>NC_135500.1:18036185-18404287 GCF_052857255.1 Amblyomma americanum
ATACGCTCGCAGCTGACGTTTAGCGGCGTTAGGTTCCAGTGCCTGTTGGAGTTGCACGGCTAAGTGCTCCCTCAGAAGACGTACATAACGATGACATTCAGATTTTACAATCTTGCATATTCTGCGGGAGTGCCCAGTGGAGGGGTTGAGACCATTGAAGAGAAGTCTGACGTCGTCGGGTAGAATCCCGGAGCGGAGGCAAAAAGCTGCAGCACGTGCTTTGCACACAGTGGCAGCAATAACGGACACGGTCGCACATGGGCCTTGGGAAACACGTAGAAAGACGCCCGAAGAACTAGAAACGTAATTCACAAGGGTAGAAACTTGGGCAAGTCGGTAACGGTGATCCATGGAAAGTGAGAGTAGCGCAAAACGGGACAAAGGGACAGAGAAAGACAGACACAACACAGGCGCTAACTTCCGACTGAAAGAAACCAGGGCGGCCAAGACGAACGTAATCCGTGAGGGGAAACAGGCGCATGCGCCCAGAAAGATAATGAAAAACAGGTGAATGAGGATCTACGGATGTGCACGATTCAGCGTTTCTTTAAGAAGGCCAGCTCTCTTTTGGACAGGGAGATAGACGGCTTGCTTACACATTTATCGTCCAAGGCAGCGATACGAGCTGCTTCAATAATCTCTCGCGTTAACTGATCCCGGTGTCTGGCAACGATGTCTGGCATTGTTTATGACATCCCTCTCTCTTGCGGTAAGCGGTATGTTGGTCAGTCAGGTCGGTGCTTGAATGAGAGACTTCGCGAACACAAAAATAACTTGAGAACTTTTACTGGCAGTAATCTGGCTTTACACTGCAAGGAGTGTGGTTGTGTGCCATTTCTGGACAAGTGCTCGATCGTTGCCAGACACCGGGATCAGTTAACGCGAGAGATTATTGAAGCAGCTCGTATCGCTGCCTTGGACGATAAATGTGTAAGCAAGCCGTCTATCTCCCTGTCCAAAAGAGAGCTGGCCTTCTTAAAGAAACGCTGAATCGTGCACATCCGTAGATCCTCATTCACCTGTTTTTCATTATCTTTCTGGGCGCATGCGCCTGTTTCCCCTCACGGATTACGTTCGTCTTGGCCGCCCTGGTTTCTTTCAGTCGGAAGTTAGCGCCTGTGTTGTGTCTGTCTTTCTCTGTCCCTTTGTCCCGTTTTGCGCTACTCTCACTTTCCATGGATCACCGTTACCGACTTGCCCAAGTTTCTACCCTTGTGAATTACGTTTCTAGTTCTTCGGGCGTCTTTCTACGTGTTTCCCAAGGCCCATGTGCGACCGTGTCCGTTATTGCTGCCACTGTGTGCAAAGCACGTGCTGCAGCTTTTTGCCTCCGCTCCGGGATTCTACCCGACGACGTCAGACTTCTCTTCAATGGTCTCAACCCCTCCACTGGGCACTCCCGCAGAATATGCAAGATTGTAAAATCTGAATGTCATCGTTATGTACGTCTTCTGAGGGAGCACTTAGCCGTGCAACTCCAACAGGCACTGGAACCTAACGCCGCTAAACGTCAGCTGCGAGCGTATCTGCTTCTAGCGGACCAAACAACTGAAGCCCTGTGGCAACTTCAACTCCGATCCCTTCGATCCCTCTGCCCACCTAAGGGGTCGAGAAAATGCAACAGCGTATACGTCTCCGAAGGAGTCACCCTTCCTGAGGACGTCAACCGGTTGTTGTCCCTTGGACCCAAGTTTGCAAGGGAGACTTCGAAGACTCCGCATGAGCTACTTTCCATGGTGCGACGTGTGTCTCGCCTAGCCGACAAAGAGGACTCTGGCCGGTGCACCTCCGATGGCGTAGACGTCCTACAGTACTGTAAGCCTCGTCCTTCAAAAGTTCGTGTGGATCGTGTCGTGTCCTACCTAGCCGAACAGTCGCTTTGCGTCATCCCCTCTGACAAAGAGGGCGGGTTTGCTGTCTTTCCCCACGGTGTATTCAATGAAAAAGCCAATCATGCCATAACAGAAGTGTTTAATTGTGGAAGAAGTGTTTCACTTCCCAAACTTAAGGTTCAAGCAAAAAAACTTTGTCTCAAGCTTAATCTTGAAAGACTAGCCAGCAGCATTGAAAGTAGTAAGCGCCTCTTCCTAGAAGTGTTTTTCAGCGCAAAAACGCATAAGGCTGGCGTTCCCTTAAGGGTAATCGTTTCCGAACAGGACACTTGGCAAAAGTCAATCGCTGTGTTTCTAAAAGAAAAACTAAACATGTTGACGATAGATGACCCATTTCTAGTACGTAGTTCAGAGGAAGTGTTAAGTGCTGTGAAATCGCTTTCTGACAAGAGCCTTCTTGGTTTCTCAATTGATGTGAAAGATCTTTATTACTCCTTGCCCCATCATAACCTGCTTACAATTGTCGAAGATTCGATCCATCATTTCGGCGCTGTGTCATTTCAGAATGAATCCGGTTTATCCGTCAGTGGTTTTTTAGAATTGCTACACTTTTATCTCCGCTCCACTTTCATAAACTGGCAAGGCGCTGCTCACATTCAGAAACAGGGAATATGCATTGGGTCTTGTCTAGCCCCTGTACTTAGTGACCTGTATCTGGCACATCTTGACAGGAGCCTCCAAGAGAGGCTTACCAGCCCTCATGTCGTCAAGATCTTTCGTTTTGTTGACGATTTCTTTTTCCTTGTTGAGTGTACGCCATCGTGCTTAGAGCAAGTTGCATCCGGTATTTTAGCTAAGGTACAAGAGTGTTTTTCACCGCTGCTATTGACTAACGAAATGCCAACCGACAACGAGATTCGCTTTCTTGATATCCGTTTTAAATTCCTGGACAACCACCTGTGTTGGAGCTATGCACCTCGGGCAAACAAACCTCTACTCCCTTATATATCTGCCCATTCTAAACTCGTTAAAAGGGGCATTATTAATTTATGCTTGAAGAATGCTCTGGAAAAGTCATGCCCCCACCTCATCAGCGAGAGCTTTCACGCTCAACTCGCAAGGTTCCATCAAGCAGGCTACCCAGCTGATATTTGTGTTTCCGTCGCCGAAGGCATACTAAAGAAGAAGCGCCAGGAAGGTCAACTGCCGTCCGTGCCTTCAGAAAGAAAAAAAGACAAAATTGCCGTTATTCCTTACATTCATTGCCTGTCCCACAATCTCAAGAAAATTGGGACAAAAGCTAATGTTCGTGTCGTTTTTTCTGCCCCTGAAAAACTAAGTGCGCTTTCCAAAAAAACTTTGCCCGCTGATAAACGTCCCCAAAAGCTGCAGTGCACCATTAACCACAGAAAGAAATTCGTGAAATGTACTGAAGGCATTGTTTATGACATCCCTCTCTCTTGCGGTAAGCGGTATGTTGGTCAGTCAGGTCGGTGCTTGAATGAGAGACTTCGCGAACACAAAAATAACTTGAGAACTTTTACTGGCAGTAATCTGGCTTTACACTGCAAGGAGTGTGGTTGTGTGCCATTTCTGGACAAGTGCTCGATCGTTGCCAGACACCGGGATCAGTTAACGCGAGAGATTATTGAAGCAGCTCGTATCGCTGCCTTGGACGATAAATGTGTAAGCAAGCCGTCTATCTCCCTGTCCAAAAGAGAGCTGGCCTTCTTAAAGAAACGCTGAATCGTGCACATCCGTAGATCCTCATTCACCTGTTTTTCATTATCTTTCTGGGCGCATGCGCCTGTTTCCCCTCACGGATTACGTTCGTCTTGGCCGCCCTGGTTTCTTTCAGTCGGAAGTTAGCGCCTGTGTTGTGTCTGTCTTTCTCTGTCCCTTTGTCCCGTTTTGCGCTACTCTCACTTTCCATGGATCACCGTTACCGACTTGCCCAAGTTTCTACCCTTGTGAATTACGTTTCTAGTTCTTCGGGCGTCTTTCTACGTGTTTCCCAAGGCCCATGTGCGACCGTGTCCGTTATTGCTGCCACTGTGTGCAAAGCACGTGCTGCAGCTTTTTGCCTCCGCTCCGGGATTCTACCCGACGACGTCAGACTTCTCTTCAATGGTCTCAACCCCTCCACTGGGCACTCCCGCAGAATATGCAAGATTGTAAAATCTGAATGTCATCGTTATGTACGTCTTCTGAGGGAGCACTTAGCCGTGCAACTCCAACAGGCACTGGAACCTAACGCCGCTAAACGTCAGCTGCGAGCGTATCTGCTTCTAGCGGACCAAACAACTGAAGCCCTGTGGCAACTTCGACTCCGATCCCTTCGATCCCTCTGCCCACCTAAGGGGTCGAGAAAATGCAACAGCGTATACGTCTCCGAAGGAGTCACCCTTCCTGAGGACGTCAACCGGTTGTTGTCCCTTGGACCCAAGTTTGCAAGGGAGACTTCGAAGACTCCGCATGAGCTACTTTCCATGGTGCGACGTGTGTCTCGCCTAGCCGACAAAGAGGACTCTGGCCGGTGCACCTCCGATGGCGTAGGCGTCCTACAGTACTGTAAGCCTCGTCCTTCAAAAGTTCGTGTGGATCGTGTCGTGTCCTACCTAGCCGAACAGTCGCTTTGCGTCATCCCCTCTGACAAAGAGGGCGGGTTTGCTGTCTTTCCCCACGGTGTATTCAATGAAAAAGCCAATCATGCCATAACAGAAGTGTTTAAATGTGGAAGAAGTGTTTCACTTCCCAAACTTAAGGTTCAAGCAAAAAAACTTTGTCTCAAGCTTAATCTTGAAAGACTAGCCAGCAGCATTGAAAGTAGTAAGCGCCTCTTCCTAGAAGTGTTTTTCAGCGCAAAAACGCATAAGGCTGGCGTTCCCTTAAGGGTAATCTTTTCCGAACAGGACACTTGGCAAAAGTCAATCGCTGTGTTTCTAAAAGAAAAACTAAACATGTTGACGATAGATGACCCATTTCTAGTACGTAGTTCAGAGGAAGTGTTAAGTGCTGTGAAATCGCTTTCTGACAAGAGCCTTCTTGGTTTCTCAATTGATGTGAAAGATCTTTATTACTCCTTGCCCCATCATAACCTGCTTACAATTGTCGAAGATTCGATCCATCATTTCGGCGCTGTGTCATTTCAGAATGAATCCGGTTTATCCGTCAGTGGTTTTTTAGAATTGCTACACTTTTATCTCCGCTCCACTTTCATAAACTGGCAAGGCGCTGCTCACATTCAGAAACAGGGAATATGCATTGGGTCTTGTCTAGCCCCTGTACTTAGTGACCTGTATCTGGCACATCTTGACAGGAGCCTCCAAGAGAGGCTTACCAGCCCTCATGTCGTCAAGATCTTTCGTTTTGTTGACGATTTCTTTTTCCTTGTTGAGTGTACGCCATCGTGCTTAGAGCAAGTTGCATCCGGTATTTTAGCTAAGGTACAAGAGTGTTTTTCACCGCTGCTATTGACTAACGAAATGCCAACCGACAACGAGATTCGCTTTCTTGATATCCGTTTTAAATTCCTGGACAACCACCTGTGTTGGAGCTATGCACCTCGGGCAAACAAACCTCTACTCCCTTATATATCTGCCCATTCTAAACTCGTTAAAAGGGGCATTATTAATTTATGCTTGAAGAATGCTCTGGAAAAGTCATGCCCCCACCTCATCAGCGAGAGCTTTCACGCTCAACTCGCAAGGTTCCATCAAGCAGGCTACCCAGCTGATATTTGTGTTTCCGTCGCCGAAGGCATACTAAAGAAGAAGCGCCAGGAAGGTCAACTGCCGTCCGTGCCTTCAGAAAGAAAAAAAGACAAAATTGCCGTTATTCCTTACATTCATTGCCTGTCCCACAATCTCAAGAAAATTGGGACAAAAGCTAATGTTCGTGTCGTTTTTTCTGCCCCTGAAAAACTAAGTACGCTTTCCAAAAAAACTTTGCCCGCTGATAAACGTCCCCAAAAGCTGCAGTGCACCATTAACCACAGAAAGAAATTCGTGAAATGTACTGAAGGCATTGTTTATGACATCCCTCTCTCTTGCGGTAAGCGGTATGTTGGTCAGTCAGGTCGGTGCTTGAATGAGAGACTTCGCGAACACAAAAATAACTTGAGAACTTTTACTGGCAGTAATCTGGCTTTACACTGCAAGGAGTGTGGTTGTGTGCCATTTCTGGACAAGTGCTCGATCGTTGCCAGACACCGGGATCAGTTAACGCGAGAGATTATTGAAGCAGCTCGTATCGCTGCCTTGGACGATAAATGTGTAAGCAAGCCGTCTATCTCCCTGTCCAAAAGAGAGCTGGCCTTCTTAAAGAAACGCTGAATCGTGCACATCCGTAGATCCTCATTCACCTGTTTTTCATTATCTTTCTGGGCGCATGCGCCTGTTTCCCCTCACGGATTACGTTCGTCTTGGCCGCCCTGGTTTCTTTCAGTCGGAAGTTAGCGCCTGTGTTGTGTCTGTCTTTCTCTGTCCCTTTGTCCCGTTTTGCGCTACTCTCACTTTCCATGAGAACTCATCTTGCGCTGACTGCATTTTTTTTTTATTTTTCCAAAGCCTTTGATAAAGTATGCCATAGATAGCTGCTACATAAATTGAGCCATCTAAATCTCGATCCTAACTTCTTCCAATGAATTAAGTCTTTCCTTCTTAACCGCTGGCAATTAGTGCATGCTAATAACACTAGATCCCCGATTGCTAACGTGCTATCTGGTGTTCCTCAGAGATCCGTACTTGGCCCACTCCTATTCTTATTCTGCAATAATGACCTTCCTTCTGCCATATCTTCCAACATTCACCTTTTTGCTGACGATTGTGTAATATTTCGGGAAATAGATAACGTCACCGATACTGGCAATCTCCAGTCCGACCTTAATTTTGTGTGAAACTGGTGCACTACATGTAATATGGAATTAGACACTAATAAATGTAAAGCTTTGCGTGTTTCCCGCACATCTAACGCTATTCCTTCATATTATCTTAATGACGCTCCTCTTGATTGGGTAAAAACATACAAGTACATAGGAATTCATATCACTCAAAACTTAACATGGTCTAATCGTATTGACTACGTGAGTAATAACGCTAACCACATGTTAGGATACTTACGTTGCAATTTCTCTGGCGCTCCCTCATCCCTTTAACTTATACCGTATAAAACACTTATACATCCTAAACTAGAATACGCAGCATCAATATGAAACCCTACGCATGCAAACCTCGTATATTCCTTAGAATTAGTCCAGAATATTACAACTGTACGGCAAGCATCACAGCCATGAAATCTAACGTCTCACTCCCACCGTTACAATCTCCCCGCAAAATTAGTCGCCTAACACTATTTCACAAGCTATATCATCACGTTGCGCTTCACGACTATTTGATATCACCCCCAGAATACATTTCACATCGCATCGATCACCGCCGCAAGGTTGGCATCCCAACATGCCACACCAAGTTTTCTTTTCAGTCATATCTTCCCCGTACATCTGTGGAATAGTAGTTCAGAAGCGTGAATTGTTGGGCGAGTTGGTACATGTTGAAGTGAAAAAAATACCAGCGAGAAAAGACGCAAGACAAGAGGAAGACGAACACAGACTGTCGCCGGACTTTCAACTGCATTTATTAAGGTTCCACCACATATTTATAGCCACTACTTGCGCAGGCGCACATACATGTCACATTCAACAAAGTCCGGACGTCATTGCTAGCCAGATAAAAAATTCCATTCTTTGTCAGTGAGAATAACAGATGGGTCGCTGATACAAACACGCTCGTTCTTTTTTATTAAAAACGCTTCTAACAGCTCGCGCTCGTGCCTGGTCTTCCCGCGGCCAATAATGGTAGCATTGTTCAGCAAAGCTCAGCAGTTTTGGCACTCCTTGACATGTATGGCCAGGTTGCTCCCTGAACCTAAGCGCAGCGTTCTGCCATGTTCCCTGAGTCGCTCGTTCAAACATTGCCCCGTCTGCCCAATGTAAATTTACCCACAAGAAGTAGGGATAGAATATACTACCCCCACAGCACACTTCGTGAACTTTGTTTGGTGCTTAGTTTTGCAGGCAGGTTCTCGCTTGGAGCCGGAGATACGGACGCAAAGGCTGGAAAGCTTTCGGGGAGCCGGAAACACCAAATTGACTCCAAAGTTTTGGGAAACCTTTATCAGTCCATGTGAAATTCCATGGTAGTAGGGAATCACCTCAAAGTTCCTTGTCCTCCCTGTTGGGTGCTCGGTATTGGCAGCAGGCTTCTTCATTTTCTTGCCCAAGGTTTCAGCGACCGCCAACAGCAAAGAGGAAGGAAACCCAGAGGTCTCTAGTCGAACCACCTGCTCGGCAAGACTCTGCTGCATGACATGCGGGCAACTTTTTCTCAGCGCATTTGAGAAACACAGGTTGGCAATGACACGTTTTACCAGCTTCGAGTGGGCGGAAGCATAAGGCAAAAGCGCCTTTTTAGACCGAGGGGCATACTTCCAGCAAACGTGTTCGTCAGCTAAAAACTTGAGTTCTAAAGTTCAGAAGTGCAAGATGCCGGGCTAGTTGGTAATCCATGATGAAAAAACAGCGCAAGGAACGAGACGAAAACACGAAGAAGACAGCGCCCGTGTCTGTGTCTTCTTCCTTCGTGTTTTCGTCTCGTTCCTTGCGCTGTTTTTTCATCTTGAGTTCTAAATCTAGGAATCTAATGGTGTTGTCACAGGGTAAATCTTTGGTGAAGACCATGTTCTTTGAACAGGCACAAAGAACATTTAAAATCCGGTTCGCCACAGAGGTTAGCTGGTCAGTTGATGATAAGTTTAAAATGATTAAAAAGTCATCCACATATCGAAAAAGTTTTACAACACGCTTGTCTTGAAGTGCTTTCTGCAGTGACGAATCGAACTTGGCCAAAAAAACGTTACACAGTACAGGCGCTACACTACCTATGCAGATCCCTTGCCTCTGTACAATGTAGTTGTCACCGTGCTAAGTGATAGTGGACCTTAGGTACACGCTCAGCAGTTCCAGGAAAGAGTCGAGTGCTATTCCGCATTTGTTCTGGAATGCAACAATCCCGTTGGTCTCAATCACATCGCGCACTGCTTGTAGAAGCTCGTCCTGCGGTATTGATTAAGACAAGTCCTCTATGTCAATCGAGAAAGCAGCATTGGCGCCATCTCTGCCAGCAGTACGAGCATCCATGGGTGGCTTCAAAGAAGCTAAGATAGCATCGCCTCTCTGCCATACTCATCGAGGTGTACTGTAATAAGCTCCGGAGATGTTTGCCGAAGAAACCCAAGAAAGATGCAGCTGG
The DNA here is from genome assembly GCF_052857255.1 of Amblyomma americanum. Classification (NCBI taxonomy): domain Eukaryota; kingdom Metazoa; phylum Arthropoda; class Arachnida; order Ixodida; family Ixodidae; genus Amblyomma; species Amblyomma americanum. The sequence continues at coordinate 18,045,325 of NC_135500.1, forward strand.
CACTCCGGTCACGTACTTAAACGAAGCCTGCCTTCCGCCAGCCTTGGATGACATTTTGAAGACGGGCCCGAAGTTCAGCCTGCAACCACGAGCACAGAAACACGAGCTTCTAGCAGCTGTGCACAGAGTCGTCAGGAGGGCCCCACCAGAAGAGAGGAACCACTGTGTGTCGGAAGGCGTTGGATGCCTGGAGGAGACATAGGGAAGCAATAAGAAGAGTGAAGACCTGCGACCCTTGATTGCCCACTTCAAACAGAACAACCTCAGTTTCCTACAGGCGGATAAGGAAGGTTGGTTTGTTCTGCTTCCTTCATTGTGTGAAAAGAAGACGAACGAAGCGATCGAGAAAAATTTTAAGCCGTCGGATTTAAAACCTCGTAAGGCGATGGCTCTAGCCCTCCGTCTGCTCAACCAGCTAAATTTGTCTAGATTGGAAAATGAGATCCGCAAATGTGAACACAATGTCTTGCGTGTGTTTTTCACGGCAAAGACTCATAAGCTGGGAAATCCTCTTAGAGCCATCGTGACTGAAGAAGGCTCTTGGCAGAAGATGGTGTCATTGTTTTTGCAACGCGCCTTAGGAGAACTTGTTCCGCCGGATCCGTTTGCACTTCGGAGCTCGACATCCCTGGTGGAAAGCCTCAGCGACGGTTTTCCCAGCGCCAATGCTGCTTTCTCGATTGACATAGAGGACTTGTTTCATTGAGTGCCGCAGGACGAGCTTCTACAAGCAGTGCGCGATGTGATTGAGACCAACGGGATTGTTGCATTCCAGAACAAATGCGGAATAGCACTCGACTCTTTCCTGGAACTGCTGAGCGTGTACCTTAGGTCCACTATCATACAGCACGGTGACAACTACATTGTACAGAGGCAAGGCATCTGCATAGGATCGAGTGTAGCGCCTGTACTGTGTAACGTTTTTTTGGCCAAGTTCGATTCGTCGCTGCAGAAAGCACTTCAAGACAAGCGTGTTGTAAAAATTTTTCGATATGTGGATGACTTTTTAATCATCTTAAACTTATCATCAACCGACCAGCTAACATCTTTGGCGGACCGGATTTTAAATCTTTTTAGTGCCTGTTCAAAGAACATGGTCTTCACAAAGATTAACCCTGTGACAACACCATTAGGTTTCTAGATTTAGAACTCAAGTTTTTAGCTGACGAACACGTTTGCTGGAAGTATGCCCCCTCGGTCTAAAAAGGCGCATTTGCCTTATGCTTCCGCTCACTCGAAGCTGGTAAAACGTGTCATTGCCAACCTGTGTTTCTCAAATGCGCTGAGAAAAAGTTGCCCGCATGCCATGCAGCAGAGTCTTGCCGAGCAGGTGGTTCGACTAGAGACCTCTGGGTTTCCTTCCTCTTTGCTGTTGGCGGTCGCTGAAACCTTGGGCAAGAAAATGAAGAAGCCTGCTGCCAATACCGAGCACCCAACAGAGAGGACAAGGAACTTTGAGGTGATTCCCTACTACCATGGAACTTCACATGGACTGAAAAAGGTTTCCCAAAAATTTGGAGTCAATTTGGTGTTTCCGGCCCCCCGAAAGCTTTCCAGCCTTTGCGTCCGTATCTCCGGCTCCAAGCGAGAAGCTGCCTGCAAAAATAAGCACCAAACAAAGTTCACGAAGAGTGCTGTGGGGGTAGTATATTCTATCCCTACTTCTTGCGGGAAAATTTACATTGGGCAGACGGGGCAATGTTTGAACGAGCGACTCAGGCAACATGGCAGAACGCTGCGCTTAGGTAGAGGGAGCAACCTGGCCATACATGTCAAGGAGTGCCAAAACTGCTGAGCTTTGCTGAACAATGCTACCATTATTGGCCGCGGGAAGACCAGGCACGAGCGCGAGCTGTTAGAAGCGTTTTTAATAAAAAAGAACGAGCATGTTCGTATCAGCGACCCATCTGTTATTCTCACTGACAAATAATGGAATTTTTTATCTGGCTAGCAATGACGTCCGGATTTTGTTGAATGTGGCATGTATGTGCGCCTGCGCAATTAATGGCTATAAATATGTGGTGGAACCTTAATAAATGCAGTTGAAAGTCCGGCGACAGTCTGTGTGCGTCTTCCTCTGGTCTTGCGTCTTTTCTCGCTGGTTTTTTTTCACGTCAATCTGTGGAATGGAACCGCCTTCCCCCCCCCCCCCCCCCCCCGATATTGCAGTCATTGCAGATAATAAAATCTTTCACGACGCTGTAGCTAATATTGTTTATTCTGAAGAAAGCTAGTTGATCGTGTGTTTTATCTGTTTCTACTGTATTGTGTACACTGCTTTAATGCTATTTACGTTTTCTGGGTGTCATTGTTTGTTTTATGCCGGAGGAAATTTATTTTGTAATATCTATATTCAGTGTATTATATCGATTGTTATTTATCCTAATTTACTCACTCCCCTCTGCAAAGCATTTGGCTCTGAGGGTACAATAAATAAATAAGTAAACAAATAAATAAATAAAATCCTCTACAATGATAAGTTGAAGTGAAAACAAATTCCCTGGCATTATTTGGTAGACCCTCCCAAAGATTTTGTTTGAATTTAAGGCTTTGCAGTCCATACGATCCGACGCTTTTTTTTAGCTTCGTAACTTGCCTGCAGTTAACGTATTTAATCAGTGAATCCACTTCGTTTCGTATGGACAGGACGGAAATAAATCAGAAACGATTGAATCTAATGGAATTCGCATTGCCTGCATTCAGGTCTGCTAGACGCCATTCTTATATGGCACGCAACTGAAAGCAGTCGCGCATTTCACACTGTAAATGCCATGCTTAACGCTGACTTCTTTCAGCGCCGCAGGCAGTACATTGCATCTGCAGCGTACTCAGGACCATTGCATTTCGTAGCCCATTGGGGTATCGGATGAGAAAGTCTGCGGAAATACGATGGCCACGGGAGCTGGCACGAGAGAAGGTAAAAGCGGGAGGGGCAGATTGGCTGGTGAGGATACAGAAAATGGGCTCACTGGAAGTCTTTGACCATGCTCAAGACATCCCGGGCCAGCTCCTTGTTTTGTGCCAGGTCCGAGCTCTTGTCCTTGAGCTTGAGGCCCAAAAACGTCGTCCCGTTGGGAAGACCCATCACGAAATTCGACACGGCCTGCGGTCAGAAACGGAGTGTCGTCCTAGCTAGCGCAGGCAAGCACAGAGGCCTGCCGGCAAGGTTTTCTAGCTCCTGCGGCAGGATTCATGGGTTCTCATGCTCCCTGAGTGCATTGCTTAGGCAAGATCCAGTCTGGCCAGCGCAGATTCCCCCAATGAACGTGTCATTCTGCATTCCGTTGCCCTGACTTGCGCTCGCGGCAAAGCTGAACTTGAGTCTGAGTAAACATTCTTCTGTAGCACCGGCGTAAACTAATGTATCATCGACCATGTTGCACAACACTGTCAGCTTTTAGAAGCACGGAAAGCTGAGCAAGTTGGTTGCTGTTATCCATGGTAAAACAGCGCGGAAAAAACACGAGGACGGAACAAACACGACGACACGAGCGCTGACTTTCAACTGGTGATTTATTACGCACGTGTGCACATATACTATTCACGCCAAACACTACACAGAACAAAAAATATTCCAGAAACACTGCGTCATCACTGAACACATTAAATCTACCTTGCTGCAAATCCATGCTCCAAACAGGTGATTTCGTGGTTAGCCAATGATAATGAGGGCTTGCTAATGCATGCTGCACCCCCCTTGTCAATACGATATGCCTCTACTAGTTCCCTTACTATCTGATCTTTATGTTTGAAGATGACGGATGTCTGATGAAGCAAAGGGGCGCACGTGTGCTTAGGTTGCCTGCAGTGCAGCGCCAAATTCGAACCGGCTGCCTTGTTCAAATAATTGTGATGCTCCCTCAGCCGTTCGTTAAAACATCGCCCAGTCTGGCCAACATACCACGCACCGCATGAAAGGGGGATCTTGTATACTACACCTTCGACGCACTCAACCCTCCTCTCTACGTGTGATGTGGTACAACCACCACCAATCCTCCTTCTTAGTAGGGACTCTCGCTTCCGCTGCACAGCTCGGAAAATGTTGCTCAATTTTCTTCGAGACGAAAATACAACATCAACTTGAAATTTTCGCCCCACTTTCTTCAGACGGTGTGATAATGGATGGACGTAAGGGATTACAGCAATCTTCCGGCGATTCGAGATTTCATCTTCTTGAGGAACACGCTTATGCTCCGATTTGATTTTGGCCATCAGCCTTTCGCATAACCTTCCGATAGTTGCCTCAGGAAAACCAGCGTCCTTAAGCCTAAAAATCTGGCCTTGCACACCTTCCTTAATGATATGGACACACGACTTGTTGAGGGCGGCGCGAACACAAAACAGGGCGATGCCATCCTTTACCAGCTTAGAATGCCCAGACTGAAAGCTGAGTAAGGGCTTGACGGAACGAGGCGAATACAGCCAGCAAACATGTCCGGGCTCAAGTCTCAGCTCCACATCCAAGAATTGTATCCTACCTTGGTTAACGGTCTCCGTGGTGAAAGCAAGTCCTTGACCATTTCTGACAAATGTGTTCAGGATATCTTGCGTGCACCTTCGTTTTCAACAAAAACGAGGTAATCGTCCACGTATCTCCGTATTTTCAGTACACCGTCCGGTAACTCTCCTGCAATTTCTTTCTCAATTCTGCTAAGGAACAAGTCACTTAGCAGCGGAGCCACGCAAGACCCAATGCATATCTCGGAACGCTGTATAAACACACTGTCATTCCATGCTACAATGGTAGACCGGTGGTACATACACAGCACTTCAAGGAAAGCATCAACAGATACACCGCAAGCATTTCGAAGCGCACTTCGTCATTGTCCTCACTTATACATTCCCTTACAAAGCGCAGCAAACACTCATGAGGAATTGAATAGTACAAATCCTAGACGTCTACGCTGAACACATGACAGTCACCAGGCTTATTGTTCTGAAGGTACTCCAAGACGACGTCGCAGTTTCGCGTTCGGAAATGGTCTTCAAAAGCAAGGGAAACAATCACCTTCTGTAAGTAGCTGGAAACAACTGTTGATGCTTTCCTTGAAGTGAAAGTGTATGTACCTCCGGTCCATCACTGTTGCATGGAATGACAGTGTGTTTATACAGCGTTCCGGGATATGCATTGGGTCTCGCGTAGCTCCGCTGCTAAGTGATTTGTTCCTTAGCAGAATTGACAAAGCAATTGCAGGAGAGTTACCGGACGGTGTACTGAAAGTACACAGATACGTGGACGATTACCTCGTTTTAATTGAAAACGAAGGATGCACGCAAGATATCGTGAACACATTTGTCAGAAATGGTCAAGGACTTGCTTTCACCACGGAGACCGTTAACCAAGATAGGATACAATTCTTGGATGTGGAGCTGAGACTTGAGCCCGGACATGTTTGCTGGCTGTATTCGCCTCGTTCCGTCAAGCCCTTACTCAGCTTTCAGTCTGGGCATTCTAAGCTGGTAAAGGATGGCATCGCCCTGTCTTGTGTTCGCGCCGCCCTCAACAAGTCGTGTGTCCATATCATTAAGGAAGGTGTGCAAGGCCAGATTTTTAGGCTTAAGGACGCTGGTTTTCCTGAGGCAACTATCGGAAGGTTATGCGAAAGGCTGATGGCCAAAATCAAATCGGAGCATAAGCGTGTTCCTCAAGAAGATGAAGTCTCGAATCGCCGGAAGATTGCTGTAATCTCTTACGTCCATGCATTATCACACCGTCTGAAGAAAGTGGAGCGAAAATTTCAAGTTGATGTTGTATTTTCATCTCGAAGAAAATTGAGCAACATTTTCCGAGCATTGCAGCGGAAGCGAGAGTCCCTACTAAGAAGGAGGATTGGTGGTGGTTGTACCACATCACACGTAGAGAGGAGGGTTGAGTGCGTCGAAGGTGTAGTATACAAGATCCCTCTTTCATGCGGTGGGTGGTATATTGGCCAGACTGGGCGATGTTTTAACGAACGGCTGAGGGAGCATCACAATTATTTGAACAAGGCAGCCGGTTCGAATTTGGCGCTGCACTGCAGGCAACCTAAGCACACATGCGCCCCTTTGCTTCATCAGACGTCCGTCATCTTCGAACATAAAGATCAGATAGTAAGGGAACTAGTAGAGGCATATCATATTGACAAGGGGGGTGCAGCATGCATTAGCAAGCCCTCATTATCATTGGCTAACCACGAAATCACCTGTTTGGAGCATGCATTTGCAGCAAGGTAGATTTAATGTGTTCAGTGATGACGCAGTGTTTCTTGAATATTTTTTGTTCTGTGTAGTGTTTGGCGGGAATAGTATATGTACACACGTGCGTAATAAATCACCAGTTGAAAGTCAGCGCACGTGTCGTCGTGTTTGTTCCGTCCTCGTGTTTTTTTTCGCGCTGTTTTACCATGGATAACTGTCAGCTTTAAAGGAATATTTTACAACCACCATCCTTACTAAGTCCACTGAAGAACAAAAACCTCTCCCAATTAACTCTTATCCACGCGAAATTCGTGGCATCATCCGCCCATCGTACCGTCTACCGTTAACTGCCATCTATTCCAACACATCCCGTTAAACTAGGGAACGCACTGACTGTGAATAACAGCGGAGAGACTTGACCCGCCGCGGCGGCTCAGTGTTAGAGCGCTCGGCTATTGATCCGGAATTCCCGGGTTCGAACCCGACCGCGGCGGCTGCGTTTTTATGGAGGCAAAACGCTAAGGCGCCCGTGTGCTGTGCGATGTCAGTGCACGTTAAAGATCCCCAGGTGGTCGAAATTATTCCGGAGCCCTCCACTACGGCACCTCTCCCTTCCTTTCTTCTTTGAATACCTCCTTTATCCCTTTCCTTACGGCGCGGTTCATGTGTCCATCGATATATGAGACAGCTACTGCGCCATTTACTTTCCCCAAAAACCAATTTTAAAAAATCCGCCCATCGTACTGTCTACCGTTAACTGCCATCTATTGTAACACAACCTGTTAAACTAGGGGGCGCACTGACTGTGAATAACAGTGGAGAGACAAGAAGAGACAGGGGGAAGCAAACATTACGTGCACTGACAACTGCGACTTATTATGAATAAAAAATACTCTTCTCACAACCAGGAACGCATGTGCAACAGCAAAAGACATAATGCTTTAATCATATGAATCCAGACATTTTAGTTCACAATCATGAACACATATAAAGGGGGTGCTTACGCGCGAGTCATGGTTTTTGTGAATATAAAAAGCTCTACTGATTTCCCTTTTAACCTGTCTTTGTGTTTGTACGGTACCCTGGTTTCATGAAAATGAGAGTGCACAATTTTTACAAATATTATTAGGTTGGTTGTTATTCGGACAGCTCCTGTAGTGCAAACGTAGATTCGAGAACGAATCCCCTTTCAAAGAAGTGTTGTGGTCCTGTAGGCAGGTATTCAAGCACCTTCCTGTCTAACCTCTATATTGTAAGCACAGCGCGCGACCTTCGTCTTCATCTGTAAATATTCATCATCATCATCACGCATTTCCGTTTTCGGAGGAGTGGCCGCCATACTTGCGAGTGGCAATAAAAGCTCGCTTCGTCCACAGCCTCACAAAGGGTGGAGGTGCTGGGCTTCAATCAATGCTTCTACAATACTGCCTTCAACATCGACGGTTAACATATTCGACGGTGGTGGAGGAGGAATTGAAGGGTGGCTGGGCAGTGCAGCTTTATCTCTGGAAACTGCACAATTTAGTTTTCCGCGTGGCGACCAGGGGTCTGAGAGGCGGCACGTAGAGGCGATGAGGAGCGGCGTATTGGTTCTGATTGGTGACGGGGAGTGGCGGCGCGACGACCGGACGTTCGACGAGCGGTCGGGAGAGGGAGACGGAGAGAAGCGGGTAGGATCGTTGGGAAGAAACGTCGGCCGGTAAGGATACGGTGAGTACGTGTCGTCGTGATGAGGAGCATTAGCTGCTCAAGTAGGGCGGTAACCATACGATGAGTAGGTTTCGCCTTTGCGAAAGTGAACAAACTGGTAACGCTCGTCGCGCTGACGCCGACGACAAACACGGGCAACATGTCCGCGAGTTCCACAGCATGAATAGCAGATAGGACGAGGCGGAGGCGGGCGCCAAACCGCTGGATACATATCGGGTCGCTATATGTCTTCCCGCAGGTTAAAGGCACTTCATACACAACTTCTTCCGCACTAGCCACAAGCCTCAAGTAACCTAATCACCTGGGAAAAACTTGCGCCATAGTTTATAGAAGCGCCACGGAAGTACAGCATAAAAGCGGAAAAACAGATAAGTGCCAGATAATGCGTGACTTGAGGCTTGTGCCTTCTGCTGAAGCAGTTATGAAGTGGCTTTCACCTGCGGGAAGTTCTACACAGGTCAAACAGGAAGGTGCTTGAATACTCGCCTACGGTACCACAACGCTTCTTTGAAAGGCCGCCGCTGTGGCTCAATGGTTATGGTGCTCGGCTGCTGAGCCGAAAGACGCGAATTCGATCCCGGCTGCGTCGGTTGAGTTTCGATGGAGGCAAAATTCTAGAGGCTCGTGCACTGTCGATGTCAGTGCATGTTAAAGAACCTCATGTGGTCGAAATTTCCGGAGGTCTCCACTATACGGCGTTCTTCATAATCTGGGTCGCTTTTTGGACGTTAAACCTTCAAAAACCAAAACCAACTTCTTTGAAAGGGGCTCCGTTCTCAAATCAAGCTTCGCACTACAATGATTTTCCAGAAACTAACCAACCTAATGCTTCTAAACAATTGTGCACCATCATTTTTAATAAAACCAGGGGTCTGTGCAAACCAGAGACCTGTGCAAACGCGTGATAATTGTCATGAACTCGGAGTTTTTCATGCGTAAGGAAAACTTTCTTGCCATCCTTTTCGTCTTTTGCACTTTGCGAAAGCAATTTACGCCTTCTTATTGTTTCTGCAGAATAGTTCTGCACTGAAAAGTCGGCCCCTTTGTTTAACCAAGTAATCATAAAAAATACAGTATAGCAGGGGAACTAGTTGAACGGCTATGTCTATGAATGCCAGCCACCGATAAGCAGGTAACTTTAAGCGTGTCTTGGAAAACTTCTTCGATTACTTTACTGCGCAATGCCTCTTGAGTTTCATCTTTATCCCTTTTCATCCGAAACGCAATTAAATTGTTTGTGCGACCTTTGTGTTCTAGCTGAGTTAAGAGAGCTTTCTGCGACTCCAAAGATTCTTGGATTTGTGCAACGTTACCATGAAGATGATTCATCTCCTGGGTATTTTCCGATATCTCTGTGATGTTCTTTTCCATTTCGTTCATGCGCAAGCCTAAGTTCCGAAGAGTGACTCCTGTTTGCTCAAGTCTACTTATTACATTAGCTCAATCAGTTTGTATAGCTTGCTGACCTTCAACAAGTATTTAAGCATTCAGTGACAGAAGAATGCTTCCGATAAATTCGGGTACCAACGTGTGCATCACAAAAGGACCATTCGTTTGGTACACCCGCATTCCTCTGCGACCACTTGTTCTCCCGCCACGTCCCTACGAAGGTCGCCCCATTGCGGCGTTGAGGACCAAAGGTCGTCAGTACGAGCGCCTCACACACACCAGGCTTGAACTCGATAACAACTTTGCGCCGAATCGTGGCGATTCGTATGCCATTGTTTTTCAGCAGCGCAAGGGACAAAGGATGAGACAAGTGCACAGACAGAGCGCTGAACTTACAACTGTTTTTTTTTTTTTTTGCGGCGATTGCCAATTCTTAATTACAGTGGCAACCAATAAAACAAGTTGTAAGTCCAGCGCTGTGTCTGTTCACTTGTCTCGTCCTTTGTTCTTTGCGCTGCTGAAAAATAATGTCACACCAACTTGCACAAGCTTCTACAGTGGCGAAAATAACGAAGCGCCGACCAAAAGGTGTTGTCTTGATAACACCTTTTGGTCGGCGCTTCGTTATTTTCGCCAATGTATTCACCCGACCAGACGAGATTTCGTCGAACCTTAGATTTCATCAAGTTTCTACAGATTCGTATGCCACTACTCCGAATCCTCTGCGAAAAACGGATGAGCCACAATTTCGTCGCCAATGGCAACCCCATGTGTACTAGTCTCGGCATCAGCTCAGACGGTACGTACATAGCGGAACGCGTGCATAGATGGTGAACCGGCCGCCCTGTCGCGCGCGGACACCTTATGGGATGCACGATGCTGCAGCTTTCTCATCACTTTGTAGCGGCGACGACGACTGGAATCAACCCCTGAACACCGGTCTGCTTTTTCCGCAGATTACCTCATACAGCGATACTGAATCATGAATTGCCAGCCATCCGCACGTGCCTGCACCGGTGACGTGTCAACGTGTCGTACACCAGCACAAGCAACCCATCTAGATCGTTTCAACACCAGGTGGCACGGTCATCAACGCTTGGGACTTATAAGGAGCCACACTTGGCGCACCGAGATCACTAGGTAGCGCCGACGACGACTGGAATCAACCCCTGAACACCGGTCTGCTTTTTCCGCAGATTACCTCATACAGCGATACTGAATCATGAATTGCCAGCCATCCGCACGTGCCTGCACCGGTGACGTGTCAACGTGCCGTACACCAGCACAAGCAACCCATCTAGATCGTTTCAACACCAGGTGGCACGGTCATCAACGCTTGGGACTTATAAGGAGCCACACTTTGCGCACCGAGATCACTAGGTAGCGCCGACGACGACTGGAATCAACCCCTGAACACCGGTCTGCTTTTTCCGCAGATTACCTCATACAGCGATACTGAATCATGAATTGCCAGCCATCCGCACGTGCCTGCACCGGTGACGTGTCAACGTGTCGTACACCAGCACAAGCAACCCATCTAGATCGTTTCAACACCAGGTGGCACGGTCATCAACGCTTGGGACTTATAAGGAGCCACACTTGGCGCACCGAGATCACTAGGTAGCGCCGACGACGACTGGAATCAACCCCTGAACACCGGTCTGCTTTTTCCGCAGATTACCTCATACAGCGATACTGAATCATGAATTGCCAGCCATCCGCACGTGCCTGCACCGGTGACGTGTCAACGTGTCGTACACCAGCACAAGCAACCCATCTAGATCGTTTCAACACCAGGTGGCACGGTCATCAACGCTTGGGACTTATAAGGAGCCACACTTGGCGCACCGAGATCACTAGGTAGCGGCGACGACGACTGGAATCAACCCCTGAACACCGGTCTGCTTTTTCCGCAGATTACCTCATACAGCGATACTGAATCCTGAATTGCCAGCCATCCGCACGTGCCTGCACCGGTGACGTGTCAACGTGCCGTACACCAGCACAAGCAACCCATCTAGATCGTTTCAACACCAGGTGGCACGGTCAACAACGCTTGGGGCTTATAACGAGCCACACTTGGCGCACCGAGATCACTTGGTAGCGGCGACGACGACTGGAATCAACCCCTGAACACCGGTCTGCTTTTTCCGCAGGTCAGTGTCTTGTGTGCACTTGTTCGTTAGCTATAGTCCTGTCGTTGCTGCTGCCAAGTTTGACGTGTGAGTGTGTACTTGCTGAGTATGGATAAGAATCTGGTAAAATTTAAAGAGGAAATAAAAGCAGATATCCTGAAGATTAAAGACGAGGTCCGGCAAGAGCTCAAGTTGCTACGTGAGGCGTCCGAGCGAGACCTTCGCACTGAACTGCGCGAGATACGAAATGAACAAAGACATATAGTACAAAGCATAGAATATGCAGATTCCACAACTGAAGAACTGAAAATGAAGTTTGAGGCTGAAGTTGCAAAAAACACTGCCCTGCAAAACGAAAACCAAGCACTTCGTGCAAAGTGCGATCAACTTGAAAGTAAGGCAGAGGAATATGAGAAGAGAATCGTAAGCCTAGAGCAATACTCGAGAAACTTAAACATCGAAATCCAAGGTATCGAAAGAAAATATGAAAATGTTCTAGACATCATATCCGGAATAGGCACTGCCATCGAATTCCCAGTCACGTCTGATGATATTGAAGTCTGCCACCGAGTGCGAACTCGCAACTTAGACAAGTCAAACATAATAGTGCAATTTAAATCACGCGCAAAACGTGATGTGGTACTCAGGAAAGCAAAGAAGGCTAGGCTTACCAACACAGACTTTGGCTTCAATGGCAATGACCCCGACAATGGCTCAGCACCTGTATATGTCAATGAACATGTTTTTCTTGCGCTTAAACGGCTGCTTGGTCTAGCCAGCAAGAGGAAAACAGAACATAAATGGAAATCAGTGTGGTCGTTCAATGGCAAAATATTTGCGAAGCAGACAGAAACCTCTAGGATAATACAGATTGCTGGAGAATGCGACCTTCCAAAGATAAACTAACTATCAAAAAGCGCATTTGCCGTTCAGTATGGAATATCAAGCATTTGCACTACCAGAATCTGTTTTCCCTCCCTCTTTGTCGAGCACATCTGTCCTACATTTGAACACCCGTTCGGCAATAAACATAGATGATGCTATCAATAGCCTTTTAAACCAGTTTAGCTTTAAATTTAATACAACTATGTTGACTGAAACATGGTACTACAACGGCTGCAATACCCTTAACCTATATGGGAACAGAGAATTCTTTCATAACCGTACAGACCGAAGAGGTGGTGGTATTGCAATATATACTGATGTGACTAAAAATTTTGATATCTTGCCTGAATATACCAAAATGACTGTTGACTATGAAATGTTGGTATTACAAAGCAAGGATGAAATCCTATCTGCTGTTTACCGCCCTCCCAGTGGCAACCTGTTGTGCTTTGTAGGGTTTTTGGAAGAGTTTTTGGAATATGTCTCCGAAACCAAAATGCAACTAACGTGTTCTGGAGATTTAACGTTGAAATTTTAGAAGACAGCAACGCAGCTTTCGATTTCACTACTAGATTAACCTGAACTGGTTTTACCAACATAATGTCTACAGCCACTCGCGTCACGTTGTCAAGTACATCAGCGCTAGATCTAATTATCACCAACATTGAAACAACCATCTACCGTTCCGGCACAATTGCATGTGATGTAAGCGACCACTGCCCTGTATTTATGTTCTATTCGAAGTACGCAAACGGCAGTAATGTGAAAGTTCGCGATTCTTTTTCTTTTCAGCGTATTACACCTGACGCAATGAAATCGTTTAAAAATGAAATAAGTATTTGTAACTGGTCTTTAATTTTTGAGAAAACATGCGCGGTTGAGGCATATTCTGCTTTTATTGAAACATTTGTGCGCTTATACGGACATTTCCCTTTTAAAACAGGCACACGCTCAAAGAAAATAAAAAAGCCCTGGATAACGCGATGCCACATGAGAATGATAACGCATAAAAACCGCTTGTACCATTCCTTCCTGCACACGCGTGAGCCAGAGGCTTTTCAGGAATTCAAAAAGACGCGAAAAAAACTAAACGCCGAGACCAAACGAGCAAAGCATGCGTATTATCATCACCTGTTTGCAGATATATCAAGAAATCAGCTTAACCTAGCTTGGAAAGTAGTGAACAAAGTATTGGGCCGCAGCAGCTTACACACAGCCCCAGATAGGATTCTTGTTGACGACAAAGAACTCACCGGCAAGTCGCTTGCAGATTACTTCAATAAGCACTTTGTCTCCATAGGCGCAACAGCACACCTCGTGACACAGGGTGAAAATATAATTTGCAGCCCCATAAGCAGTCTTTTTATGGAACCCACTGACGAAACGGAAGTGTCCAGAACTTTCAAAAGCCTAAATAAGAGCGTTGCTTTAGACTGTGATAATCTACAAATCAAGCCAGTAAAACATGTACTGGAATTGCTTCTTCCAGTATTGGTGCACATATTTAACTTAATTTTTGAATCTGGCGTCTATCCCAACGAAATGAAACGGTCTAGAGTTTCGGTCATTTTTAAAGGTGGTGATAAGAACATCGTGGGCAATTACAGGCCAATAAGCATCCTTCCCGTCTTTTCTAAAGGGCTGAAAAAGCTTATGTTCACCCGTCTCATGAAATATTTTACACTAAAAAATGTTTTCAGCGATGACTTACATGGTTTCAGAGCAGGGAAATCAACCGAAACTGCTCTTCTAACACTGAAAGAAACTGTCTTGGATAACATTGACGGAAATTTCTTTACCCTTGGCCTTTTCGTAGACTTCACGAAAGCTTTTGACTCCTTAAGCCACAGCATTCTAATAACAAAACTCTCTTGGCACGGTGTCCGTGGAACACCCCTGGAATTAATTAAATCCTATTTAAGCGACAGAACACAAATGGTAAGCCTGGGCAACCATCGATCAAGCTTTCTACCAGTCACTAACGGTGTTCCGCAAGGAAGCCTACTTGGACCGCTGTTGTTTAATGTGTTTGTCAATGATATTGTAAACATTGACAAATCAATTAAATTCATCATATACGCTGACGACTGTTCAATACTTATGCCCGGTCCAGATGAAAATGTGTTGAGAGAACCGTGCCAAAACTTCCTTATAAAGTTGTCCTCATGGTCAAAGTTAAACGGACTGAAAGTCAACCCAACAAAGACGATGGTAATGATTTTAAGAGCGAAAAATAAAGTATATCAATTAAACCGTCCAATCACCTATGAAGGCCTGAATATTGAAATAGTGGAGTCACACAAAATACTAGGAGTTATATTCAACAGTAATCTAAACTGGGATTTGCATGTTGTAGACATATGCAAGAAAATCTCCAAGGCAGTTGGCGCTGTCTCACGTTGCCGGACAATCCTTCGAATACAAATTAAGCTTCAACTATATCATGCATTATTTGCCTCACAAATCTACTACTGCCATCTTGTCTGGGGAACCACAACAACCACTAATATGCACAAAATCTTCGTCCTGCAAAAAAGATTCATCCGTTGCATTGCAAACCACGAATACCTCTCTCACATCAGTCCCATGTTCGCGGCCTATAATATCATCCCCGTGTCGCGTCTGTATGAATTCCGTATTTTACGCTCATTTTATCTTTCGCGAGGTTTCTTTCATAACTTCTTAATTGCCACCGCGTTATTAAGACGTCACGAAAGTACCGTTTCAACATGAAACTCTGAAATTTGGTTCGTCTCGCGCTTCCGCACTAATTATAAAAACCAGTCACTAAAACATTATTTTCCATCACTACTAAACAGGTACACTTATGATACTAAGCCCACACTAAACCAGTCGAGGAAACAATTTCTTAAGATCTCAGAATAAAAATCGCATGAATCAGTGCTCTGATTACTAGACTTACGCAACATATCTGTTGAATAAATTGTGCTTTTCACATGACCTAGTGCACCTGTTTTGTTGTACTTTGTTGCCATTTTTTTTAGTTGACATATGTGCTGTGGTGTTGTAATTAATGTATAACTGGCGAATGTCTGCCATTTCGAGCAGTTTTCCGGCTGTTATGTATGGGAAATACGATACGTCTCAGAACTTAATGCCTTGATTACAATGTTTTATTACATGATTTATTTATTGGAGCTAGAATGTTTTATGTAC
This sequence comes from Amblyomma americanum, assembly GCF_052857255.1. NCBI lineage: Eukaryota > Metazoa > Arthropoda > Arachnida > Ixodida > Ixodidae > Amblyomma > Amblyomma americanum. Next base: position 18,060,798 of record NC_135500.1, read on the forward strand.
TATATATGTTGATCTCTCAGCACTTCTGTAGCGCACGTGTGAACACGTCAGTTTTCGTTGTTTCTGCGCTGTTTATCTCAAGGTGTCTACATTGTACTGTTTTCACGTTTCACCACGCCCTATCTTGTAATGGTCACCTGGGCCTCGTCAAGCTGCCTCGAGCAGCTTTTAGCACAGGTGCTCCAACCAGTGAATATCTGGTGAATAAAAACGATTTGATTTGATTTGAAATAACCGGCCGCCATCTTGAAGTCTCGGACGCAATGAAACGTTCCAATGCGAGTAGTAAGACCTAACGATCTTGAAAGGAGGGAAGCCCGCAGTGGACTGCGTAGCGTTTTGTACGCATGTCACGGATCTCTCCGGAGAACACTCGGACTGAAAGAATGGACTAGGCGACGGGTGTACCCACACAAACGCACATTTAATACACCCTACGTGACTCACACACTAGAACACAAAACTAACAACACTAACACAACACACAAAGGCTATAAATACAGACGACCCGGGCACACTGCTAACGGCGTCTACTACTACCGTTCTACACTATTCGTGGTCGGCGTTCGTGCTCACGGTTGGTTCGGTGCGGCTGCGGCGTTGTATGGATCCCGTAGCCGGCGTCGAGGCGGCGTTCGGCGTGCTTGGGCTGGCGTCGCTGGCTGTGTCGCACAAGCTCCCGGTCCAAGCGCCCGTGGAGGTGATGCCGGTGTTGTTGGCGTTGGGGGCACCACCCGGACGGGTGGCAACAGCGCTGGAGACACCCCTGGCCGTAGTAGGTGGTAGCGTCCTCTGTTAACTCCCCGGAACGGGCTCAGGCACGGCAGGAAGTCCACGATGCGATGTCGTAGAACGCGAGCTCACCGGAGCAGTAGCCGGCGTCGCTCTCTTCCAGCCAAAGTGTCCCTGACCCGCCGGAGCCTCCGCTTATCTGCTGTTCCCCCCTGTGCCTCGCTCTCACTCGCCCTTTTATAGCCTCGGTGTTAGTCCATGTAAGCCTTGTCGTCGTCTTCTTCTCTTCTCCACCAGCCGCCGCGGTGGCTGAGTGGTTATGGCGCTCGGCTGCCGGCCCGAAAGACGCGGGTTCGATCCCGGCCGCGGCGGTCGAATTTCGATGGAGGCGAAATTCTAGAGCCCCGTGTGCTGTGCGATGTCAGTGCACGTAAAAGAACCCCAGGTGGTCGAAATTTCCGGAGCCCTTCACTACGGCGTCCCTCATAGCCTGAGTTGCTTTGGGACGTTAAACCCCCATAAACCAAACCTCTTCTCCACCAATCATCTCTCTCCACCTCAACGAATGCTTCTTCTTCCTCTTCTTTATTCTTCGGTTAATTCGCGTCGTATTATTCACACCTTTTTCCTTTAAAATTTAATTTAGGCTCCTTAATATATTTGACAACGCAGAAGTCGCATAATGAAGGACGAGATCCCAGTTCGAGTAGTTGGATGCGACATACACTGCCAGCATGTCCCCGATGGTGCGCTTAAATCGCTCGGTGAGGCCGTTGGTGTGCGGATGACATGCGGAGGTGGTTGGATGTATGCACTGGCGGTGCAGGGCTTTCCCGACATCGGACAAAAAGGCACGTCCGCGGCCGCTAAGCGGTTCACGAGGTGTACCGCGACGAAGGACGACACGCTGCAAAACAGAGGAGGCAGCATCTGTCGCTGTGGCAGACGGTGGGCGGCAGTTTCGCTTTACCTCATTTCATTTCATTTATTAAATACTGCCAGTCTTGCCAGGCCCGGGCAGAGCGGCAGTACAACGAGATACTAGGAATGGTAACGTTTAGCACACAAATTAAAAGGTGGCGAGCGACGGACACGCACTTACACGGCTTGCACGCCTCTGTACATTTTCCAGGTCCGTTCCTGCTTTGACCGTCTTGCTGTTGGCCCGGGAATCTACTTCCGCCTGCGTAGACTGTGCAAATTGGTTAAAAGAGTGGATTCTCTTTGACACCTGTACGCATCGGCCGTCATCAAGTTGTTCCAGCAAAAGTGTGCTGCTCCTGACATCGACGACAGCTGGACACGCCCCCCGCTCACGGCAGTTTGGCAGTGGCGGTGGCGAACGACGGACACGCACTTACACGGCTTGCACGCCTCTGTACATTTTCCAGGTTGGTGCATTCTTTCTTGTTAATTTAGCCACCATGGGCCTATTCTAACGCCACTGCTGCTGCCAAAACGTGTTGTAACGCGGTTGTTTCATGTGACTGTTCTTGATGTGGGACACGGACGAAGTCTGCATTGCTTGCAGCAAAAAAAAACGTGATGCTCTTGATGACCTCATAATATGCAAAGAATGTCAGTACCCTTATCATGTACAAGGCTGTTCCGGGATTCCTGAGTCGGGTAAAGCGTTGAGTGCTCGTTCGCGTAGAGCATTCTTCTGCCCAACATGTAAAACGGGAGCTGCTCGTGGCGGAAAAATGCTCCCCACTGTCGACGCTCCTCCTTTCGACATGGCCGCTGCTTTTCTTCAGCTCAACCAAAAACTGGATAGTCTAATGCCATTGAAAGATAAAGTAGATAACATTGAACAATCCGTCCAGACAATGTCCGACCATTTTGATGAGATCATGAAGCGTCTTGATAACCAAGAAAAACAAATCGCGCACCTACGGAAAAGAATGGCACAGGTTGAAAATATGTGAAGAACAACTTTGTCAGCTTAATACCGACTTGGATGAGCTGGAATTCCGAAGCAGGAAAAAGAATATAGAAATTAATGGCATTTCTAAAACCGAGCATGAGGACCTCCTAGCCAACGTGAACGAAGTGGCTAAAGAAATTAATATTGCAGAACTTAGTGAGAGTGACATTGAGGCATGTCACCGGCTTCATGCAAAAATGGATAAGATACCAGCAATTTTTGTGCGGTTTCAACGACAAGCCAAAAGAGACCAATGGCTTCAAAAAAGAAAATGTCTGGTGGAGAAAGGCAAAAACATGTACTTGTGTGAAAAACTGACTCGAAGAACGAAATGGCTGCTTCTGCAAACGAAAGATTGGGCTAAGAAAAACAATTTCCGGTTTGTTTGGCGCTCAAACGGGAAGGTGCTTGTTCGCCAAAGGGAAGGTTATTCTGTACACATCATTCGAGATGAGAGTCACCTTGTTGATCCTGTGCCGTGAATAGGTACCATTTGTGAATGTTGCATGCAGTGACATAGTAGCATGATGGCACCGGATGCGTACCCTCTCTCGTGCGAAATCGGTAGCAGCGTTTCTTTGGACTTGAAAAGCCCGTCAATACTTAAATGTTTTCATCTGAACGCTCGGTCAGTCAGGAACAAGCGAGATGACTTCTGTATTTTATTAAGTAGCTTTGGCTTCCCTTTCGATGTAATTATGATCTCGGAGACCTGGCTGATCGACAGCGATACCTTTAAATTGCCTTCATTTACAACATTTTCTTTAAATCGAAAAACTTCTCGTGGAGGTGGTGTATGCATACTTAACAATGCCCACTTTCAGTGTGAAATTTTAAACGATTTGTGTTTCCTGTTCGATGACGTTGAAATCTTATCAGTTAAATCAGGAAACATTGTAATGTCTGTGGTGTACAGGCCACCGTCTGGTGATATGGGTATGTTTCTTGAAATAATGGAATCTTATTTAAGCTTTGTATTTAGGAAAAAATATGATGTAATCATTGGAGGCGATTTTAACATAGATATGTCATGTTCAACGAGCAGCAGTGTGGATTTTGATGTCTTACTTAGATGTTATAGCTTTACAAATATAATAACCAAAGCAACCCGCATAACTCCCAATTCCCAAACATGCATAGATCTATTCTTAACAAATATTGATTCTCCACTTACTCACTCAGGAGTTACATGCTGTGACATAAGTGATCATATGGACATATATTTGTTTTCCCCATAAGGAGGTTCCGAAGCGTGACCCTCGTGAGAAAGTTATGTGTCAGTATATAACAGAAGGAGCTTTAAATAGATTTCGAGCGCATATTCTAGGCGTGGACTGGTCCGTTATATACAAAGAGGCTAGTGCGGAGAGCGCTTATGACTTATTTGTAGACAACTTTATTCATGCTTACAACATATACTTTGTTTCAAAATTAAAGAAGCGACCAAAAACAATAAGAAAGCCATGGATATCACGCGAACTGTATACGCGTATTAAAGAAAAGCACAAACTATATCAGCTATTTATTCACACCAAAGATCTCCTTATTCTTGACCGCTTCAAGAAGTATAGAAATAAATTAATTTCTGACATACGAGTGGCAAAATTGAAGTATTACGAGAACTACTTCGCAGATACAGCTAATAGCCCTGATAAACTCTGGCGTAAAATCCGCTCACTTGACTCTGACGTTTCACAGGCTGGTAATCCCGATAAAATTACTAACAACGGCATAGAATACACAGGTAAGCGTCTCGCAGAAGAGTTTAATAAGCATTTTACTCCCGCTTTGGACCCCTCTGCTGATATATCTCACATATCCATTGACAGGCGCCCACCTTCTTTGTTCCTTGAACCTGTCTCTACCAGAGAAGTTTTGTCAACTGTTAGTGACCTAAAGAACAGTACCGCGTGTGATGCGGATAATATGCAGATTCGTCCAGTTAAATATGTCATCGACATCATCGCTGCGCCATTGGAGTACATATACAACCTATTGTGACGTTCCTTGTGTGTGCTACGAGGGTCCGCATTCGACGGTGCGGCGTAGACGGAGCCCCCAGTGGCGGAAAAGGCACTCAAGGGAAAGCAATTGAGCTGGAAGAGAGGAGATCGGCGACAGCCGGTCTCGTTTTGGAAGCAGCCAGCACACATGTTTCTACTGTATATGGCTGCAAGCAACTTGAGTGGGATTGCTTTCGGGCCTGCCGCCATGGACCGCACGGAGAAGACCCAGGTGACAGCTGCGTCCAATTACCGAGCCATACTCGTTGAGAGTGAACGACCAAAACGAAGGGGTTTAAGCACAACCGGACCCCCTTTCCATAGTGTCGGCACATGTCGAACGCCGCCGCCGCCGCGGGGAGACGGCCGTTATCTTCCCCAATTGACGTGACCGTGCCGGGGACAAAGGGCCTCGTTTCGGCGGGCCTGGCCCCGTGACAAGACGGCGGGCATCATCACCAACACTCCCGAGCACATCCTAGGACAAGGGACAACTTTCCCGGCCTTTTAGTGACCTCGCGTTCCGGCCTTGAGTGGAGAGTGTCATTTGATGGAGAACGGAGGTCGGTGACCCGCGGGAACCGTCAGCGGGCCAGAGACCATCTACCACAGCCGACGCTACCTCGACGACAACCTTCTTTCCCTCGGACTCAGCACGTGACGGGGGCGAGACCATAAGTGCGGTGGTGTGTTTGTGCGCCCAAGTGAAAGCCCTAGGCCCCTCCCACTCCAGCGTGGGCATCCTCAACCTAGGGAATGTGGGGAATAAGAAGGATATAAAAATCGACAAGGAGTACGGAAGAAGGTACGCTCAGGACGATATCGTTCGCCAAGAGGGCCTTCAGCGCCGAAGCCCGACGGCGTGCAGCTTCTGCCAGCAACCGTTCGAGCTCAACTCCGGAGCCCCTCCATCGTCCCCATGAAGTCGTCGGCACGTAAGCTCGGACACCCCAGCCTCTGATGTATAATCGTAATCATGTATAATTGTTGAATATATCTGTTTGTTTAAACTGAGCCATACGGTGTCTCTTTGCCTCTCCGTCCCGTGTGGACCTGCGCATTATGGGGGGTCGTCACACTACGCATAGAAACTTCCACCTTCCCTGCAAAAATGCAGATTGCTAGAGTAGCAGTCATATACAAAAAAGGAAACAAAAACAGTTTTGGAAACTATCGACCAATTAGTATTTTGACCGTCTTCTCTAAAGCATTTGAGAAACTGATTCTTAAACGAGTTGAAAGCTTTTTAAATAAACACGCCATAATTACCGACTTCCAGTATGGCTTCAGAAAAAACCGGTCAACCGAACTTGCTCTTTTGCACCAGAAGGTATATATATTGAGGAATTTTGAAAATAGGAACCTGGTCGTGGGAATTTTCTTAGGTTACAGCAAAGCATTTGACTGCATAAACCATAGCACCTTGTTGGAAAAACTTGAATGTTATGGAATTAGAGGTACAGCGTTACTCTTACTTAAATCTTACTTGTCCAATAGAAAACAGTATGTCCAAATAAATGAATACAAGTCAACTCTTCGAACAGTCACCTGCGGGGTGTCCCAAGGAAGTATTCTTGGACCATTGCTTTTCAACCTGTATATTAACGACATCATTAGTGTGGATGACAACGCTCGCTTTATAATTTATGCTCATGACACCAGTTTATTTTTATACGATGGTTCTGGTAGTAAGTTACTTGAAAATGCAAACATACTCCTGGAAAAAATAAAGACATGATCCGATAACAATCTTCTTTCAGTTAATGCAACAAAATCTAAGGCAATACTCACCCAAAAAACAAAAAGTGCAGCGAATTCGGTGAACTACGTAACAACCGAGACCAAATTGAGTTAGTAAAGTCATTTAAATCGCTTGGCGTAATATTCACTGAAGATATGCTATGGGACGATCACATAAATCACACAGCATTAAAGACATCTCGAGCCATAGGATTTATGACGCGTTTTAAATGTTGTCTCCCACAAAAGGTAAACCTTCTATTGTATCGTGCATTATTTCGCTCACATCTAAACTACTGTTCATTAGTATGGGGTACTGCTACACGAACGAGTCTGAAAAAACTTGCTGTTCTTGAAAACAGGACCCTCAGAATTGTCCATAACCTGCCACATAGATGCTCAACTAAAAACTTATATTCCAGGCACAAGATTATTAATGTTTTCAACCTGTATGCTTATAAACTATTGCGCACCTATAAAATAGAACAAAGAAGATGCATAACTAATATATCTGACTTAGCCCCGATTCAGTTATTTCAGTGCACATACCCACGCCGTCGCAAACCACACTGTGTAGTACCTGTAGTGAGAACAAACTATGGACGCCAAATGGTAACATTTCAACTTCCCTCACTTCTGAATAGATTAATCGCTGCAAATATTGATATAGAAAACATTAGCAGCTCTGACCTCCTCGACTACTTTATTTTTGAAGCCACATTGTCCTAGTATTCATACTTTGAACATTGCTTTTCTTACAATCTTTATAACAGCGCTCTTTGTTTCTTTTTTGTTGCTTTTATTGATTTTGCTTTAACCCTTATTGATTTTCTACACACATTAGTGATTGTGTATTTTTTTTCAGTGAAGTGCCGTCGCATGCCACTGCCCACTTGCTGTACGGGGGTGGGGACCTTGTCAAGCGTTAACCGCTTTTATCCCCATCCCCTCCAACACTGCGTGGTGATGGAAATAAACTATTATTAAAGACAGCACATGCATGGTTCGAACAAAAAATAGGTAAATTGAACAAAAATTTTTTTCGCCAGAAATAGAAATACAACATTCAAAAGTCTACAAAAAATTGGCAGTGCTCTCAGTGCTTTTACGTCCACTCAGAGGAAGCTGGTTCTACCCAGTTATTGTTCGGGGAATATTAGAATATTTGTACAAGTTTGTTCTGGCACGATAAGGTGTTAAGATGATGAGGTGATCAACCGCAACGATAGCCCAACGGTTGCCGGCCGCTGTATACGGAAGTGGGCCGTAGAAATTAAAGCCGGTCTGGTCGAAAGGGTGTGGTGGGCAAGGGAGCGGCTGCAGCTCTCCAGCAGAACGATGAGAAGACAATGCAACATTGACAGGCGACGCAGGAGAGCACGTATTTGAGGACGAAGCTGTGCATGCCGCGCCAGAAGTAGCGCACCCACAAGCGGGCGTAAGTCCTGAAAATTCCCGCGTGACCGCATTGGGTTTAGCGTAGCAATAGGCACGTACGTATGTGCGCGTGCAAGTGGCGAGGAATAACGAGTAACCACTTGCGGCCGTCTGAGCTGCAGCTGCGGCGATAGAGGAGATGGTCACGAATCGCGAAGTGGAAGCATGGCGGTGGATAGCGCGCGACGCAGAAGCAGCCGTTGGCTTGAAGGGAAAGTCGAGAAGAGAAGCGATCCAGGGCTCTGTACTTTGCACTGAAGGCATGTAGGTGATATGAAGCGACGACGTTCAGACGTAAGACCTGGAAAAGCTGGCAGTGGGCAACCGTACAGGCCAACGGCGTCTTGATGCTTGAGGCTGGAGCGGTAGACGACGCGGATGTCATAGTCTTGCAGACGAAGACGCTATCTGGCAAGGCGGCCGGATTGGTCTTTTAAGAAAGAAAGCTAACAAAGGTCATGGTGGTCCGTCACGACGGCAAAGGAGCGGAATTTGGCAAGAGCCCATACGATGGCCAAACACTCTTTTTCACTGACAGAGTAATTTGATGCAGCCTTCGTGAGTGTGCGGCTTGCACAGGCAACGATGTATTCATCGAAGCCGCAGACGCGCAGAACGACTACGGCGCCGAGGCCAACGCCACTGGCGTCCATGCGGACCTCGGCGGGAGCGGTCGAGTCGAAATGGCGCAGTATGGGTGGCGCTGTTAAGAGGCTGCACAAGGTGTTGTAGGAGTCGTCGCGCGCTAGAGACCACAGCGATAGATCGGAACTGCATGACATAAGGGGCGTTAAGGGCGCAGCAATAGAAGCCAAATAGCGAATAAACCGGAAAAACGTAAGACCACAGATCTAGGAAGCTGCGAAGGTCTCTGATTCAGGTAGGTTTGGGAAAAGCAGCCACAGCACGAAGATTCGCTGGGGCGGAAGAAACGCTTTCCTTGAAGGCCACATGGCCTAAAATGGTCCGTTCAAGTGCGGCAAAACGGAATTTTTAGAAGTTTACCTGCAGGCAGGTGTCAGACAGGCAGGTCAAGACGCGCTTCAAGCGGAAGAGATGGGTGTCAAAATACGTGGAAAAAAACAGCAATGTCGTCGAGGAAGCACAGGCACATCTCCCACTTTAGTCCACGTAAAATTGTCAGCTTTTAGCTAGCTGACAGCCGAGACCACCCAGGACCACCGCTTCACCGGAGCAGTCGCTCTACTAGCTGAGCTAACCGGGACGGTAAGCTTATGGTAGGGCGAGAGCGAATTGATCAATAGCTCTAAGTGGGAGCAGTTCTAAGAGGATTCTGGTGTGGGCTAGTTGGTTCATACTTTCTACAACACATTGACACAGCGCAACGGAACGAGGACGAGAAGAAGAAACACGAAACACAGGACAGCGCCCGTCCTGTGTTTCGTGTTTCTTCTCGTCCTCGTTCCGTTGCGCTGTGTCAATCTGTGTCGTAGAAAGTGGGAACAGTGTTGGGCAAACGTTTAGGGGAATCCTCCAAGGTGGGGTAGAGAGCGATTGCTTCGGTGAAGTGGTGGTCCTGGGTTCGAACCCCGGACCAGGACGAATTTTTCTTTTACTGCAAAGTTTCAGAGAAAGCTGTATAGCTTTAGTTTGTAGCCGTATGGCTGCGCTTGGGTGGATGCCAATGAGTAATTACTCCCTTATTACAAATCTACTCCACCTTGGGGGATTCCCTTCATCATTTGACCAACACTGTTCCCACTTAGACCTATTGATCAATTCGCTCTCGCCCTGCCATAAGCTTGTCATCCCGGTTAGCTCAGTTGGTAGAGCGATCGCTCCGGTGAAGCGGTGGTCTCGGGTTCGAACCCCGGACCAGGACAAATTTTTCTTTAACTGCGACGTTTCTGAGAAAGCTCTATACCTATCGCTTGTAGCCGTATGGCTGCGCTTGAGTGGATGCCAATGAGTAATTACTCCCTCATTACAAATCTACTCCTCCTTGGGGGATTACCCTCATCCTTTGACCAACACTGTTCCCACTTCGAGTTATTGATCAATTCGCTCTCGCCCTGCCATATGCTTGCCATCCCGGTTAGCTCAGTTGGTAGAGTTGGTAGAGCGATCGCTCCGGTGAAGCGGTGGCACCGGGTTCGAACCCCGGACGAGGACGAATTTTTCTTTAACTGTGAAGTTTCTGAGAAAGCTGTATAGCTTTCCTTTGTAGCTTTATGTCGGGCCTTGGATGGATGCCAATGAGTAATTACTCCCTCATTACAAATCTACTCCTCCTTGGGGGATTACCCTCATCCTTTGACCAACAGTGTTCCCACTTCGAGTTATTGATCAATTCGCTCTCGCCCTGCCATATGCTTGCCATCCCGGTTAGCTCAGTTGGTAGAGCGATCGCTCCGGTGTAGCGGTGGCCCCGGGTTCGAACCCCGGACCAGGACTAATTTTTCCTTTACTTCGAAGTTTCTGAGAAAGCTGTAAAGCTTTCGTTTGTAGCCGTATGGCTGCGCTTGGGTGGATGCCAATGAGTAATTACTCCATTATTACAAATATACTCACACCTTGGGGGATTCCCCTCATCATTTGACCAACACTGTTCCCACTTCAACTTATTGATCAATCCGCTCTCACCCTGCCATAAGCTTGCAACCCCGTTTAGCTCAGTTGGTAGAGCGATCGCTCCGGTGGGATTCCATTTCCGGCCTCCGAGGCGAACGGACGTGTGTGTCATGAGGCTTCAGCGGCCCAGCCGGGCCGCGGTACATCGATATCTTTCCAGGCGTGATCTACAAGATCCCCTGTCATGATTGCGACGCTTCCTATATCGGAGAAACAGGCAAATTCAAGACAAGGCTCAAACAGCACCAAAATGACGTCGCCAAAGGAAAATCTATCTCAAACGCTTTGGCGCAACATCATCAAGAAACTGGCCATACCATCGACTGGGACGCAGCACGTGTAATTGCAAAGGAAAAATCATTACCAAAACGCCTTCTCATAGAATCATTGTGCATTCAATCCACGCCAAACACGATTAACCGGACCCGTGGCAATCTCCCAGAGATATATACCTGCGCACCCCTGAAAAAACTGCCCATATATAGCTCACCTGCCCGTCCTTCGCTTCTTTGTGATCAAGGCACCCGTACGGGCGCCGAAACGTCAATTCATTCTTATTTTCTTTGAACCTTGGCGAGTGTATGTTTTCTTCATCAGTATGAATTTTCCCCGCCAGACGGGATTCCGTCGAACCCTAGACTTCATTACTCTCCGAGAAAAGTACGGGCCGCCAGCCGTAACCAAGATTCGACAGTTCGTCGCACTGAAAACGAGGCTTACCTCCTTCCTGTGCCACCTACGCTTCAACCTCCGATGCAAGAGCCATGGGTTGGTCCCGAAGTCCATGCGTCTACCAATTCTGGTATGTACCCCGTTTGGGAAAAATGTTATCGCTCGAGCCGAAAAACTTCTACTTCAAGCGAGAATTCTGGAGACAAGATCAACGATTAAGCGTCTGGAGAACGACATCCTCTTCGCTCAACAGACACTAGAACGAACCCTAGCAATGGACGCCTTTGATGTCCTGCTCTACGCGAACAATGTGGCAGCGAACACTCAGGAACAAAGACAGCAGAATCAAGAAACGAAGTTCCGGTTGCTCCTAGGGCGGCAGACAGAAGAGACAGCAACTTCTTGCGTACGCAACCTGTCTTCGTACAAGCTAGACCATGCTGAACTCTCGCTTCTTAACAAGGGACTCAACTTCAACACTGGACCCGTCCCTGATGCGAAAAGCATGACATGTGCCGTTGAGCTAGCAGTGCGAAAGATTGACGCCAGCCTACGCGACCAAGCACGTTCTCGTGCCATCGGAGCACTTTCAAAGTTACGAAAAGAAAAAGACAGCGCACTCCCACGCCCTGAAAAGGAAGCCCTCAAAAGATTACAAAAGAATGAGGCAGTCGTGATCCTTCCGGCCGACAAGGGGAACGCCACTGTGGTGCTAGATCGGACTGAATATATAAAAAAGATGTCGGCACTTTTGGAGGACAAAAATACCTATACAAAGATAAACCGGGACCCGACCAGAAAGATAGAAGCTGAACTTCAGAAGCTTCTCGCTGATGTATTCAAATACGTCCCCCCGTCCGACGGTCAATATATCTACAACAAGCTACTGTGTCACAATGGCGCCGCTCCTGCCATCTACGGCGTACCAAAAGTGCACAAGGAGGGCACACCGCTCCGTCCAATTGTGGACTTTACACGGTCCCCGTTGAACAAGCTCTCTGGCTACCTTCACCGGGTGCTGGCCCCTCTAGCGGGAAAAACCGCCACGCACGTCCGGAATGCAAGCGACTTCGTCGAGAAGCTGAAGAATGTGCCCATTGACGACACCCAAGTAATGGCTTCTTTCGATGTGAAGTCTCTGTTCACATCTGTGCCTGTGGATTTTGCGGTGGAGTGTTGCTAGAAAGCCCTGAACGAAGACACGACTTTGCCTGAACGAACCCCGATTGAAGCCGACGACCTCTGCCGACTCCTAAAATTCTGCCTCTCGAATACTTATTTCACCTTCAACAAGAACTTCTACAGACAGACTTTCGGAACAGCCATGGGTGCCTCAGTTTCTGTAGTATGTGCTAACCTTGCCTTAGAATCAATAGAATCCGCAGCACTTGCCTCATTCGACCCCCCACCGCAGTTTTTTGTACGCTATGTCGATGACTGCTTCTCTGTCATCAACCGGCCAGACGTACACAGGTTTCTAGCGCACCTCAACACGTTCCAGCAAAGCATTCAGTTCACCCTAGAGGAGGAAGTGGATGGCCACATCGCTTTCCTCGACGTCCTCGTGGAACGCTCACCGCATTCTCTGAAAACCACCGTCTATCGTAAACCCACTCACACCGGAAGCTACCTAAACTTTCAGTCATCTCATCCCATCGGGCACAAGCGCTCAGTCGCGGCGTCTCTGTTCAACCGCGCATTTAGGATATGCTCAAGTCCTAAGCGCAGAGCAGCAGAAGTGAAACAGGTCAGGCAAGACCTGATACGGAACGGTTACCCAGCCCAAATACTACGATCCCAGGAACGACGCGCCTCTGCTCCGACTATCCGAACTGACGCATGCGCAAAGAAGCGGGTGCCGATTCCGTATGCCCACGGTGTGAGTGAGAACCTTGCTCGCATCTTTTCAGATTATAACATTCATGTGGCCCACGTCCCGTCGTGCAAACTTCGGCAACGACTCTTGCGAGTCAAGGGCCCTCTTGACATCGATATCTTTCCAGGCGTGATCTACAAGATCCCCTGTCAAGATTGCGACGCTTCCTATATCGGAGAAACAGGCAAATTCAAGCCAAGGGTCAAACAGCACCAAAATGACGTCGCCAAAGGAAAATCTATCTCAAACGCTTTGGCGCAACATCATCAAGAAACTGGCCATACCATCGACTGGGACGCAGCACGTGTAATTGCAAAGGAAAAATCATTACCAAAACGCCTTCTCATAGAATCATTGTGCATTCAATCCACGCCAAACACGATTAACCGGACCCGTGGCAATCTCCCAGAGATATACCTGTGCACCCTTAAAAAAACTGCCCATATATAGCTCACCTGCCCGTCCTTCGCTTCTTTGTGATCAAGGCACCCGTACGGGCGCCGAAACGCCAATTCATTCTTATTTTCTTTGAACCTTGGCGAGTGTATGTTTTCTTCATCAATAGTTTTTCTTCTTCGAACAAAAAAAGGCTCGCAGTGCACTCATCCTAGTTGTCAGTAGTCACGAATGAAAATTTCTTCTATCGAGCGTTGGGGTACTTTGACACCTTGTCACTAGATGGCGCTACTCCGTGCTTCCGTGCGACTACGTCTGAAGCTAAGTGCCTTTTGGTGTTTGCGCTTGTACATGCTTTCGCGCAGTAGTTTTAAACCGAGTTAAGGGTAGAAAGGCTAGCGGAAGTGTGTGTACCGAAGGTTTTTGCGTAGAAATTTTGGAAGGCTTTTTACCTTGCGTATTGCTGAAAGTTTTTGGTGTAGGATTTTTGGCGGGCGTTTACGTTGCGTAGTGCCGAAGGTTTTTGTGTAGGAATTTTGGTGGGCTTTTACGTTGTGTAGTGCCGAAGGTTTTTTGTGTAGTAATTTTGGCGGGCTTTTACGTTGCGCAGTGCCGAAGGTTTTTGTGCAGGAGTTTTAGCGGGCTCTTACGTTGACTAGTGCCGAAGGTTTCTTCTCTAGGAATATTAGCGGGCTTTTACGTTGCGTAGTGCCGAAGTTTTGTGTAATATTCTTGGCGGGTTTTTACGCATAGGAATTTTGGCGGGCTTTCACAAGGCGTAGTCGGCCGGACGATGGGTCGGCAAGCTAGGAAAGTTAAGGAGGACAAGGACGGGGAGTTAGTACAGTGTCAGGAGTGCGACCGTTGCTGTTACTTAGATGAGACAGGGTTCGGGAGCTTAGCCGAGGCGGATGAGGCTAGCTTCGTGTGTAAGATGTGCAAGCGGGTTGGGGACGCCGTTCATGCGTTAAAAGGGGAATGGGAAGCTGGGTTTAATGCACTTAATGCGGACCGGCAGGTCGAACGAGAGGCACGGATTAAGCTGGAAGCTCAGGTCGCCGATTTGATTAAAAAGGAGGAGAATAATACCGCCCTGTTGAAGCGAATGGTGGGCGAGATTAAAGAAGAGCGGGAAAAGCGGACCCAGCTAGAAAAACAGGTTGAAGCGCTCAGGTCGCGGCCGGCTGGGCACCCCAGTTCGGAGAAGGGTCAGGTGGGGGACGAGGCTCGTCGATCGTACAGTGCTGTAGTGCAGCGAGCATTGAGTGAGAAAAATGAGAACAAAATGAAAAAGGTTAAAGCGGGCATGGAAACTCGCGACAATAGCGTACAGCGGCAGGAGAGTCAGCTAGAGCGATCCGGAGGCCAACAGATGGAATTAGGAAGCGAACGTTTGGGGCGCAGGAGAGTTCTGGTGATCGGAGACTCGAATGTAGCGAGGGTTGAGGGAGGCGTTCCGACGGCAGTGAAGGCAGACAGGCGGGTGCAGGTGGAGGCTCAGTCGGGAAAGTGCATGGTGGATGCAATGGCCAGAGCCCGGGAGGTGGTGGTGGGCAGCATGGATGGCGAACACCTTGTGGTCATCCATGCTGGTCTCAATGATGTACTGCAGGGGAGGAGCCAGAATCTTGAGACGCAGTTGGAGGTGGGGATGCGTAGGCTTAGAGAGGCCTCTGAGAGTGTGCATGTGACCATATGCACAATCCCAGAGGTCCAGAGGCAGGCTCGCGAAACGGAAAGGAGGGTCGTGGAGACTAATCGGGTAATTAGGCTATTGAGTCGACGACTAAGATACGAGGTGATGGAGGTCAACAGGGAAGTGTACGAGGTTAGGCCCCACCCTTTTGCACAGGATGGCATCCACTACGGTGGTGCCACTGGCAAGAAGGTGGGTAGTAGGATAGGTCGCCAGGCAACAGCTTTTTTGGGGGGACCCAGAGCTCTGAAGGAACCAGTGTAGAGAAGGAAGAATTAAGTTCAAACGAACAATGGAACCATAGGGGAAGAAAGAGACGCAAGCGCCAGGGCCAAGTTAATTCAGATATAGGTTTCATTAACATGCAAGGTGGCAGGAATAAACTGAAATGGGAGGAAATAGAAGAACAGTTAAGACAGGAGGAATTAATGGTATATGGTTTAGCGGAAACACATCTTAGAGACATGGAGCAACCACCCTGTAACCCAGACTACGCATGGGAATATTGCAATAGAACAGAGGGCAGCAGAAAGGGAGGTGGAATTGGGGCATTCATTCATAAAAGTATGAATTTTCAAAGGGTTAGACTGGGATGCAAGGAACATTTATGGCTAAAAGGAACAGTGGCAGGCAAGCAAACACTCCTTGGCTTTGTATACCTGTGGACAGGGGTTAATGCCAAAGAGGAAAACAGGAAAATGTTAGAATGTATTGTAAGCGACATTGATGAGCTAGGAGGACAGGGCGAGATAATTATATTAGGCGACATGAATGCACACATAGAAGACCTGGATGGGTACACGGATTCGACAGGAAGCATGCTGCAGGACATGTGTGACAGGCATGATTTAGTTGTATGCAACAGCACCGAGAAGTGTGAAGGGCTCATAACATGGGAGGCGGGGAGTCTGCACTCGACGATAGATTATGCACTAATGTCACAGAGAATGTATAACAGATTAGGGGTAATGAGCATAGATGAAGATGGTTCCAGAAGTCTAGGTAGTGACCACAAGCGTATCAAGTTGAGCTTCAGAAGAAAAAGCAATGTAGGACTGAATCAAGATAAACAATCAGGGGGAAATTTTTACTCAGAAAAGCAATTGGAGGTAGCAGCCAAACAAATCGAGAAAGTAATTTTTGAGGATAGTGAAACAGAATGGACTTATACCAAATTAACTCGATTACTGGAGCTAGAGCTAGCTAAGGTGCGAGTAAAGCTAAAAGGGAAAAGATGCAAACCCAAGAGTTGGTGGGATGAGGAGGTCAAGAGGGCAATAGAAAAGCGCAAGGAAGCATCCAGGGAACACAGATATTCCAAGAAGAGGGGGGAACCAATACCCGCAGTAGACAGAAAATGGGATACCTTCATAAAGTGTAGAAGGGACGCATCCTATTTGATTAATGAGAAAATTAGAAGAAAGGGTGCCCAATGGATGTCAAAAGTAAATAAAAAGGATAAAAAAGCAGCCCAAAAATTCTGGAAACATATAAATGCAATGAGTAATAAAACTAGGCTAGAACAAAGGTTTATTGTTACAGATGAGGGTATTCGACTAGAAGGGGATGAAGCAATAAAACACATAGGAACAAGGATGACGGAAAAATTTTCAGCAAAGCACGTGGTACATAATTTATCGAAGGAGGATAGACCGGTTACAGCAATAGCTTCACTTGAGCAAGGAGAGTGGGAAAGGGCAGAGAAGAAGGTTCCTAGTGGCACATCAACAGGACCAGATGGTATCCCGATTATGTTGATAAAGAAGTTAGGACCAAAATCCAAGCAAATATTAGTACAGGTAGTGAACAAAATGATAGTGGATGAGAAAGATTCCGATGAATGGCGATTAAGTAGAATGAACATGATATATAAGGGAAAGGGGGACAAAGCAGACGTAAGTAACTATCGCCCCATAACAGTGACATCTGTGGTTTACAGGGTGGTGATGCAAATTATAAAGGATAAACTGCAGGCTTGGGTGGAGAACGAGGGGGTGTTAGGGGAACTACAGAATGGGTTCCGGAAACAAAGGAGGTTGGAGGACAATCTATTTTCATTGACACAGTGTATAGAAATTGCTGAAAAGGAACATAGGCCCTTATTGCTAGCATTTCTGGATATTAAGGGAGCCTATGACAACGTTACTGAGGAGCATTTGTGGGACATATTGGGCACATTGGATGTGGAAAATGGAGCAATTAATCTTTTAAAAGATATATATATATATAGAGGTAACAGAGTGCTCATAAAATGGGAAAAAAATGTATCAGGGCCTGTAGAGATACAGCGGGGGCTTAGACAAGGATGTCCTCTGTCCCCTTTGTTGTTCATGTTGTACCTGCAAGGTTTGGAGGCCAAGCTAGAGGGGAGCGGACTAGGTTTCAACCTATCTTTTTTCAAGCAAGGGGAATTGATTAAACAGACATTACCGGGACTAATATATGCGGACGATATAGTGATAATGGCTGACAAGGAAGACCTGCAGAAGTTGTTAGACATATGCAGTACAGAGCGAGATAGATTAGGCTTCAAGTACAGTAAGGAAAAATCTGCAGTCATGACATTTAATGAAGAGGGCGGCGAGCATAGAATACAGGAGTTCGTGCTAAAAGTAGTGAATGAGTACAAGTATCTTGGGGTGTGGATAAATAACAGTGTTGAGTATCTGACAGAGCATGAAAAATATGTAATGAATAAAGCTAGTAGGAATGCAGCTGTCATGAAAAATAGGGCACTGTGGAATTACAATAGGTATGAGGTAGTAAGAGGGATCTGGAAAAGTGTGATGGTCCCTAGCCTGACCTTCGGGAATGCGGTCCTGTGTACGAGGCCAGATGTTCAAGCAAGGCTGGAAATTAGGCAACGGGGAGTAGGGAGGTCAGCTTTGGGAGCACATGGCAATACACCAAATCAGGGGGTACAGGGTGATATGGGATGGGCGTCTTTCGAGAGCAGAGAGGCTAGCAGTAAGATAGCATTTGAGGAACGATTGAGAAGGATGGAGGAAAAGCGGTGGGCTAGGAAAGTTTTCAGATACCTGTATATAAAGAATGTTGACACGAAATGGAGAAAGCGAACTAGAAAACTGACAAGCAAATATCTGGACAGCAGTAAGGGGGCAAATCAGCAATTATCGGTTAAGAAAAAGGTTAAAGGAACAGAGAGAGCTTTGTGGAAAACAGGGATGCTGACGAAATCGGCACTAGAAACATACCGGACCTTTAAACAGGAAATTGTCAAAGAAAATATCTATGATAATTGTAGGGGAAGTTCTTTGTTGTTTGAGGCCAGGATTGGAGTTTTGCGGACTAAGACGTATAGAGTCAGGTACCAGGAGATAGACACTTTGTGCATTGCGTGCGGAGAGGAGGAGGAAACAGCTGAACACTTGATACTTTTCTGTAAAGGGCTTCACCCTACAGTGGAAGGCAGCGCGGCTGACTTACCCAAGGCATTGGGGTTTAGGGATAGTGAAGGGAAAGTGGATTTTAAGAAATTAGAAGTAACCAAGCGAAGGTTATCTGATTGGTGGCTAAAAGCAAGACGGGAGTAAAATTTCACAAGACATGGCTAGGTGGCTTGAGCCACCGCCCGATGTAAAGGGTTCAGCCGCATCCATCCATCCATCCATCCATCCATCCATCCATCCATCCATCCATCCATCCATCCATCCATCCATCCATCCATCCATCCATCCATCCATCCATCCATCCATCCATCCATCCATCCATCCATCCATCCATCCATCCATCCATCCATCCATCCATCCATCCATCCATCCATCCATCCATCCATCCATCCATCCATCCATCCATCCATCCATCCATCCATCCATCCATCCATCCATCCATCCATCCATCCATCCATCCATCCATCCATCCATCCATCCATCCATCCATCCATCCATCCATCCATCCATCCATCCATCCATCCATCCATCCATCCATCCATCCATCCATCCATCCATCCATCCATCCATCCATCCATCCATCCATCCATCCATCCATCCATCCATCCATCCATCCATCCATCCATCCATCCATCCATCCATCCATCCATCCATCCATCCATCCATCCATCCATCCATCCATCCATCCATCCATCCATCCATCCATCCATCCATCCATCCATCCATCCATCCATCCATCCATCCATCCATCCATCCATCCATCCATCCATCCATCCATCCATCCATCCATCCATCCATCCATCCATCCATCCATCCATCCATCCATCCATCCATCCATCCATCCATCCATCCATCCATCCATCCATCCATCCATCCATCCATCCATCCATCCATCCATCCATCCATCCATCCATCCATCCATCCATCCATCCATCCATCCATCCATCCATCCATCCATCCATCCATCCATCCATCCATCCATCCATCCATCCATCCATCCATCCATCCATCCATCCATCCATCCATCCATCCATCCATCCATCCATCCATCCATCCATCCATCCATCCATCCATCCATCCATCCATCCATCCATCCATCCATCCATCCATCCATCCATCCATCCATCCATCCATCCATCCATCCATCCATCCATCCATCCATCCATCCATCCATCCATCCATCCATCCATCCATCCATCCATCCATCCATCCATCCATCCATCCATCCATCCATCCATCCATCCATCCATCCATCCATCCATCCATCCATCCATCCATCCATCCATCCATCCATCCATCCATCCATCCATCCATCCATCCATCCATCCATCCATCCGGCTATTTTCTTGAGTCTGTGGCTTGCTTCGTGTACATAGGGAATTACCGCTGTCCTTGACCGATCCGGGCTGCTGTTGGCGCGATGGGATGGCGAAGCTCTCGAAGTAGTTTTTCTGCCAAGCTAGCAAGGAGCGAGAGTGGAAACCCCGCGTCTGTCAACAGTCCGACTTGCGCCTGGAAACTGGTCGGGATGCAGTGAAAGCAAGATCTTTGCAGTGCGTTCCTGAGCTCTGATGTGCAATGCTGCGCTTCACAAGTTTCACAAGTGTTTGCGCTGTCCCCTTTCAACCATGTTAAACCGACTAGCCTGCAACAACACCCTCTTAAACTCTATGCATTCCCCTTGCAAGGAGTCCTTCGGGCGCTGGAGGTTTGTGCATATAAATATTACATTAACACTTCTTTTTGGGCGAGTTGGTGCATACTTGATTTGAAGAAAATAGAGCCAGAGCATGCAAACCACGAAAAGACAAGGACGAGACACAAAGCGCTTACTCACAACTAATTTTATTGAAACCAGGCAGCGCCTTTATATGGCGACATTTCACTGAAAAAAGAAGGAGGAGGGCAGGAAAGATAAAGAAATCTAAGCGACCATCACAGCGAGCACACATGAGCAAGCGGTAACCAAAACAAAAACAAAAAGTTCACAAAGATTATTTAAGGGCGGCCTCTAAAAATTCGAACTCGGACGAAAAAAGTGATACAGATGGGGTGCTGACACACCTATTGCCACACCTATTGCATCAACGAGCGCTTGGGGAACATGCCCGAAATTTATCAGATTTAAAGGATAAATATGCACATTTGGTAGCGCATATTATGGGTTGCGACGGATGCGAGGCACGATTGAGTCAGATTAAGATTCTTGGCAAAAGCACAGATAAGAAGGCACGTGAATGTCTGGAGGCTTTTTACATAAGGAAACTTGGCAATAGGTGTGTCAGCACCCCATCTTTTTCACTTTTTTCGTCCGAGTTCGAGTTTTTAGATGCCGCCCTTAAATAATCTGTGTTAACTTTTTTGTTTTGGTTTTGGTTACGGCTTGCTCATATGTGCTCGCTGTGATGGTCGCTTAGATTTCTTTACCTTTCCTGCCCTCCTCCTTCTTCTTTTTTCAGTGAAATGTCGCCATATAAAGGCGCTGCCTGGTTTCAATAAAATTAGTTGTGAGTAAGCGCTTTGTGTCTCGTCCTTGTCTTTTCGTGGTTTGCATGCTCTGGCGCTATTTTCTTCAAATCAAGCATATAAATAAGCCAACCAAGAAGTTAATGACGATGATAACAAGCAATGTAGGCTCCCAATGACCCCCTCGGGAATCACATTTGGGCCCTGCAGGATATACAACCCACGCTGTGCTTCAATAAGTGCACCGATCACGACATTTCCAGAGAGAGATGGAAATCGCCTGACGGGTCTTCGGCCATGCAAACGTGCCCTTTCTCGTATACGGTGCTGTCTCATGACGTATACTCGCCTTATACCAGGTAGCGAGGTCGGGCGTGTGTTTCAAGTCGTTGACCTTCCGCGCGAGGCCCATGACGCCGAGCGCGCTGAGGCTCAGGTTGCCCGGGAGGGTTTTCAGGGCGTGCAGGAAATGCCAGGACGCGTTGCCAGGGTCGTGGCCTTGCGCCAACTGCGCAGCCAGCACTCGCGGCGAGTGGCTGAGACCGAACCGTGTGCGCTTGTCCGCCCGGTACAGCGTGGCGATCTGCGCAAAGCACACAGGTGCCAACCATCTAAAGACGCCAATACGCCAAAAAAAATATACGGGGGTTGCTCAAGATTTTCTTCCTAACCGGCGCCGTTAATAAGGCTACACTTAGGACAAGTAATATTAGATTGAAGTAAAAATTTATTAGTATATTTTTCTGGCTAGACACGAGGAACGCGAAACCACGAAGGGGCAGCATTGAGGAACGAGTTGTGCAGGTGTGTAGTACACAACAACTCAATACCCAGAAAATTAACGTTCAACGGTATAAGAATGGAACAGCAGTTTACGATACGCAGTGAAGCGCCGGAATCGTAAGGCATTACTTCTACTTCGGCTTTCACTTCGCTTGCGATGTTGGGATCCATTCTTCACTGATCGAAGCTGTTCGAACAGCGATAATGGGATTTGGTAATTCGCTACTATAATTTATAGATCCCTTGGAGTCCTCATACCCCTCCTGGCATGATTTTACAGTAGTTAACTCATCCGCCACTGCGCTGCGAAAGCCGGTGCAGCAATCGGTGGGGTTGTTGATCTTTGCGAGCGACCTCTCGCGACCAATCTGTATTTGAATAGGTAGCTACCGCTGTATTTGAATAGGTAGCTACGCCCTCGCCGTTAGATGACGTTCCACGTCACACTCGCGGTAATACAGGAAGTGCTACGTTTGCCGCTACGGACGAGTGTGTCGCTGGTGAACACTCTCAAACTTCGCTTACACCCAATAAACATAAATATCGCCGAGAGCAGCAGATTGGACAGCCGTCACCGTAGCTAAGTTGGTAGAGCACCGGACGCGATAATCAGAGGTCGTGGGTTCGGATGCCACCGGCGTCATGGTTGTCTTTTCTGCTGCTTTGTAAGTAGTTTTCTTTAACCGAAAGATTTATCGAAGTATTATTTTCCCACTAATCAGCACTACAAATAAAAAAAGAAACATTCCACTATGCACTTTGGTTTCGGTGACTGTTGGCTTCCTTCATATATATTAATGTAAAGACGCAAATCAAACAAAAAATGTGGACTGCCACAATCTTTGTTAACACAGCGCAGCTCAGCAGCCAAGCGTTCGTGAGCGCCAAACTAAACTTCGTCAGCCTCGTCTTCTGTTTTTTCTCCTTCGTCGGCACTGGCCGCTGGGGCATCAAAGTCTAATTGTCGGTCTTACAATACTCCCGGGGTGAAAATGCGCCATCCTGGCGGCCTAAGGGCACGACATGATAGCGGGGTTGTAGTAAGGTTTCAGGCGGTCGAAGTGGACAATTTCACGGCCGCGGCGGCGATGATCAAGTAAAGGCGTGAGGGGCTCGACGATATAATTAACTGGAGATGTCTGCTGAACTGCATGATTGGGACCCTGGCATTTGCTCAGCAGTTTTGTAGACTAGCCTGGGCTGGAGAAGGGCACCCAAAGCCAAACAAGGATGCAGGAAGGTAAACCGGCGGCAGACAGGTAGAAGTGTCACGGGCACTTTTCTGACGGTGCTGGTCGTGCGGTGTAAAGGAACGGACGAGTTGACGGCATTCTTCGGCATACGCAGCGGCTTGAGAGACTGTTGTAAATTCGGAGGAACCTGGGCGGTAAGGGAGTATCGTGTCCATAATGGAATATGGCTCCCGGCTGTAGAGAATAAAATATGGGGAAAAACGGTACTTGCTTGCGTTGCAGAATTGTAAGCGTAGGTAACGAAAAGTAGAATGCGGTCCCAGTTTGAGTGATCAGATGAAATGTACTTGGCCATCATGTCGCCGAGGGTCCGGTTAAAGCGCTCTGTGAGGCCATTCGTCTGCGTATGGTATGAAGACGTTGCACGGTGAACGATGGGACACACCCGAAGAAGGGCCTCCAAGACGCCAGACAAGAAGACGCGACCTCGATCGCTGAGCAATTCCTGAGACGCACCGTGGCGAAGAAGGATATTCTGAAGTATGAAACCGGCTACGTCGGCGGCCGTGGCAGCTGGTAACGGGGAAGTTTCCGCATAGCGCGTGAGGTGATCTATGGCGACAATGATTCATCAGTGCCCTGCGGAAGTGCTCGGAAGAGGACCATAAAGGTCGATTCCCACACGGTCGAATGGCCGGGCTGGACAAGGCAAAGGTTGCAGAGGAGCTGGCGAGTGCAGGGGTAGATCCTTGCGACACTGATATTGCAAGTAAGAGTGTACGTACTGACAGACAAAACGATGCATGCCTTGCCAAATACCGAAGACGTAGGCGGATAAAAGTTTTCAGCAGACCGGCATGAGCGCATTGCGGGTCGTCATGATAACTGGCACAAATGGCGGAGCGGAGATGGCGTGGAATCACGAGCAGCCATTTGCGACCATCTGGTAGGTATTTGCGACGGCACAGCAGCTGGTCACGACGGCACAGCAGCTGGTCACGCACACCAGTGATGGGTTTGACGAAGGAGTTCTCTAGAAGCGGGACGCTCTGAGCGGTTAGCTAAGACATCCAGAACTGAAGCTATCCAAGGAACCTTGCACTGCGCAGAGGCCATATCAATGGCATTAAGATAAGGTGTGAGGCAGTAATTAGAAGGTTGGTCAGGATCAGAGGACACAGGGGAGCGTGAGAGGGCGTCAGCATCGGAGTGTTTACGTCCGCAGCGGTAAATGACCTGAATGTAGTAATCTTGCAAACCGAGAGCCCAACGAGCAAGGCGGCCCGAAGGATCGTTGAGTGAAGACCGCCAGCAAAGGGTGACAGCGAACGGGCGCCCATATAAGTAAGGGCGAAATTTTGTGATCTCCCATATTTCCATGACTGAATAATTAGTCTCCGCTTTTGAGAGTGCACGGCTTGCATAAGCAACGACGAACTCAGTGAAGCCAGGTTTCCGCTGACAAAGAACGGCACACAGACCGATGCCGCTGGCGTCCGTGTGGAGTTCAGTAGGGGCGGAAGGGTCGAAATGGCTCAAGATCGGAGGGGAGATGAGAAGATGGCGCAGCGTTTCAAAAGTTTCGTCGCATGCAGTGAACCAGGCCGATAAGTCGTGGCCACCGGCAAGAAGTTGTGTAAGTGGGACGATAATGGCAGCAAAATTCTTGACGAAGCGACGAAAGTACGAGCAAAGTATAACAAAGCTTCTAAGTGCTTTCAGGGATGTGGGGTTCGGGCAATCAGCAATCGCTCGGAGCTTGGCAGGGTCCGGGAGGACACCATCCTTGGACACGACGTAGGCTAAGATAGTCAGCTGGCGGTCGCCAAAGCGACACTTCTCCAGATTAAGCTGCAGGCCAGCGTCGCGTAGACATCGAAGGACACTCTCAAGACGAAGATGAGACAGAAAATTCTGGGAGAAGACAACATCGTCCAAGTAGCAGAGGCATGTCTGCCGTTTCAACCCGCGTAGAATACTGTCCATCATGGGCTCAAAAGTGGGAGGCGCGTTGCAGAGACCGAAGGGCATCACCTTAAATTCATGCAGCCCGTCAGGCGTGATGAAAGCTGTTTCCGGACGATCAGCTTCGGCCATCGGCACCTGCCATTATACCCAGAGCGCAGATCCAACGAAGAAAAGTACTCCGTTCCTTGCAGGCAATCAAGCGCGTAGATGTCTTTCCGAGTGATTTTGTTTAGCCGGCGGTAGTCTACGCAGAATCTAGTGGAACCGTCCTTTTTCTTGACGGGGACAGCCGGAGAAGCCCGCGGGCTGTGGGAGGGCTGGATCACTACCCGGTGTAGCATGTCGCTCCCATGTTCAATGATGCGGCGCACAGCGGAGGAGACGCGGTAAAAGCGCTGAAGAAAGCTGAAGCAAGGAGACAAGCTGGGCGCGTTGGAGAGGTGGTAGATCGGCATCGACGGAATGGGCAAGTCGGTCGGGTGAGGTCTGGTCGGCGACCTCAATGGGAGGGATGAAGGCGTTGACGTCATACGCGGCAGGAACATCTAGGACAGGAGAAGCGTCCTCGATATCGACGACATCAACCGTGAAACATATTAACTAGCGCAAAGCATAGACAGGGACCAAAGTAAGAGTAAGCGACAGGGCACACGCTAGTCAATATGTTTCACTGCCACAACCAACTAGCCCAAATGAAAGCCTTGACATCAACCGTGCCAAGCGATTCTCCCCGCAGTAAAGACGTGGGGATAGGTAACCGATTCGTAACGTACAGGGCGCTACAACCACCAGAAATTGTGAGCACAGCATGCGGAAGCATGACAGATTTGAGGTGCACACAAAGGGGTGAGGGCGAATAAAGGACAGTAGCGTCAGAGAGGGCAGCACAAGTCAGGGGCACAAGAACACAAGAGAAAGGCGGCACGGCGGTGTCGGCAGCGGCGAGAATATGCGCGGCGATAGCAGGGGAGGCGTCCACAAGAGCATCACACACTGGCGACAAGGCAACTGGAACACGTGCACAGTCGATGATGGCGTGATGCGCGGACAGAAAGTCCCGCCCGAGGATGATGTCGTGAAAGGAGCGGGTAAGAACGAAGAACTTAATGGTGTAGGAGAGGCCTCGGATGATGAGGCGGGTGGTGCACGCTGCGAGAGGTCGAATGGGGTCAGCGCTGGCGGTTCGAACAAATAATAATAATTGGTTTTTGGGGAAAGGAAATGGCGCAGTATCTGTCTCATATATCGTTGGACACCTGAACCGCACCGTAAGGGAAGGGATAAGGGAGGGAGTGAAAGAAGAAAGGAAGAAAGGGGTGCCGTAGTGGAGGGCTCCGGAATAATTTTGACCCCCTGGGGATCTTTCACGTGCACTGACATCGCACAGCACACGGGCGCCTTAGCGTTTTTCCTCCATAAAAACGCAGCCGCCGCGGTCGGGTTCGAACCCGGGAACTCCGGATCAGTAGTCGAGCGCCCTAACCACTGAGCCACCGCGGAGGGTTGGTTCGAACGGAAATTTCAGAAAGCGGCGTCGTCACTCTTTTTTTTTTAGTTCGCGGCACAAATAGCGGCTAATGATGGACACGGCAGCACCAGGTCAATAAGTGCATGAAAAGGAACGCCTTCAACCAACACTTCAATAACGGTCGCAGGAGCGGTAATAGGGCTTGAGACGATCGCTGAAGGCACAGTTCTTGCCTCCGGAACTGCGGCGCCTAGTTTTCCGCTTGGAGGGGTGGCGAACAGCGGCGAGGAGACGGTGACCGCTGGGTTCGGTGGTAGGGGTCAGAGCGATACGTAGAGGGTTGCTGGGGAAGAGAAGAGACAGGTGCGGCGTACGCCGGCGCTCGCCCGTAGTCGTGGGGACGGGATCCGCGCGTGCGGCACCAACGGGCCACATGACCAGCGAGGCCGTAGGCATAGCAAATCGGGCGGTTATCCTGCGTGCGCCACGGATTCATAGTGCGTGGACCGGAGCGAGGCAGAGGCTGTTGAGTGGTAGTGAATGGGGGGGGGGGGGGGTGCGTCGGCTGGAGGAAGACAGGGCTAGGTGTTGCATAAGTGGGAACAACACGTTGAGGTCGTGGCCTGACGACAGCTTCAGCATATGTCAGCAGAGCAGTGACCAGAGGGGGTGTATTAGCGGGCTGCAGGACCTCTGCAACCTGCTCCTGGATGACACGCTAAATGGAAGGCGACAGCGATGGCGTTGGAACGCGTGGGCAGGTAACCAACGATAACTGGTCGGTGGGCGACCTCCTCCCGCACAAACTGCGGATGTGCTAAAGAAGGGTCGACTGATAGTGAACAGGACCACCTGCAGCCAAGCTCGAAAGGGAGTCGTCCCGGCAAATGGTACGGCGGGTTACAAGGCGGAGCTCGTCATAGCTCTCACATAAAGAAACGACGTAGGACACAGTCTGAGGAACTTTGGACACTAACATCTGAAATGCGTCGTCCTCAACCTGATTAAGAATGTGATTTTTTCAGCGTCGCTCATGGATGGATTCAGTCGCTTGCATAAATCGACGACATCCTCGACATAGCTTGTGAAATTCTCGCCGCTCTGCTGGGTCCGATTGCGCAACCTTTGTTCGGCTTGAAGTTTTCGGACAGCGGAGCGGCCGAAGACATCGGTCAGGCTGGTTTTGAGGGCCGCCCAGGTAGAAAAATCGGCTTCATGGATGCGAAACCACAAGTTGGCGACGTCGGTCAGATAAAAGATGACGTTCGACGTCATCCCATTTGTTGTAGGCGCTCACGCATTCGTAGGAGGTGAGCCAGTCTTCTACGTCGGTATCGTCCGTGCCGCTGAAGATAGCAGGGTCGCGCTGGCGGACAGGACCGGTACCGCGACGACGGCGGGAACAGTTGGGCCAGGCTGAGTCGGGGTGTCATTCATCGTGGTAGAGCTTGGTAAGGGGCGTAGGTCCTCAGGTTCGTAGGTCCGTAATACCGCATTTACACGGGCGACATTAACCACAGTTTGTTTATTTTTTTATTTATTTATTACAACCTCAAAGGCCCCATTAAAGGGGTATTACATGAGGGAGTGGAATTCAGGGCACATGGTTCATTCGATGGATTTTTTGAATGATGATGGGTCGGAGTGAAGTACGACGGTGCTGGGCAAGTCATTCCAGTCCTTTGCAGTGCGGACAAAAAATGATGACAGGTGAGCACTAGCCCGGGCAAGGGGAGGGTAAACGGCCTTCTGGTGGTTCGTGCCGCTGGAGATGCGGTGGGCAGGGCTGATAACAGACTTCATCACGTGGTGATAGTGAAATTTATGAAGAAGGCATAGTCTTGCAATAGTACGGCGGTCTGCCAAGTTAGTAAGATGAGCATTACGTTTTAGTTCAGTGACACATACATGATAGGAATAGGCCGAGTGGATGAATCTTGCTGCGCGGTTTTGTGTTGCTTCCAGTAAGTTAGAAAGGTTACTTTGATAGGGGTCCCAAACCATGCATCCGTATTCATGTTTGGGACGAATGAATGTTAAATAAGCTAACAATTTTACTGATGGAGGAGCTAGGCGAACGGTTCGGCGAAAATAACCGAGAACACGATTAGCATCGTTAATAATCTGCGTTACGTGATGTGACCAATTGAGATCGCGGGTTAAATGAACACCCAAGTATTTATACTCCATTACAGCAGTGATTTCGGATTTGGAGATTGAGTTGCTTGAAGTAGGTTGGGAGCGACGTCGATGAAAGGATAGGAGAGATGTTGTCTTCGCGTTTAAAGACATTAGCCATTCGTTACACCAGGTTATTACACAGTCGATGTCGGATTGTAGGAGTTGGATGTCACTACTGTTGGTTATTGGGCGGTAAATAACGCAGTCGTCTGCAAACATGCGCACGTTAGAACACAAGTTAGCTGGTAAGTCATTAATATAAATAAGGAAGAAAAGGGGCCCCAGGACGGTGCCTTGTGGCACCCCAGACAGAACAGCAGCATAAGAAGATGTACGCTTATTAGCTAAAACAAACTGCTGTCGGTTAGTAAGGAAGTTCCGAATCCATTCCAAAACAAAGCAATTAAGATTTAGGCGTGAAAGTTGTAGAAAGAGCCGCTTATGAGGAACTTTGTCGAAAGCCTAAGGTGATTAGGGTTCCCCGTAACTATAATTAGCCGCGCTCACACAGCAGACGAAACTCCAGTTACGCCACCTAACCACAGTTACCCAAACCGAGCTCGCCGACCACCGTTTGCTACCTTAAAGGGGCTGCGAAACACCGCTTGAACGGATGCCGGTTACACTTCAGATGGATTCTTTATGTCGCACAGACGCTGACTCAAAAAGAATTACGAAAATCGATGCATAGGAACGGGAGTTATTCAATGAAGAAATTTCAAAATACAAGCAAACAAAATGCTGCCCTCAACTCTATTTTCGCGCAGCTTCCCATTCCCATTTCACTCTCCCAATGACGACACACTGTGCGACCAATCAAAATAGCCTATCTTAGCACGTGGCGGAAGTTTACACTCCATGGTTGCCTGTTCTCTGTAACTCGTTCATTCCAAGGCTGGCGGCGCCGTTTGCATGGTTACAACAACCATGTGAACGCCCAGCGATGCTTCATCGTCAGATCGACGGCGCAGAAGAGAACACTGATCAGTGACGTTTCCTTACTTATGGATCCGAACTCGAGCGCGAGATACTGCGACGGTGTGACAGCCTGCGCAAGATATCAGACACATTTAGCATAGCGCGTACCGCTACTGCTTACCGCCATCCATCGCCCCTAGCGCGCTGGTTGGTCACGGCGAGCAAGGAGCGCGCGCTGTTGACGGGAACGTGGCGCCATCTGGCGCCGCCGCTCGGTGATCCTCCACAAGCTGACGATGCGCACTGTCTGCTAAATGTGAACTGAACGCATCATTCCTTGGGACCGAAACGAACGCTTATAGAGTGCAATGGCTCGATCGGATCAACTCTGCAAAGCCGCTCTCAGATACACAGAGAGTACCCATAAGTGTTAGTGCTAGGTCGTAGGATGTTTACAGAGAGGCGCAAAGTCCGTCTATGCAAAAAGTAGCCAGAGCCTCTAGTGGTGTATTTTTGTTTTACTTGCTTTACAGTGCTTTTATCTAGGGCGAACAAGTTGGTTTTGTTAATGTAATATAGAACACAAAAACTTGACGAAACGTATCTCTAGTTATTAACACAATTGCAGTATATTTACTCTGTCCAATCATAAAGCTCGCCCTCCGTGATGTCATATCCGATGCTAAAAACCGCCACTGTATGGTGACACCGTCAGCGCCACGAATTTGTTTTTGCGAGCGAATTAAAATATTAAAAACCTCAGTATGCGCGGTATGACCGATGCTAATAGCATCCCTATAGCTCCTTCTATGCAACCAACGGGCAAGACAATGCACTGAAAATGTGTTTTGGGGCCCCTTTAACCGACAAGATGGCGGCGCCCGTGGCAACAGCAACATCGAGAGACTCGTCCTCCCAGAGTTGTCATCTGGCCTGATTCAACAACCGCGGCCCTGATACGCATCTGGGAGGACCAGCTACCTGTGCCGCGTGGTAAGACGCGCAACGCTCTGATATATGCTGCGATTGTAGCGGAAGTGAACGCCGGGCTACCGCCAGGAGAAGGCCCATAAAACAGCAAACAAGTGAAGTTGAAAATGGGAAACCTCAACAAGAAATACCGGTAAGTGCGACCTTTACCGAACGATGCTCGCGCCATCGGGTTCTTGGCGCCGTTTTCATAGTGCAGCTGAACTGCTTACGTCAGCCTCGCATGTGCGACAGTAGCATGTGTTGCCGCAGGAGCAACGCGTCGATTCTCTTCGCCGTCGTCGCACAGTTGTGGAGCGTCGAAGACGATCTTGAGAATGCATTGTTAAGGTAGTGAGGACTCGAGAGTAAGGACCCCAGGCAGGAGCAGCATACGTTAGAATCTTCGCTCGTGCACGGCGCTGAATGCAAACTTCGTCTCCCTCGTTACACACGTGTTGCTTGTCGTTTTTATTTGCAAATTGCGAGCTGCAGCGCTGACAGCATTGCTGTACGCGTCGCTATTTCTGACCACCTGCTAGAGTAACAATGTAGTTAATTGAATTTCTGTATTTCATATTTCTTTACCACGCTCCACTGTGTACTAGCAATATTTGTGAAGTATTATACACAGTGCAGCCTGGAAAAGATATATGAAAGAAAAAATCTAGAAAATCACTAATTAAGATATTGCTGGAACGACAATAGTTGAACCATAATGCACAGTTGTGGCTTCAATTCCAAAGCTGCAACTAGCAGTATTTAGTTTAGCCACATTGTAAATGTAAATTGCATTCATTAATTTCACCAGTACCTGTGCATACGCATTAGGCACTTATCTAAGAAATTTGTCTTGCACTGAGAATATGTACAGTGAATCGTCATCCACTTAGAGAGATGCTGTGATCACAATTTTCAAATAATTGGTTTTTTGGGGAAAGGAAATGGCGCAGTATCTGTCTCATATATAGTTGGACACCTGAACCGCGCCGTAAGGGAAGGTATAAGGGAGGGAGTGAAAGAGGAAAGGAAGAAGGTGCCGTAGTGGAGGGCTCCGGAATAATTTCGACCACCTGGGGATCTTTAACGTGCACTGACATCGCGCAGCACACGGGCGCCTTAGCGTTTTTCCTCCATAAAAACGCAGCCGCCTCTTCAAACCTTCAAATGTCTTTATTTTAGCAACACATTTAATAGCGCACATCATTTTTATTTGTACAGGCAGCTGAGACGGACAGGCACTTCATCTGGGTCGCCTGTTGTCCCTTGGATCTTCTACTGGCAGCTTCACAATTTCCTTGGCTGCCTTCCCATCAATTATGATGGGTGAGTCGAGGAAAGTGAAGAGGTAATTTGTGATTTATAACATTGCATGTTATCTATCGTTCAGATCACTTCAGAATTCTATTGCTGTCCATTTCTCAGTGTGGAACATATACTCATTATAAAATGCTGGTCAACAATAGGTAATAAAGAACAGACTCAAGCAGTTGTGTAAACCACTCCCACAAACATGAGCACTGGCCTCCACGTCTACATTTTTGCCTTGTGCTCTGGTTCGTTGTCATGAAGCGTGAACCAACTAGCCAAGCAACTCCCACTGCTCGTCCATAAATCCTTGTTTTTTTTTCTAGCAATTCTACATATCGGTAATTAGCTGGTTGTCTCCCCATATACTTAATGTTACTATGCCAGAGTAAAGACCGCTTTGTCGTACAGGGAGTTCAATGCGCATTGCTAGTTTAGATTACGTCCTTTTTCTTCAGGTGGGAATCATATGCCAAAAGGCACACACTGCGGATGGATACGACTTAAGTCTCTAGTAAGATGAACTTATGGTACGCACCAGAATTTCGGTCTCTTTATATGCGTGATATATTAATATTGCTAGTGTTGTATGACAATTCATCTTTCACACCTGTGCACATGCAGCTTCACCTTCATCCTTCTATCTTGTACATACCCATCAACGCCACTGATTCCGTTAGCAACTGGGCTTGAATACAGTGGAGTAATACAGCAACCTGTGGATCATAAGCTGTTAGTGTGAACTGTTGTTTCTCTACAGGGACACTGAACGGAAGTAGCAAAGTGGATAATAAATTTCTATGTAATATCTGTAATTTCCAAGCAATTCAATAAAACGTAGTGGTGGGCTAGTTGGTTATTCCTACTTGGAACGAACGACAGCGTAAAAAAGGACAACCAGAGAAGAGAAGCGTTCTTTGTCTCGTGTCCTCTTCTGCGGTTGTCCTTTTTTGCGCTGTCTTCGTTCGAATATATGAGTAATATCTGTATTGTATTGCGTTTTTGTCTATAAGCTCTTTGTGTATGCTTTCTGTATTTATTGCCATTTTACATAAAATACACTCAATTGCAGGTGCAGTTCTGTCTATTGCTTCTCTCTGTATCATCCCATTTTTCGTGCTGTTTTTAAGCCTTGAATGATGAATCAACTGACCCAGCAATCCTTCATTGATGTTAACTAGGGCTTACCATTGGACATACACGGGGGGGGGGGGGGGGGGGGGTATGTAGCGTAAGCTACTCCCGCAACCATGGGCATTAATGGCAATGGGGAGCGGAAATGGCACTTGCGTCTTAAAATCGCAGCGCCTTGTGGTGCCAGAGTTCGCACCTTACTTCCCATGTACTTTTGTTCAACTCAACCTCATCAGCTTGGTTTACCCTTGGTCAACCATGCCCCACATGCTAGCACATGTTTAACGTATTGCTTGTTATTGACTTTGATCAGCTTGGTATGCGGTCCTGTTCAGCTGTTCATTCATTTATCTATTTGTACTTACTGCAACCCATAACTTTGGCCCAAGCAGGAGGGGCACACAATTATAAAAGCCATAAAACCATTAGCCAGAACAGCTACAAGTCATTTTAAAGGACATAAAATCCAACATTCATGACAACACCAACACTAGGAGCCGTACAAAAATGCTCCAACTCCCTCACAAAATATTTCAAGTCACATAAACCTAAAGGAAGGAGATTGCACTCAGCAGCAGTATTCAGGAAGAAACTGAACTGAACCCATTGGTTCATGTGAAAGTTTGGGCTAGGGAATGCTGATGTACATGTCGGTATCGTCATATATATATATTTAGTTATGTCCAGGAAAACAAAAATTTGAACCGCTGCCTTCTTTTCCAGTCTGGCCATCACAAGTTTGTGTTTTTTAATATACTGTGGGAGCGGATGATTGCATTATACTAGGACACATTTAGCCTCTTTTCTGAGATAACATGCTATCTTGTATGTTTCATCATGTGCAGCTGCCAGTTGTCAATGAGGCACCAGACGGCTCAGAAGTGCTCCTGTCTGGGAGGACAGCTTGCCTGAAGGAAGCAGCAGAGACGACCTCTCACACATTGCAACCAGCTCCACCATTTGCAGTGCCAGTGCTGCAGTACCTGTACTGCAAAGCACAGGCAACAGCAGCAGCGACACAGAGCCAGTGCTGGCGCAAGCAGCAGTGCCGGTGCTGGCGCAAGCGCCAAAAGAAGGGAACCCCAAAAGAGCCGCCACAAGCGACAAGGATCTGCTGTAGAGCAGCTAGGTGCCCTCCATAAAGGAAAAAGCGAGGCAGCAGCAAAGGCCGACCGTAAGGTACACAAAATACGCAAGAAAATGGTGCACCTCCAGAAGGAAGCGAATGCCATAAATGCAAGCATGGTGCAACTGCTTGCGAAATTTCTAGACAGCAAATAAAATAATGACTCTCTCAATAAAGATTGATCAAAAGAGCTGGAAGTTATTTGATTTTCCATGATATTACAGCATGTGATGAGATGAGCTGAGGTATTTCACTGCTGAAAGTTTTGTAATGTGTTTTAAACAGTGAATTGTGTTGTGCGGGCTGGCTACCGTGGCAGCTTGCAGTATTAGTTATTTAACAGAGCACATGCATACACTACAGGGGTACACAGGTGGAAGAGCAATAACCAAACAAGTCTATTATTGCTGCTGCTCTCGCAGTAACAATCCACCTGTTTCTCCACTCAGAACCACTCGCTGTTGCATGTTCACCTGGAACTGTTTGCTACAAGGCTTATATTTTTCTTGCAACATAACTGGTTCTTTTTTTTTTGGAGGGGGGGGGGGGGGGGGCTAGTGATAGAACAGTGGGGAATTTTGACAACAGCCATATAGTAATGACATGAAATTGTTCACAGAAAGCGTACTTTGGTGTAACGAGTTTGGATGGGAATGTAATGAAATTTATCTCATTGTGAGTCTTTCAAAGCTCTCATCATTGGGTCACATTTGCATCACATTTTTGTGTTTTCTTTGTGTGTGGATGATGTGTGCAAAAATATAAAGTTTTCACCTGTGACCGACATGATTTCGTTACCTTCATGAGCAAAAAGAAAAAAATTTCTCGCAACTATTGCTTAATATTCGACTAGATATAAAATGGTCACTGTAATATGATTGTAAGCACCAACAACTTTTTTCGTCAGGTATCCGCTTCCACTGGGCTAGCATCAGGTGCATGCAACAGCCTAGCGAAAAAATATGGTGATACCGAGGGGGCCCTTGTTGGAAACGTCTATATAGTGAATGCATTTCATTCACTATACTGCTTTAAGAATAAAGTTGAACGGCGCAAAGGAACAAACACAAGAAGACAGAAAAAAAAAGCGCCACTGCTGTGTCTTCCTGTGTTTGTTCTTTTGTGCCATTCAACTTTATGATGAACCAACTAGCCCAACAGCAAGTACTTCTGCTTTCAGAAGTAGGAGTGCAAGATTAAAAGCTTGTACTGCTTGACAAGGTACCAACAAGTTGCTGATTGGCAATGTAGCAAGACGATGGCCACTTATACATGAAAATTATAAGCAAACATCAAGTGATAGAATAGCAGCCAATACGCAGACCATGCGACACAAATATAACAATTAAAAAAGTTGTGCAATGGCAATGAATCAGCAACATAAACAGCACTGCTCAACAAGAATGAATCATATAAAAATGGAAGGCTGATGCTGGCATTTTACTATTGTCTGCGAGCAAAACTGTTTGAAGAAAGATTTGTTTACTGGAAGTAATGAAATCTTCCTTATTAGTTCATTAGAGGTGGTTGCATTTAGGTGAAGGTTTGTTTGTCATAAAGAGTACTAGTAGTTGGTACGAACCACTTCGTTTTGTAGCTTAAGAAGAACCAATAATTAACATTAGCAATATAATGCAAGACTATTTTCTGAAAGCTTGGCCACGACGGCGGCTCTTCGATGTAAGTGTAAAGCAAGACACTCGTGTACTGTGCAATGTCAGTGCATGTTAATGAATCCCAGGTGGTCAAAAATTCTGCAGCCCTCAACTACGGCATCACTCATAGCCCAAGCCGCTTTGGAACGTTAAACCCCATAAACCAAGCCAAACCTATTTTATGAAGCACATGTAGGTTACGAAAATTACACTAGTTGTAGCCCTCATAACCTTCACCCCAGTAGGGAGTACACATCATGTGCATGCAATGGTAGCCATTTAAGGTGAGGCGAACCTAGAGTCTGCTCCTTCAATAATGTGTGTGTAGCTCTGTTCAGGGCTGTTCCCTCTTGGTAGAGGTGTCCTTCTTAGCTGCTCTTGAGTTTCCCATAAAATAGGTTCTAGCTCAAGGCAAGGTCCTTGGCCAGGGCGTTCCTGATGGCCAAACTTCACGTCTCCCCCCCGGTTGCTTGTGCACACCGGCTGAGACCGCCTTTCATCAGCGCTCTGAACCACACCAAACCAGCTTGAATCACGGTGGCCACTGAGCTGCTCACAAATGTTGTGCGGCACACAAGCAGCACGGAACACATAACTGACATTGTGGATGTCACACTCAAAGCCCTTGAGCACCATTCTAAAGCATGCCTTGACACGTTCAAAAGCATTTTCGACAACACGTCTGGCACCTGGAAGGGGAACAGTTTCATCAGGTGCGTCTGCAAGGGGAAAGCTTGATCACCAAGAAGAATTGCGCCATCTTCCACACCTTCAATGACTTTTGTTTCTTGCCGGAACAGCTCACTAGCCAGGGTATCTGGCAGTCGAGACTTCTGAAACACTGCCGTGTCATTGTTCCTACCAAGGCTCCCAACATTTGTGCATAGGAACCTGTATGTGTGGTCGACGACAGCAAGTAGGATGACACTGTACCACCCCTTATAATTGTATTAGCCGGCAGCTTCTTGCTTTGGTGGGCACTCCTCGATTTGACAGCCATCCACTGTGCACCGACACCTTGAGAGAAACCACATACTGCTGTGAATTTACACATGCGCTGGTAAAGCTCAACTGGTGTTGGGAAGGGAAATGCACAAATCGTGCTTCCAACTACTCCACTATCACGCCACAAAATTCGTGCAATATTAAAGTAACTGACTCAGTGCTCACGCCAAACAAGTTGGCAGCAGTCCGCTCTTCTGCTGATGTTGCGAGGCGGTACAAGCCGATCGCCACGCGTTTCTCCAGTGGAATCGCTTTCCGCATGATGGTACCTTGCCGGCTCATGCTTCCACAAACAGCCACCGCGAACCGGAATGTGCCGCTGTTGATCCAAAAGTTTTCTTGGAGTCCGCTGTACGGAAGGTGCGGAAGCGTGGTCTCGTACCACGAGTCTGGGCGCGGGTACGCCGACAGATTTCGCTCACGGACGGACACGTGCGCCGCCGCCAACAAAAAGAGCTTCGGCCGCCCCCGGTGTCGCTTCCTCGTCTCTTCAAGCATGACAATTTCAGCGCTCAACGCCAGCATCTGCTGCGCCAAGAACGCAGCCCAAAACTGAGCGTCGCCCTCGTTCGCGACAGGCCTGCTAAGGGCCAACATACGCTTGACACACAAGACATCCGAAGGATCTTAGCTACACAAACAAATGAACAGTGCACAGCACTCACTATGAAAGAAAAGCGACGACGAAAAATAAACAACGATAGCAGTGAACAGGCGAGCAGTGATGCGTCGCAGTGAGCAGTCAGGGGAAAAAAAGAGGCTAAAATAGTCAAAGTAGAACGCGCAGTCGGCTACGCAGCCGACTGTGATCATTGTTTAGAACTTCTTTTTAGATTTCGGCTATCGACAGCCACAAGCACAAAGAAAAAAGTTTTTGAGCAGGCCTTAGCACAAGAAACAACGTTTTTCCTCTTATGTGTTCCTTTCAATGTAGCCCTGTTTAATAATGCGCCTCAGTAGGTGACGTTCTAACTTCACTGAGGCGAGTATCACATGATTGTTTCGTCGTATTAACCGAGATGGCTTAACTGTGTGTAAGCGCGGCGAACTGCAGGTAGTTCTAACCGCGGTTAACCGCCTTAACTGCAGTTAAGCTTAACCATGGTTAGGGTTGCCCGTGTAAAGAGGGTATTATGGAGCATAAGAATTTTTTTAACCAAGACCGCTCTAACCTGTCTCACCACTGCCGGGAATGTGACCGGCTACGAAAACGTAAATGATGTGCGCCAAAATTTAAAAACACCACTTTTCTTTTTACAGGCCGCTGACTATTCACACGCGAGCTGAAGCGTGTTACATCGCTTCCACATGAAAATAAACCGTATTCGTATTCGTATTCGTAAGATCAATCCTCACGTCCGTGCATTACACCGCTTCAGTCATCCTAACAGGCCATGAAATAGCTTTCCGTGATGACACCAGAGGCGGCATAATAATCCGGAAGTTAGGATGGAGGAAGGGAATAGCCAAGTGCTTATCGGTGGTGACTCAAATATGAGTAGGTGCAAAAGAACTATAATGGAGCGTGTAAAGGGTGATAAGCGGGTAGCAGTCGGGGCATTCCCAGGCAGGAAAATGGACGCAGTACTGAGAGAGACAAAAAGCGAACTTTCTAAGAACATTGCAGAGCGCAATTTGGTAGTGGTAGCGGCGGGACTAAATGACGTCCTGAATGGTGAAGCCGCAAAAGTAGTGGAAAGGTTAGCGGAGGGAGTTGACGATTTAAGGGCGATAGCACAGCAAGTCCAGATCGCGGTGTGCACAGTGCCGGAAGTGCAAGCACGGAAGGTAGAAATTGCTGAGGACGTTGTGGCTGTTAATCGAGAGATAAGGAAGTTAAGCCAGGAGAAAGGCTTTGAAGTGGCAGGCATAAACAGGGAAGTGCATAGAGCAGGCTTTGATTGATTTGTGGGGGTTTAACGTCCCAAAGCGACTCAGGCTATGAGAGACGCCGTAGTGAAGGGCTCCGGAAATTTCGACCACCTGGGGTTCTTTAACGTGCACGGACATCGCACAGTACACGGGCCTCTAGAATTTCGCCTCCATCGAAATTCGACCGCCGCGGCCGGGATGCATAGAGCAGGCTTTGGCGGAGGCTTTACACGAGATGGCATCCACTCTAATGGAAGGCTAGGAGCCGAGATCAGGTGGCGCCTGGCAGTAGCTCTTTTAGGGGGTCCACTGCGGCTCAGGGCATAGCGGTAGGTAGAAGCAAAGTAGAAAGTGTAGCAATGGAGACTGACGCCAATAAAATGGCCACGAAGAGGTCCAGGAAGAAAACTACAAAAAAGAAATTTAACACCAGGATCACGTACATAAACATGCAAGCCAGTAGAAAGAGAGCGAAGTGGTTAGAGATGGAACACATCTCAGGGATCTAGAAGACCCACCATTTATTGATGGCTACGTCTAGGAAGGGAGCAACAGAACAACAACGGAGAAAAAGGGAGGAGGAGTAGGTATGCTGATACATCAAGTAACAAACTGGCAAAGAATAAAGTCAACTTGCAAAGAACATGTCTGGGTATCGGGTACAATTGCCGGTAAAAGGACATGGCTTGGAGTAGTTTATTTAGGGACAGGGGACAAATGCAAGCAAGAGAACACTGATCTAGTTAAGTGTCTAAATGATGATATAAAGCAGTTTAGAGAAGGCGCCGATATTATTCTGTTGGGGGACATGAATGGCCACATCGAGGATCTGGATGGATACACAGATTGTAACGGGAAGTTGATGCTAGACCTCTGTGAGCGACACAACGGGCAAACGACCATTGACTACTGCTTAATGTCGCAGAGGATGTATAGCAAGCTCGCAATGATGGAAATAGACGAAGAGGGGAAGTACAGCGTCGGTAGTGATCATAAGCGTATTAGTCTACAGTTAGGAGCCCTGCTCAAAAGAGAAATGCAGGGAAGTCAAAAAGAGTACGAAAAATTAATTCACGAAGAAAAAGCGCAAATAGGGCCCGCCATAGAGGAAGCAATAGAGGCACATTTCATGGAAAAGTGGGATTATAATAAGTTAGAACTGCTCATTAGTCCAAAAATAAAACAAGTAAAAGGAGTAAACCACTGGAGAGGAAAGAGGAAGCCACGAAGTTGGTGGAATAAGGAAATTAGGGAGGCCATCGAACCACGACGGTTGGCATCACGGGAACACAGAGAAGCAAAGAGGGCGCAGTTATCTGAAGAGGAAATAGGCCGAAAATGAATATCCTATCGACAAAAGAAACAGCAAGTGCAGGTCCTCGTCCAGGCTAAAATAAAACTGTCCACTGATCGCTGGCTGGCTGAAGTTCGCGATGCAACTAAAGGGGGGCCAAGAAAATTCTGGAACCATATAAGCTGGCAGGGCAAAGCGAATCACAGTAAGCAGGAACAGATTCACTATGCCGAGGGAAAATGTTAGTGAGATGACGCTGTGAACTACATTTCATCAGTTATAGTTGAGTCATTTAAGAAAGACGATAGAGTAATCACCCCAAATGAGGGAGCAACACAGGACAACACAATAGAAAACCGCGTGGAACTGACGAATCTTAACCGGAAAAAGGCGGAAGCGTCCAATTCCAAGATGTACGTCCGCAGGGATCGACGAAATTCCAATCAAGCTACGCAGGTTAGTTCATCATACTGCCTCTTTTCTAAAAAATGTAGTGACCGTTGCCTGGTACAGCTTCCGAGCCTGCAGTGTTGCATTTCTATTGCTGGTGAATGCTTTTCTGTTGTAAAATATCTTCTTCTTTTGTCCGGAGATGTTGAGATGAACCATGGTCCGGACAAACTTGATAGTGTTCTTGCTGAACTCAAGAAGTTGTCAGCCGGTCTAGGCCAAATAATCGCGGATGTACAGGACCTTAAAGGTCAGATGCGTTCTGTCGACCAAACAATTTCCGACCTGAGCAAACGCCTAGCAGACCTGGAAAGCCTCTTTCAGGACATTGCTACCCTAAAATCTGATCTAGAATCCGTCAATTCCATTGCCGCCGGGACGGCAGCTCTTGTTACTAACCTTGAGGCCCGAATAGACGACACAGAAAACAGATCACGCCGCAACAACCTGATATTCTATGGCCTTCCAGACTCCAATCCCCGCGAATCATTCATCGAATCTGAAGAAATAATAATTAAGCACTGTCAGAATAAGTTAAAGTTAACCTTAGAACCCAGTCAGATAGAGCGTGCCCATCGCTTGGGACGCCATAACGAGGACCGCCAACGGCCAATTATAGCAAAATTCGTCTCCTTCAAAACCAAAGAAACTATCCTTTCCAAAGGTCCTATGCTGAAGGACACGAACTATAGCATTGGAGAAGATTTTACCCGCTCTGTTCAAAAAGCCCGCAAACATCTTGTCGCATTTGCAAGAGCAGAAACCGGACCGTTTTCTTTGCGGTACAAGACCCTATTTCTCGGCAAAAAACGCTACACTTTTGATGCTGCCACCGAAATGCTGAAAGAAATAGCATAGCACTCACCGCACAATCGTCACTTATCTAATCCACGCCATACCTCCCCTCGACAGAATATTTCTTTTTCGGTTATCTATACTAATATACGCAGTCTGCTTTCAAAGTGCGATAGTGTATCCAGCCTTGTATCTTCAACAGGCTCTAACCTGCTTGTGCTGACAGAGACTTGGCTGACCGATAATGTGGGCGACACTGAAGTTCTGTGCAACTTACCTAATTTTAACCTTTTCCGTGCCGATCGCAAAGTCCCCCGAGGAGGAGGCGTCCTTATCGCTACCAGCAATCAACTACAGTGTTCCCACATTAACATCCAATCTGACCTCGAAATATTATGGCTGCTTTGTCGCGCCACGCCAGTGTCTATACTAATTGGTGTTTGCTATAGGCCCCCCCACAATAACCCCGAATTCCCTCGAAAGCTGCACAACATTCTGAACCAACTTACAACAAAACATCCTAATGCACACGTGCTCCTTTTTGGAGATTTTAACTATCCTGACATAGATTGGAATAACCCTCATCAGCCTATTTTTAGACAGCATGAATCACAGGAGTTTGTGGATGTGTGCTTAAATTTTAATCTTACTCAATTAGTAACCCAGCCTACACGCATCGCCGGAGACACCGCAAACATTCTTGACCTTATACTATCTAGCCACCCCGAATGCCTCAACTCCATTACTTATCTCCGGGAAATTAGTGATCACAAAGTCATCCATGCGTCTTTTACCTTCACTCCAACAATAAAAGAAACTTCAAAAAAAAACAATCACCCTTTATAACAAAGGTAACTATGAGGCTATAAACAGGGCGTTGGAAGCTTATTTCCCATCTTTTCAGCACTCTTTCCGGAACAAACCATCCACGAAAATTGGTCGATGTTTATTCATAAAATCAACGAACTTACTAACAAATATGTTCCTAAATGCAGCTTCCGCGCAACCAAACAGAAACCATGGTTTACCAAGGCTCTAGGAAGACTAGAAAACAAAAAGAAACGCTTGTTCCGCAGTGCTAAACAGACTGGAAATGACTACGCATGGGAAAACTATTACGCTGCCGAAAAGACATACCTGGTCGCAGTAAAAAACGCTAAACGCTCATTTTATCATACTGACCTTCCCAACATACTTAAAGATAACCCGACTAAATTCTGGCAGCTTTTAAATCCGCAATCTATACGCACTATTACCTTAACTGATGATTCCGGGCGTGCTGTTTCTGATGTCGAGTGTGCTAACATATTTAATTCTGCTTTCGCATCTGTATTCACTCATGAACAGGAACCGCCCCCCCTCATGACAGCAAATGACCAAAGAAGTTTAATGCCAGCCGTTACTTTCTCTGAGGCCGGCATATCATGTCTCATAGATAAACTAAAACTGTCATCATCTGCCGGCTTTGACGAAATCAACACCAAGGTACTAAAAAACGTTAACCATACTTATGCCAAATTTTTATGCCTGCTGTTCTCACAGTCTCTTTCTACAGGTGTCATACCCCATGACTGGAAAGTGGGGAAGGTCGTTCCGGTCCACAAGTCGGGTAACAAAGATTCACCACTTAATTACCGACCCATATCACTCACCAGCATACCATGTAAACTCATGGAACACGTCATTTATTCTTTAACAATGCATTTTCTGGATTCAAATAACTTTTTTCACTCATCGCAGCACGGATTTCGCAAAGGATACTCATGTGAAAGTCAACTAGCACTTTACGTTCATGACTTGAATGCCAATCTTGATGCTAACCTCCAAACTGACGCATTTTTTCTCGACTTCGCTAAAGCATTTGACAAGGTACCTCATAACCACTTATTTCTGAAACTCTCTCGCCTAAACTTGCATCCCGACATACTAGCATGGATAAAAGAATTCTTAACTCACCGCTTCCAATCAGTCGTTGTCAATAACCAAATGTCTGACCTCCTACCAGTCTCCTCAGGCGTGCCCCAAGGATCCGTCCTTGGGCCACTCTTGTTTCTAATTTATATTAACGACCTACCTGAGAAATTAGATTGCCATATTCGGATGTTTGCTGATGATTGTGTTATTTACAGGACAGTCACTAACACCTTTGACCAACAATCCCTTCAAAATAATTTAACTCATGTACATGACTGGTGCAGTGAATGACTAATGACACTTAACACAAGTAAATGCAAATATATGTCGTTCCATCGTCGCCGTTACCCTCTTCTGTTCCAATACAGCATATCTAACGTTCCTCTCGATCTTGTCCAATCATACAAATACCTTGGTGTTCATATTTGTCATGATCTTACATGGAATACGCATATTTCAAACATCATATCATCCGCCAACAGAACACTAGGATTCTTAAAGCGGCACCTACGCTCTGCACCTCATCATGTCAAGCTCCTCGCATACAAATCATTAGTCCGATCAAAATTAGAATACGCATCTCCCATCTGGTCTCCAAAGCAAGCATATCTCTGTAATTCAATTGAAGCAGTTCGAAACCGAGCAACTAGATTCATTCATTCATCGTATTCTTTTGATATCAGCATATCATCCCTCAAATCACAGTCCAGCCTACCTACCCTTGCTCATCGCCGCTACATTGCTAGTTTATGTTTGTTTCACAAGTTTTTTTACTCTGAGCTACGACAGGAACCCTACATCTGCGCACCACCACCACGCATCTCCCTCCGCACCGGCCATCAGCAGCAAGTGTCACGACCTCGCGCCCGCACCACTACATTTTCTTCATCATTCTTCCCCCGGACCGCGAACGACTGGAACGGCCTTCCCCGTGAACTTGCTGCTATCACATGCCAATCATTGTTCATCGAAGAAATCACGCGTGTACTTGCTTAGTGATAATCTTATATTTGTATAACTTTCAACTTATCTGTTAGTCTTTCTGTTTTTCATTTCTGTGTGCCCCACCCCTTATGTAATACCCTCTAACGAGGGTTTTTAAGGTATTAAAGTGAAGTGAAGTGAAGTAATGAACGTGGCCCAAGAGGCAAGGAAACGCCCATAAAAGTATTGGAGGCAGTCATAACAAATCAGCAAATTCCGCACAGCTGGAAACAGAGTAAAATGAATTTCATTTATAAAGTGAATGGCAATAA
Organism: Amblyomma americanum; assembly: GCF_052857255.1. Classification (NCBI taxonomy): domain Eukaryota; kingdom Metazoa; phylum Arthropoda; class Arachnida; order Ixodida; family Ixodidae; genus Amblyomma; species Amblyomma americanum. The sequence continues at coordinate 18,105,034 of NC_135500.1, forward strand.
GACGAACATAAAATCCTTCCGACCGATTACGATAACGTCAGTTACATACAGGCCGGAGGTCGCCGAGGTGGCTTAGTGGTTATGGCGCTCGTCTGCTAGCCCGGAAGACGCGGGTTCGATCCCGGCCGCGGCGGTCGAATTTCGATGGAGGCGAAATTCTAGAGGCCCGTGTACTTTGCGATGTCAGTGCACGTTAAAGAACCCCAGGTGGTCGAAATTTCCGGAGCCCTTCACTACGGCGTCCCTCATAGCCTGAGTCGCTTTGGGACGTTAAACCCTCATAAACCAAACCAAACATACAGGCTGGCGATGCAGGCGGTGAAAATAAAAATGCAGTCATGGGTAGAAAGTAATAGAATACTCCGAGAACTTCAGAACGGGTTCAGAAGTGGTAGGCGCTTAGATGATTGCCTCTTCGTGCTTACCCAGTGCATAGAAATACCTAAGGCGGAAAACAGGCCCCTGTATTTAGCCTTCCTGGACATAAGTGCGGTGCATACGACAACGTGAACAGGGAACTCCTGTGGAACATTAAAAGGTGAAGGTGTCGGTCATGAGGTAATTAATTTTCTACAGGAAAAATATCGATAAAATGAAGTTGAAATAACATGGGAAGGAATTCACAGTACAACTGTCTAGGTACACAAAGGATTAAGGCAAGGTTGTCTTCTATCACCGCCGCTGTTCATACTTTATATGATAAGTATGGAAAGAAGGCTACAAGAATGTAATCTAGGTTATGATCTGTTGTGCACATTAGGCGGAAAGGTTGTTGAGCAATGACTACCGGGTTTAATGTATGCGGACGATATTGTACTATTAGCAGATAGCCAGGAAGGTTTGCAAACTTTGATGAATTGCTGTGGAGACGAAGGAGACAGTCTAGGTTTCAGTTTTAGCTCAACTAAGTCAGGTGTGATGGTTTTCAACGCTACAACTAATCAGGAGCTTACAATATAAGGCCATGAAATGCCCCGAGTGGCCGAATACAAATATATCGGGGTATGGTAAACAAAGGGCATATGTACACGGAAAAGCACGAACAGTCTCTCATAGCAAAAGGTCGAAGAGATGCCGGGATAATGAAACATAAGGTATTGTGGGGGTACAACAGGTATGAAGTCCTCCGAGGTAATTGGAAAGGAATAATGGTGCCGGGGCTTATTTTCGGGAATGCGGTTCTATGCTTAAGGGCTGAAGTTCAGCCGCGATTAGAAGTAAATCAGAGAACTGTTCGAAGATTAGCACTAGGTGCCCACGGGAAAACCACAAACGAGGCAGTACAGGGGGATATGGGCTGGGAAACGTTCGAAGCACGGGAAGCTCAGAGTAAAGTACTATACGAAGAACGCCTGAGGAAATTGGACGATAACAGGTGGGCAGCTAAGGTATTTAATACATGTACAGAAAGAGCGTTGACTCACAGTTGCGGAAACGAACTAGAAAGCTGGCCAGGAAGTTTGCCAGAGACGAGGAAGGAGAAAGAAAGAGCATTAAACGACAGGTTAGAAACGTCGAAGGTAAAAATTGCTGGCAGTTTGGCAGCAGCGTACCATCGGGACCACATCACGTGTCTTATCTGCCTTTTGCAGCCTGGACAAGGTAGATGTATACTGGTAGCGAAGGCTCCATAGACGCCCATTGGTCCAAAAAATGGCGGCTCATGGGCACTCCAGCGCCCCCTGGATTTTGGGGGGCAAACTACGCAAACGTGACGTAGAATGACGTCACTCATACGTATGCTTTTGGCGCGAATTATAAAGCGGTCTTTCTGTAGAATTTTTTATTTCAGGAGGACACAGGGGCGCAACAAAAACACACGGACATAGAAGTAGACAGGGACGAGCGCTCGTCCCTGTCTACTTCTATGTCCGTGTGTTTTTGTTGCGCCCCTGTGTCCTCCTGAAAAGATATGAACCAACACGCCCAAATACAAGTATTTCTGTAGAATCCGCGTTTTCGAGCCCGTACCTCTCGAAGGTTGCTGCCTTTCAGCGCGCCCCAACCTTTGCCAGTCAAATGTGCTCGAGTTCCTGCTAGTTATGGCCTTGTTAATGTGCAATTGGGAACGCAATGAAAGTGACTGGTAAAGGAGGGGCAGCATAGAAAGGCAGCAACACTTCCAGACACTGGCGAAGCATGCATGATTCGTAGTGCAAATACTGGTGCTAGTACTTTTGAGAGCTTTTGAGTACAGCAATGTATGATGTAAGGTATGATGCACAAAGCACTGGCTCAAGTGCACAGTTCGCAATAGAGTGTACGGCAAGTATGGTTTTCATAGTTTCATATTCATTGTTTATTGCAGCAACCAAACAAATACAGTCACAAAGCACACCCTTGGCACACAAACAAAAAATACATGTCACAGGCAGCACAAGCAGTATTGTTTAAGTTGGCTAATCATCTCAATAGTCACAGTGCAGAAGGAAAAAGCCCTGAAGTGCCACGAACGTAGTCAGTTAGGAAATTGAAAAGTATAGAAAACAATGCTACGACAGCTTCAATTGAAGCAAACATAACATGACATAAGTAGGCGCATCAACACAGACCATAGAGCACACTGGGATTATTCTTCACATTTAATTTCTTCAGCTGAAAGAATATAGCAGGTGCGTTTACATCTGCAAGGCAATGTTAAAGCCAGCCTTCGCACACCTCAGCACTGAAAGTGTGTGCCCTGCAGTGTAGTACAGCCGCGGTCAAAAATACGCGGCCCACGGCTCCGGCGCAAGGAGCGGCTGCGGGGCCGCACCGCGGCGCTGCTACCTGCGTCGGGCGCTCAGTGCGAGGGTGTAGAGAGTGACGACAAAGCTTCGCCCTCACTCTTCCCTGAGCACGCCACACGGCTGATGAATGTTAAGTGCAGCGTTCAACTGTTTCGCGGCTGACGGTCCGTACGAAAGAGAGCTCTGCAATGCGTGCTGCGTGTGACTTTCATCGCCAACTCGGATATCTCGTATTCCCTATGCACAGACTGGCTACGGCAGGCGCGCGTTCTGCAGTTCGACTAAGCGCGTCTGCCTGCGACGCGTCCGAGTTCGGTTCGCATTCCATACTTCCGCGCGTCTCGCGTTCGTGTACGCCGCACTCCAGCGCCCGGTGCTTGGTCGGGTTAACTCTAATTAGTAGCTGGAGCTCGCTCCTTTAAAATTGTTAATTCAAAGCTAGAAAAAATCTAAGCACGTTCCTGCTGCAACGAAATTACGAGTAACACACCACCAGAAACAAAACAGGCCTTCACCGAGTTCACAGACCGGGGTCCTGACGCGACAATAACTTGTTCTGCGCTATTTCTTGAGCACCGTAATGCCCTTGCACCAAGGCTCACCACGCATGGGCGCGCGGGACATACGAGAGCGAAGCAGAATCGAGGCGGCAACGGCGAACCGCGCGCACTCCCCTTCAGCAGAACGCCGCACTTGACAATTATCAGTCGTGTTGCGTCCCCAGGAGAGAGTGAGGGCGAAGCTTTGTCGTCACTCTGTGCACCCTCGCAGCCAGCGACCGACGTAGCCCGACGGAGGTAGCAGCGCCGCGGTGCGGCCCCGCAGCCGCTCCTTGCACCGGAGCCGTGGGCCGCGTATTTTTGACCGCGGCTGTACATAAATATCCCCGAAAACATGAAGCCAAGTACGCACGAACGGGTTACAGCCAGCTATGAAACACGAGCGAACAGCCCGGCGAAATCATATCGAAGCTATCGCGCATACCTAGAGCAGACGACACACCTGTGAAAGTCCAGCGGGAATCGGTGTAGCGTGACACCAATGGTACTATCCACGCTGTCGCAGTGTACCACGGAGCATCGTTTCTTCACATGCCGCAAGCTCATCTTGAAATGAAGCGCTAAGCACTTCAAAAGAAGAGCGCGAAGCGTGCAAAGACGGAAAAAGACTTCGCACTGGCCGCACGCCGAAGGAAACGACAAAACCGAGAAAACTGCCGCAGCGGTGCAGCGGGGTGCAAATCTTACCGAACGGTGACAAAGAAGCGACGTGCAAGGACGACGAAAACTTCGCAAAAGGAGCATTTTGAGACCAGCGAGCTAAATTTATACGCTTTACCAGGCGCGCCATCGCAGACAGCTGGCGATAAGAGATCGCTTCGTAAGCTCCCACCACTGTGGCCGGGTTAGCCGGGTATCGAAACAAGGCCTGCAAAGACGCGCTGTAATGCACCGCACACTCATGAATAGGGGGCAGGTGAAGAGTGTTGCAAAAATACAAAATTTGCCAGGTTTTAATAAAATGACTTACCTCTTTCATAAAACAAGGTGCTAATATATTTTTTCTTTTCTATTGGCAGATTACATTCCAATTTTGTAGTTTTATCATTTATTTATATGAGTGTTTGCCCCCCCATCCTCTGGTTGTGCTGCAGTCGCGCTAAACCACTTTTCGGCCCAGCCTTCGCCACCACTATAAATCCGCCTTGGCCTGGAAAGGAGCGGAAAGAAGAAATCCCGGAAGGAAGTGCCGCTTCAGCAACGCCAGTTGTCGACACCAGGGTGATCCCGGCAGAGGGCTGCAAGCATCGGCGACGGAGCTATAAAAGGACGGCAAGGCCAACGCCTCTGCGCAGTTTGGCAGCAGCGTACCATCGGGACCACATCACGTATCTTATCTGCCTTTTGCAGGTGAGGTATCTTTGTTAACTTCAGTGCCCGCGTATTATGTGGAAATTTTGCGCTGCTGCCAAACTATCTAGCGTACGTCCTGTGTATTCGTGTTCTTGTCCCTTGTGTTCACTAAGCGCTAGAAAATATGAATGCCAAACTATATTGACGGATGTGTTGAATGTGGTGTATTTAAAAAAAGAAAAAAAGCTATAAAATGGGAAAAGACGACCGCGATACTGCAAAAGCAATCGAAGACCTGCGGCGTGACCTAAAAGCTGAATTGAGAGCTATAAAAGATAGCTTACAAGGAATGACAGAACTTAAAGATGAAATTCAGCAAGTACTGACCGATAACTGCGAACTGAAAGGGAGAAAATGACAAACTCACACGCAGGCTTGATGAGCTCGAGCAGTATCAGCGCTCCAACAACCTTGACATGAAGGGCATTCCACTGCATGGTGAACCGTTATCTATTGTGCAAAAAATTGGTGTCATTGTTGGAGAGGAAATTACTGAACAGGACATTGACATATGCCATCGTGTACCCACTGCACGCCATGATGAATCAAACATAGTTGTTCGTCTTGTCCGCAGAACTAAGAGGAACGCAATGCTTAACAGGGCCAAGAAAGTCAGGATGGATGCAAAAAAGCTTGGGTTTGAAACCTCCTCTCCTGTCTACGTAAATGAGCATCTGACAAGGTTTAGTAAGCAGTTGCTTGGTGCGGGGATTAAAAGGAAGAAGCAGGTGCGATGGAAGTTTGTCTGGACCGCTGGATGCAAGGTTTTCGCGCGAAAAGACAAGGGCTCTTCAGTCGTTAGGATCACTTGCATGGATGATCTCGAGAAGATGACAGCCGATGAAGAGTAGACAAACTGTCCTATATTTCTGTATGGCACGCATCCAAGATGGACACAGATATAAACTGCGAATACCATAATCTTGACTCTTTTAATTCATTCCTAGGCAGCACGCAAAATCGCCTGGCAGTATTGCATATAAATGTTCGCAGTATTCAGAATAAGCAAGATAAACTACATGACCTGTTGTCATCCTTCTCATTTTCAACTGATGTTCTACTTTCCTCTGAAACCTGGCTTTCAGTGGACGAGTCTTCACCGCAATTTGAACAATACAGGTATAATGGCTTAGTTCGTTCAAAAAATAATGGGGGTGGTGCGACCGTGTACGTGCTGCAGTCACAAAAATTTGACGTCATATCGCAGTTTTCAATGTTCACAAATGATGTTGAATGCCTCACGGTGCGGTTAGATGCAGCTGTGATTGTAGTGGTCTATAGGCCACCAGAAGGGAACAAGTTACAGTTTTTTGAACACATTGAAGCTCTTCATTACCTCAGTAGTTCAGGGCTTCCCTTTGCAATCATAGGTGACGTGAATATCGACATGCTTTCTGACAACCCACCGGCAAGGCAACTGAACGAACTGATAAATTCCTCTGCATGTGTGAACCTTATTACAAAAGCGACTCGACTCACGGCAGAATCTGCCACGCTACTAGGTATCTGTATCAGTAATATGCATCCGCCCGGCAGTATTTCTGGATTATTATCAGTAGATATAAGCGATCACCTACCAACATTTTTTTTTCCATTCCACTTGCGAACTTTAAAAATAAAGAAAGAGAAATTAAAGAGTCACGCATTACAAACGAACGCGATCTGGAAATCTTTCGCTATCTTATCAGTCCCACTGACTGGCAACCTGTTCTGAGTGAAAAAGACCGGAACAAGTCGTATGATGTGTTTTTCGATAAACTTATGTGGTGCTACGATCAGTATTTTTCAGTAAAGACGCAGAAGCGGCACAGTAAAAAAATAAGAAAACCATGGATCAGCAAAGCTATACTGAAGATGATAAATAGAACTAACAAGATGTACCACGCCTTTGTTAAATGTCGAGACCCGACAGAGTTTACTGAATACAAGAAGTATAGAAATATGGTGAACTCGCTGGTAAAACAAGCGAAAACTCAGTTTTATGAGCAGCTATCTTCAAAAATAAGAAGCAATCCTCCAAAAATATGGAATGAAGTTAAAAACCTAACCAATCAACAGAAACCATGTGTAGACTTGCATATTACAACGCCGAATGGCGTCTTTTCTGGCTGTGCAGCTACAATCGCCATGAATAACTACTCTGTTTCTTGCTCTGGATGTACCGACCTTAACACAAAACAAAAAAATAACTCTGCTACTAGTTGTGCTGACTTTGCAAATTCGATCATGTTGACTCCCGTGAGACGTTCCGAAGTGAAACGAATAATTAATACGCTAAAAACAATGCAGCTGCTGGCTATGATGACACCATGTGGACCGATATAATATGTCGCTGATTTAATATCTATTCCTCTGGCTCATATGATGAATTATATGTTCGAGATCGGTGTGTTTCCAGACGACTTAAAGATAGCAAGCGTACATCCGATTTTGAAGGGTGGGAACAGCTATACTTTGATTAACTACCGACCAATTTCAGTCCTGCCGATCCTGTCCAAGCTTTTTGGACATGCCATCAACGTCAGGATACAAAACGTTTTTGATAAATATCATGTAATCAGTGATATGCAGTACGGATTTCAAAAAAACAAATCTACAGAATCAGCCCTGCTTAACATAAAAAAATGAGATAACAAATATTGAACAAAGACAATATACGCTAGGACTATTTCTAGATCTGCGTAAAGCATTTGATGCTGTGTGTCACGATGTCCTCGTAGTTAAAGTGAATAGGTATGGGATCAGCGGAATACTACTAGAATTAATAAAAAGCTATCTGTCAAACCGCTATCAATATGTTAGTTTTAATAAATATTCATATCCAGTTCTGCCAGTTAAAAAAGGCGTTCCACAGAGATCTATTCTCGGGCCTTTGCTGTTCATAAGATACGTAAATGATTTATGCTCTATTCCTGATACCCCGAAACTAATCATGTATGCAGATGACACAAACGTATTTTTTCTCTAGCCATTCACTCCCGGATATTAAACATGCTGTCAAAAACTATTTGTTCCACCTGTCTACTTAGTTAAACACAAATAAATTGTACTTGAACATTGAGAAAACGAAATACATATTGTTTGCACCACTAAACAAGCCTAAGAAATCTCCCATAGAAATTTTGTTTTATCGCAAAGAAATATCTCACGTCAAGGCCGAAAAATTTTTAGGCGTGTGGTTTGAAGAAAGCTTATCGTAGAATTCTCATGTTAAAAGCCTCATAGCTGACCTATGTAAAACAATTGGCTGCCTCTTTAAGGTTTGTCCACTCATCCTTCAATGAATACGAACTGTACTTTATTACTCATTCTTTTACTCCAAGCTTTCCTACTCTGCTTTAGTCTGGGGTACCACTACAAATCGCAGTTACAAAAGATTGATTAGCCTGCAAAAAAAAGTGTTAAGAATATTTGAGCAATATCACGGCCCACCGGAGCTACTGCGAACAAGGCCGCTTTTCCTGAAATACAAAATGCTAAAGGCCAATCAAGTTTATTATTTCAAATTGCTTCCGTACATAAAAAAAAAGCGAAGCTTTACAGTGTACAAAAATCCAATGCAGCTCCAGCATACACACTCCGTGAGGATACTTTACGGCCGCCAAAAATAAGAACGAATTATGGACGACAACATATTGAATATCAAACAGCTAACCATCTAAATAAAATACAAGAATTAACAGATCTGAGTGCTAATGTCTCCAAAATCACGCTTAGAGCTCTGCTGCCGGAAAATAACTTAGAACTCGCATAATCTGCCATGTTTCTGCCCCTAATTGCTATTTTTTAGGAGTGCATTATCATTTTGTATCTTGCTGTTTTGTTATGATGTTGCAATTTTGTTGTTCCTAAGCTTGCAACAATCATGTTCAGAATTTTGTTATATTTGAAATCTTTGTACCAAGTATTTTGTGTCGGCATGTACGAATTATTGTTTGTTGTATTGTTATTTTTTCGTTACATGATTTATTTACCTTTTTTCCCCTTCTTATTTCCCCCAGAAGATTTTCGTGTGAAACTTTTTTAAAGCTATGTTTAACGTTTGTGCCAAACTGTATGCGGGGCAAGAGCCATCGTCAGGTGTTTCGCCTTTTGCTCTTGCTCCTCTTTCTGCATCAGAAACAAATAAATCAAATCAAATAAAAAAATAAGCATAGTGTAGAACTATATCGATGCTAGAAAAGGCAGATCAGTAAGGAAACGTTTTATGATAACTCAAGAGGCAGTGCCCTCCTCTTTGAAGCTAGGTCACGGTGTCTTAGAACACCCAGCTACAAAAAAAAATTTAACGAAGATGATGACACATGTGCTGTGTGTGGTAAATCGGTAGAAACAATAGAACATTTCCTTCTAAAATGTGATGTTATCCATCCCGATGTCTATGCAGGCCCAGTCACTCTTCCTGAGGCCTTAGGGTTTAGAGATAACAATAGTCATGTAAATAAATCTGCCGTGGAAATTAGCAAAAAGCGATTGGAGGATTGGTGGATCAAAAGCAGAGAGGTGACATAAGTTTTAAAGTGTAGGAAGACGTATTTTGAAGAAAAAGGCGAATTTTATTAACAACTTACAGAAAAGTTAAACAAAAATAAAGGAAAAACTGAGCATGGTGGCAACTACCACTGCCCCGTTTCAAAGGGGACGCTCCTACCCTCAATCCATCCATCCATCTCCCGGCGCCTGGCGTGTCGCTGTCAAGCTTCCGCCGTTTTGGGCCGACCCGCCCGAGGTATGGCTCGCCCAAGTCGAGGCCCAGTTCTCCCTCGCGCACATCACGCAAGACCGGATCCGCTACTATTATGTAGTCGCCAACCTCGATGCCCACTACGCCAACGAGGTCCGGGATATCCTTGCCAACCCACCGACGGCCAACCTTTACGAACACCTCAAGACTGAACTCATCCGCCGACTGTCTCTCTCGGAAGACCAGAAGGTGCAGACTACTTAAGCAGGCCACATCTCGACTGCAGTTTCAGTGGACATGGGAGCAGCCTTCCCGGCACCATGGCTAACGCAACTCTGCTCTACGTTCCGCAGGTTTGTACAAGCTATTCGCTTTATGCCAAAAGATCGGACAACCGATTTCTCTTTCTGCTCCCATGCTCGCAACCTTCAGTGAATGTGTTGATGTATCGCTTGTACTACTTTGCTCTGGAGACATTGAGACCAACCCCGGCCCACCCAAGCCGCGCCCAGTCATTTCAAAGTCAGAATCACATGACGATCCTGAAACGTCTATATTAGCGATGCTTACTAGCATCAACGACCGGACCTTAGAATTAGCTAAAGGTCAAACCCAGATCTGCGCAGACGTTAAGATCATTAAAGACAATCAAGCATCACTGGAAAGCTCACTGGATCGCTGGACCGCTCTCGACCAATAATAGTCAAATTTAATTCGTACAAAATAAAAGACACAATACTCTCTAACGGCCGCAAATTTAAAGGAACGAAATTCAGTGTCGGCGAAGACTTCTCCCACAGAGTTCGTAGCGCCCGCAAGCAGCTAGTCACCTTTGCTAAAGCTAATTCCGACAAATTTGCCCTACGCTACAAAACCTTGCATATCGGTCCCAGGCGCTACATTTTTGATGAGATCTCGCAAACTGTGAAAGAAATAACAATTGCTACACCACAATCAGATTAGCAATCATCTCTTCGCAAACAACTAAAAACCCGCCCCAAAAATAGTCCCCTGTCCGCTGTGTTCACCAACATACGTAGTTTCCTTTCCAAGCGCGAACTTATTTCCAATATTGTCTTGTCATCTAGCAGCAATCTACTGATACTAACCGAAACCTGGTTGAACAGTGCCATCGCAGATAGCGAAGTACTAACTGACTTGCCAGACTTCCAAGTCTTTCGGAAAGACCGCCAGGACTCACGAGGAGGGGGAGTACTGATAGCGGTGAGCCAGCAGTTATCAATGTCGATAATTGACGACTCGTCCGACCTGGAAATCTTATGGCTCCACTGCCACGCTGTACCACACACGATTTTACTCGGTGTCTGTTATAGGGCTCCACATAACTGTCGTGATTTTTCCTGTCAGCTTAATAATTCCGTAAGTAAACTTATCACGAAGCACCCTAACGCACACATCTTCCTCTTTGGCGACTTTAATTTTCCTAATATTGATTGGCAGCACCAGCCCGCACCGACAACTAATAATGGCGAAGCAAGGGAATTTCTAGATTTCTGCTACAATTTTAACCTTACTCAAGTAATATCCAAACCTACGCGCGTAACACAAAACTGTGCGAACATTTTAGACCTATTACTGACTAATTGCCCAGATAGCGTTCAGCCCATTACGTACCTCCTTGAGATTAGTGATCACAAAACTATGCATGTCAACATCGACCTTAAAGCAATTAGGCGCCCAAAATACAATAAAACAATCCGCCTTTACAACAAAGGTAATTATGATATAATGAATGCTGAACTGACAACGTTTTTCGTAAGTTTTTCCTCAAGTTTTCATTCACGAAGTATTCATGAGAACTGGCTAGCATTTAAGAATAAACTTGATGCCCTAGTCAATGAATTCATTCCCCAAATAACTTTCCACGCTAATCCACACAAACCATGGTTTACTAAATGTCTTAAAAGGTTGGAAAATAAAAAGAAACGCCTGTTCCGCTCAGCAAGAGCCCATGGAGCGCAAAGCGCATGGGCGAAGTACCGCGCTGCGGAAAAATCGTATCAATCTGCTATCCATAACGCCAAGCACAACTTTTTTCATCAAGACCTTCCTAATATGCTCAGCGATAACCCCAGGAAGTTCTGGCAAGCCGTTAACCTTCATCTTGAACACACGATTACCCTCAAAGACGAATCAGGCATGGCTATGACCGACTCTGAGTGCGCTACTTTATTCAACGCAGCGTTCTCATCCGTCTTTACTAATGAAACCGATACGCAACTTCATACATCTAATTTACTCTTTGAGCATGCTATGCCGGTAGTCGCATTTTCCTCACTGGGTATTGCGTCCTTAATTAGAAACATGGAAATCTCATCTTCATCTGGTGTAGACAATATCAACTCGAAACTTCTAAAGAACACTAATGATATTTGTGCCGAGTTCTTATGCTTACTTTTTACCCAGCCACTCTCAACAGGACAACTACCGGACGATTGGAAAACTGGAAAGGTCGTTCCAGTCTACAAATCAGGTAACAAAGATTCGCCGTTAAATTACCGACCCATTTCCCTTACTAGTGTGCCCTGCAAACTAATGGAACACGTCATCTATACTCATATTATAAACTTCCTCGACTCGAACAATTTTTTCCATTCGTCTCAACACGGTTTTCGGAAAGGTTTTTCTTGTGAAACGCAGCTAGCCCTATTCATTCATGATTTACATGCTAATCTCGATTCTAACCTACAGACCGACGCCATTTTCCTGGATTTTGCAAAAGCATTTGACAAGGTACCTCTCATAAACGCTTAATCCTAAAACTTTCCCGTTTGAACTTGCCCCCCGACATAGTAAAATGGATAGAAGAATTCCTGACTAATCGCTCACAGTTTGTCGTTGTTAACAATCAAAATTCCAATCCGCTACCAGTAACATCAGGCGTCCCTCAAGGTTCTGTACTAGGCCCGCTTCTATTCCTAATTTATATTAATGACTTACCGACCAATGTGTGCTCTAATATTCGCATGTTTGCGGACGACTGCGTCGTTTATCGCACAGTTACTAACGCCTCCGACCCAACATACCTTCAAGATGACCTAAACCGCATAGAGGAATGGTGCGACCGTTGGCTAATGGAACTGAACCCTCATAAATGTAAACGTTTGTCCTTCCACCGCCGCCATAACCCGCTTGATTTCCCATATGTAGTCGCTAACGTTCACCTGCAGTCCGTTTCATCATACAAATACCTAGGCGTCACACTGTGTAACAACTTATCATGGGCTACACACGTTACTAACGTCATTTCCTCGGCTAATAAAACTCTCGGATTCTTACGACGTCATCTTCGCCACGCCCCACAACAGGTAAAATTACTAGCATATAAAACTCTTGTCAGGTCAAAGTTAGATTACGCATCGCCAGTTTGGAACCCTCATCAAGTTTACCTTATCAATGCGCTCGAGTCACTTCAAAACAGAGCAGCCAGATTCATTCATTCCTCCTATTCGTACGATATCAGTGTAACATCTTTAAAAGCGGAATCCAGTTTAGCGCCCCTTTCACTTCGTCGTCGTATTTCTAGCCTCTGCCTATACCATAAATTTTTCCATAGTTCGCTGCGCTGCGCTCCCTACATTGCCCCGCCAGCCGGCATATCCCACCACATTCGTCATCCTTTCCAAGTGTTTCGCCCCCGTGCCCGTACTGTTACCTGTGCCGCTTCTTTTTTTCACCGTGTTTCTGTAGACTGGAACGACCTCTCCAATGACATCGCTACCATCTCATGCCCATCCACATTCGCCGAAGCTGTTACCAACCATTTTTCAACATAACACTTGTTCATTTGACTGTATGTACCCACCCCTTATGTAATACCCCCAGTGGGTCTTTAAGGTATTAAAATGAAATGAAATGAAATGAAATTAGATGTATTCAATCGCCTTGAAGTTCTTGAATCAAAAACTAACATTCTTAATACTATCCAGCCTGAGTTAGTTTCAATTCAGGACACTACTAGTCGTCTGACATCGCACCAGGCGGTACTGCAGTCTCGTCTAGATAGCCTGGAAGACAAGTCGAGAAGGAATAATCTGATCCTGCATGGCATTCCTGATGAAAGCGAATCATGGAATGAAACTGAAAAGAAAACGCTTGCTGCGTTGTCGGAAGTACTTGACGACGATTCCACACAGCTAAGCATTGAACGAGCTCATCGTCTCGGCACTTTTTCACCCTCAAAAATCGCCCTATTATCATCAAATTTTCCTCTTTCAAAGACAGAATGAAAGTGTTAGACCTCCGTACTAAATTATGTGGCAAACAACTTTCCGTGTCTGAAGATTTTTCCCCCGCCACTCGTTTTGCCCGCAAAAAACTAACAGAATTCGCGAAAAAACTACCGCGATCTCCCAAGTACCGCCTGCGATATAACAAGTTGGTTGTTAATCGCAAGTGCTACATCTTTAACGCTGATACCGATACCATTGAGGAGCTGCAAGTCCAATCTTTTGTCGAAAGCGAGCAGAGCCGTCCCGCTCCCCTTGAGGTAAGCAATATTTCGGAAAGCGAAGAAGATAACCCATAGCATGGAACGAGGGGAAGTGGTCTGCCTTTATCACCTCCTCGCACATCCGTTCGACTGGCCAACGCTAGAAGCATTCTTAATAAACGCGAATCGTTTCACTCCGCTGTCGACACGTGCGAGGCTGATATCATCGCAATAACAGAAACCTGGCTTCATCCTAACGTACACGATAGTGAGATATTTGACGATTCATCCCGCTTTTCAGTTTACAGACGCGATCGCACTCAGCGACCAGGCGGTGGTGTCTTGCTTGCTATATCGAAAACAATACAGTCCTATCACATTCCTGTACAAACTAATCTAGAATCCATTTGGACCTGCGTAGAACTAAATCATCACAAATACGTTTTTGGTGTATGTTATCGACCTCCCAATTATCCTTCCACGTTCACATCAGAATTGCATGATGTGCTTGACCTTGTTGTTACGCGGCACCCTGCAGCGCCCATTACTTTGTTAGGTGATTTTAACTTTCCTGAGCTGACATGGTCTTCGGAAATAACTCCTAAATCATCCCCATCGTCGCAAGGCAATGAGTTCTTGAACCTTTGTTCACTCTTTTCCCTCTCTCAGCTAGTATCCCAACCAACCCGTCTATCAGACACCACTGCTAACATATTAGACTTAGTGTTGACATCCCATTCTGATCTCGTTTCAGACTTGACCTGCATGCCCGGCATAAGTGACCACTTCCTAGTCTCGTTTAATTTCTGCATTCCTTCCAATAACGCTGACAAGAAAGTCAAGCGTATCCGTGATTATAGCAGAGCTGACTTTCAGGCTGTCAACGAAGAACTATTTTCATTTCTTGATGCATTTTTAACAGATTTTGATAGCCGGGAGGCACAGGTGAACTGGAACATTTTCGTTGCTAAGGTTAACGAACTAACGGAAAGATATATCCCCCTACGCACCATTACAACTCATAGAAATGCACTGTGGTACAACGCTCACATAAGAAGGCTTTGTAACAGGAAAAAACGCTTTTACCGAAACGCAAAAAAATGTAACTCCGTTTCTAAATGGGAAGCTTATCATGCGGCAAATAGCGTGCATGTATCAGCAATGAAAAACGCCAAAGATCATTTTCTACAGCACACACTGCCCAACATGCTCACAAATGATCCCAAAAAATGTTGGCGTGCCATTAATCCCAATAGAAATCATTCAATTAAATTGTTACATGAAAACGGTTCAACTATCGCTGATACTGATTGTCCTAAAATTCTAAATGAAACATTTTGTCGCAATTTTGTTCTTTCTTCCAACGTCACGTTTCCTACAGTGGAAAACTGCCAATTCTCAATCATGATGAGGATTCATAGCGCACACAATACACAGGACACAACTATGAATCCTCATGCTGATTACCCACTAGCCCGAACCCTGACCCTTCTCAATCATGGATGCAATATCCATCGAGCCCCTAGGAATAGAAAAATTAATAGAAAATCTTAAGACCTATACAAGCCCTGGAACAGATTTAATTAACGCGAAGTTCTTGAAGAGTACTAAACTTTATTAGTCAATCATCCTTTCCAAAATTTTCCAGCAGCCACTTGAGACGTCAGTGCTTCCAGCGGACTGGACGATCGGGAAGGTGGTTCCGTTGCTCAAGTCAGGTAGTACTAATTCCCCTCTTAATTACCGCCCAATATCACTAACCAGCATACCATGCAAAATTTTTGAGCACATCCTATACTTTAACTTAGTTACCTTTCTCGAATCTAACTCCTTCTTCACTGACGCTCAACACGGCTTTCGCAAATCATTCTCGTGCGAGACGCAGTTACTTACCTTCACGCACAAACTTCACGCTATTCTGGATCGTCGTTCATGCGCGGACTGTATCTTTCTAGACTTCTCCAAGGCTTTCGAGAAGGTTAGTCACAAACTACTTCTTTTTAAACTTAGCAAGCTAAATCTTCTCCCAAACGTTTTAGCATGGTTAGAATATTTCCTTTGTAATAGAACACAGTTTGTAATGGCTAATAACATTTGTTTTCCATTCACTTCCGTGCATTCTGGGGTCCCACAGGGGTCTGTCCTTGGGCCCCTTTTGTTCCTGATATATGTTAATGACCTTCCTATTTTCGTTACCTCCCACATTCATTTATTTGCAGATGACTGTGTAATATTTCGTGAAATTAACGACCCTAACGACTCTCTTCTTTTGCAAAAAGACATTAATGGAATTCTTGAGTGGTGTAATACGTGGTAAATGGAACTAAACAAAACCAAATGTAAAGTACTACGTGTGTCACGCATTTCTATACACCCCACCTCTTATCATCTAGATAACATCGAACTAGAACAAGTGTCTTCATACCGCTATTTAGGCGTTCACATAGCAAGTGATCTAACTTGGTCTTTTCACATCAATTCAATGATTAACAACGCCAACCGTGCCCTCGGCTACCTTTGCCGTAACTTTCTCTCTGCCCCCACTTCCTTGAAACTTCTCCTCCATAAATCTGTCGTTCGTAGTAAGTTGGAATATGCTGCGTCCATTTGGGATCCCTTCACGGAAAACTTGATCAGTTCCCTCGAATTAATTCAGAATAACTCGGCACGTTTCATCCTTCAGAACTATAACCGTACCGCTATCGTAACCTCTATGAAGAATACATTACAGTTACCATCTCTTGCTAGCCGTCGAAAGCACACTCGCCTTTGCCTAATGCATAAAATAATGTATCACAACCCCAGACTGCACCGCGATCTTATACTTCCTCCATCATATGTTTCATCACGAGTTGATCATGCGCATAAAATCGGCATTCCTTTCTTTAAAACAAAATGCGCAGCTGAGTCTTTCCTTCCACGAACAGCAAAGGACTGGAACCACCTTCCCGGAAGTACAGCCTCCATCATCGACCATCAGCGTTTTTGTTCCGCCTTAGCTATCATTGTATAATTAGAAATCAAACGCCTTGTACTAAACCCCTGTATACAACCACTCCCCTCTTCAATGCCCTCGGGCCTTGAGGGTAGAATAAATGAAATGAAATGAAATGAAACTACAGTCCGCAGAGCTTGCCGAGCGCAAGCCTTCGCAGGTCCTCCGCCACATGCGGGCCCTCGCGGGCAGCATGGAAGTCCAGGATTCCTTACTGCGAGCATTTTGGCTTCAATAACTTCCACCGCATGTCCGGGCAATTCTGCGGGCTCAGCTTACGCTACATCTCGACCAACTTGCTGGGATCGCTGATCGTGTCATGGAGGTCTCTTTGCTGGAGTTGTCGCCCACCGTTCAGGCTGTCGCCGCATCGCTGAACACCGCAGAGTTTGCGCGCCGTATCGACGATATCAATCGACAGCTCAGCTTCATTCAACGACACCTGGATCCACACTTGTCGACGCGCCACCCGCAAAGCCATGACCGTAACACCACCCCGTCGTAGCAGCCTGGTGACGACGACCCGTGCTACTACCATCGACGCTTCGGGGACAGAGCACGATAATGTCGATCACCCTGCTCCGTTGGACATAAGGGAAATGCCAACGGCAGCCCGTAGACGGCTGCGAGCTGCCAACCTGGAGGCCGTCGCATCTTCGTCACCGACCAAATTACAAAGCAGCGGTTCCCTGTCGACAGTGATTCCGAAATCCGCCGCTACCCACGAGCCCACCTTCAAGGTACCCGTCTTCCTACGTCTTTCGAGCTCAGCGCGGCAAACCGGTCCACAATCACGGCTCGCTCCGCCTGCACGTCACGCTTCAAAACCTACGCCGTGGCCTTCATGGAATTTTGTCATCGCCGACGTCATCGAGCCAGTCATCGGCTCAGACTTTTTGGCGCACTACAACCTCTTTCTGGACTGCCGCCACGACCGTCTCATCGACGCGACAATGGGACATTCATCGCCAGGACAGCGAACGGCTACCCACCAGCCGAGCATCAAAGTGCTCTGTGTTGAAAATCATTCACCGTACCACGCAATCCTCGCCAATTTTCCCGGTTTGACGCGGCCTAGCGGGTTGCCACATGATATGCAGCCCACCACTGTGAACTACATCCGGACCACCCCAGGCCCACCGGTTTTGTGCCGCGCTCGTCGCCTTGCCTCAGACCGCATGTGCATAGCCCAAGCAGAGTTCGAAGCCATGCTCCGTGAGGGAATCGCCCGCAGCTCTGACGGCCCATGGGCCTCGCCACTTGACCCTTTCCCGAAGAAGACCGAGGGCTGGCGGCCCGGTGGGGACTACTGTGCCCTCAACGCCCACACCATTCCGGACAGGTACCCCATTCACCACATACAGGACTTCGCCCATCGCATTTATGGCTGCCACGTTTTCTCCGTGCTCGACTTGGTGAAGGCCTACACGCAGATACACGTCACTCCGGACGATGCCCCGAAAGCTGCAATCATTAACCCCTTCCGGCTTGTTCGAGTTTCCGTTCGTGAGCTTTGGCCTGAGGAACGCTGGGCAAACTTTTCAACGCTTCATCGACGAAGTCGTCCGCGGCCTCGACTTCTGCTTCGTCTATCTTGACGATGTATTGGTCTTTTTTTTTCGCTCTCAGCGCAACACGAACGGGACACAAGACGAAGGACTAGCACAAACAGGCGCTGACTATCAACTGGTCTTTTATTGAAGAACGAAAAGTGTATAAATACAAACAGTGAACTACTTATCAATCAACAAAATTTATCTGGAAGGCACGTGGGTGGTCAGATAGCTCAATTCCCTCTCGGATAACGTTATGGAAGGGCTGCCGATACATTTTGTGCCGTTCGAAGCTATCCCAGCCGTCGCCCTAAGTCTTCGCGCCACCTTCAAGCCGAACATTCAGGCTACACCCGCAGAGCTCGTCTACGGGGAACCACTCCGTCCCCTAGGCGAATTTCTTCCTGCACCGCCATCCACCACCACGACGTCAGATCCCACCGATTTCGCCGCCCGGCTCCGACGCACCATCAATGCCCTCCGCTCGTCATCTGCAGCTCACCACTGTAAGACTAACCCTTTCGTCTTCAAGGATCTGGCAACGTTCACGCACACTTTTCTCTGTGAGGACACCGCAGGCCTTTCCAGCCACTTTACAGCGGACCCTCCCAGTTCTACTTCGCGACGACAAAACCTTCACCCTGCACGTTAACGGGAACGACGTGCGCGTCTCTATCGACCGGCTGAAGCCAGCCTCCATAGATTCCGCCAAACCAGGAAATACCAGTGCACCCACAGGCGTCCTTCCACGACCTCCGACATCGCGGCATGCTTCTGGCACTATGGACCTCCTGCATGTTTGTAAACAAACGAGGTGGCGCTGCAGTCGCTAGCGAGCTCGTGGTAGGCAAAAGGTCGGGGAGTGGCGTCGCGGATAGGTGTTGAGCGCGGGTTTTCAAGGCTTGTAGGCGCGTTTCCAGTTTCTGCGAATCACAGCAATGGTAGATGCTTCCTACTTAGTAATTTGTCGAAGTACACGAGCTCGCGTTGTCCACGTGCGGCCTATAAAGTGAAATAGTTTGCCACTGTGTATTGTATATATGGTTAGTAGTAAACATGTAGAAAGCGTTCCTGCCGTTTATTTATGCGCTAGGCATTGAATAAAACAAGTTTTGACACTCTGCACTAGCCGGAATGATTTTACTTCGGGACAGTAGTGAGGGGAAGTGCTGGCGTTGTTTCGTCGGAGCAGACATGCGCTCATCGTCTGCTGACATACGTACGTGTCGCGCTGCGCGAAAAGTGGGGACAGCGTCGTGTCCCTGATCTCCTGTCTCGCTTAGCGCTGTTTTTAGCCGCATGACCACGCACCAGCGAGGCCGACTTGTCCTCTTGATAAGCTGGTCGATTTGGTGAAAATTCTTGATTTCTAGAATTATTTTCTTTCCTAGCCCTGAAGTCTGGTTTCGTGACGAATAATTATAGCAAAATATTGAGTACAAATTTATAAATTACGCTTTTTAGAAGTGTGGTCGTCAAAAATTGTGAGGTAATTTCTTTGAGTTCAGTGCCGCATTTCTTTGACCAAAGCGAAAGCGAAGATGCCATAAACGAGGGAATAAACTTTAAGGTTCGTTTTGTGACCGCTCACATTTTCTGCGACTGAATCACTCACCTTCGTAATTCGCATGAAAATCAAATGATTCCATTTGTCGCAAACTATTCCTGAGACGTTGAGGAGCGTGATAAATCTCTCGATTTTTTCCCTACACGTGCAGTATTGTGTTAGTTATTTTTTGTAAGAAACGTTTTCATGTAACTATGCACGCATAAGTACATTCTCTCTAAACTAACATACGCCACCCCGTACTTACGGCTTAGCAAAAAGGAGGAAGAGCAACTAGATGTTATTATTCGAAAGGCAGTTAAGACGGCGCCTGGACTCCCTTTATGCACATCCACTAAGCGCTTACTACAGCTGGGGATCCATAACACCTTCGACGAACTAGTAGAGGCCCACCGTGTAAATCAAATTGTCAGGCTCTCAACATCTAAGCCTGGCAGGAAAATATTACAGAAGCTGAGAATCAGTCCACCCCGGCAAGTCGCTGACAAGATCGACATGCCCATGCAGATGAGATCACACATTACGACTCACCCCAAACCAAAACGCATGGATGAGGAATACAACAGAGGACGGAGATGTGACGTTCCTTGTGTGTGCTACGAGGTTCCGCGTTCGACGGCGCGGCGTAGACGGAGACCCAGATGACAGCGGCATCATCAATTACCCAGCCATGCTCTTTGAGAGTGACGACCAGAACGAAGGGGTTTAAGCCCAACCGGACCCCCTTTCCATAGTGTCGGCACGAGTCGAACGCCGCCGCCGCCGCCGCCGCCGCGGGGAAACGGGCTTTATCCTCCCCAATTACCGTGGCCGTTCCAGGGGCCTCGTTTCGGTGGGCCTGGCTCCGTGGCAAGACGGTGGGCATCATCAACCAACCCTCCCGAGCACATCCCAGGACAAGGGACCACTTTCCCGGCCTTTTAGTGACCTCGCGTTCCGGCCTTGAGGGGCGAGTGTCAGTTGATGGAGAACGGAGGCCGGTGACCCTCGAGAACCGACAGCGGGCCAGAGCGCGCCTTACCACAGCCGACGCTATGCGCTACCTCGAAGACAATCTTCTTTCCCTCGGACTCAACACGTGAGGGGGGCGAGATGTGTTTGTGCGCCCAAGTGAAAGCCCTAGCCCCCCCCCACTCCGGCGTGGGCGTCCTCACCCTAGGGAGAGGGGGGAGAAGAGGATATAAAAATCGACAAGCAGTACGAAAGAAGGACGCTCAGGACGACATCGTTCGCCAAGAGGGCCTTCAGCGCCGAAGCCCGACGGCGTGCAGCTTCTGCCAGCAACCGCTCGAGCTCAACTCCGGAGCCCCTCCATCGTCCCCATGAAGTCGTCGGCACGTAAGCTCGGACGCCCCAGCCTCTGAATCTTAATCATGTATAATTATTGAATATATCTGTTTGTTTAAACTGAGCCATACGGTGTCTCTTTGCCTCTCCGTCCCGTGTGGACCTGCGCATTATGGTGGTCATCACAGAGACTAGCCAGAGCTAGACACCTCTCTAAGCGCTGGGATGGAAACAAGGACACGATCTACGTCGATGCGGCTGGACCCGTTAACGGAGTCGCGGCAACTGCAGCAGCTTCACCCTGGGGAGATATCATTGCAAGCAGCCTTATCCAAGCGGTGGATACCACATCGGCCGAAGAAGCAGCTATCGCACTAGCGATATCTAAGAACAGCGAGGCAACGGTTATGTCCGACTCACAAGCAGCGGTACGCAATTACCTCAGAGGCCGTGTTGGCGCTCCGTGTTGGGAAATTTTGGAAAGGTCTAATCCTTCCAACATCCAGATCTTCTGGACGCCAGGGCACCTCTCAACGACGGGCAATGAGGCGGCCAACACAGCTGCTCGAGCTCTCCTCCTCCGAGCATCTGGCACGCAGCCTCTCTTTGACATAGTTGACAACCCCTCACCCTTACTAAGCTACGCAGAAATTACGGAGTACTATAAGATCACAAGAAGGGAATATCCTCTTCCTCACAAAACCCTAAGTAAATATGAAGAGCACATAATCAGGCGACTACAAACTAATACTCTGCCCAATCCTTAATAAATGAGTAAATGGTACCCAGAAACCTACAATTCGTCCTGCCCCTTCTGTGGAGCAGTTGGCACACTCTTTCACGCGGTTTGGGAATGTCAAGAAAACCCAGACTTGGACAGCAATCCCGATCCGACTCATGAGCGCTGGGAGGCAACCCTTCATAGCCACAGCCCACTCGACCAGAAATTGCTGGTTGAGAGGGGCCGAATTATGATGACGACCAATGGGTTCTCGTACTGAACCCACCCAGTTTTTGTGCTCTGAATAAATGTTTTTCCTCCTCCTCCTGATCATATAGAAAAAGAACTAATCACGTCATCATACAGAACAGGGCTTTATGCACAAGCTGCCATAAAAAAACTGCGCACTATCTACTCAATTATTTGAGACCTAGCTTGGGGGGACTTGACGACGGTGTTAGTTATAATTACCCAGAACTGCACCAGGTATAGCTATAAATAAAAGGAATGACTGAAACTAGCGTAGGAATTTCATATTTGCACCAAGTTTAGTTACATATCGCATGCATGAATAACGAACACACTTTTCATTCCGCGTCCCCTCTCAATCTCGCCACGTGTCTGTTAGTAGCACGCCTGCGGTTGCTTCTTTCCAAACAAGCTTCGCTATCATGTATTACCTCATGAAACATGACACATGCATGATGAAATGAAAAAGCTTATGGCGTTTAGCACACTTAAGGTACGCTATTCTAAGCACACCAACGCGACCGCGCAAGATTGACACAACTTACCAGACTTCTTTCTACTCGAATGAAATAATTACGTCGTCATATCAAGAAACAGTTTCAAGTAAATATTAAATGTCACAAAACGCGCCATTTAAACATGGTGTGCTATTAACAAAAAACGTATTCCTTGGGGGCGAGTGAACCTGTCGGCGCCCCGTGCACTCCGGCTCAAGGTGATAAGTACGTGTGCAGCTACATATGTCTTTTTTTTTTCCTTGAGCAATTATCAGCCTACTACCCTGAAGTTCAGATGAATGAACGCAGTAACTTGCATGCTATTAAGTACATTGAGTGGCAGTGCCTATCGACTCCCAGACATCGCGCTTTACTACCGTGGCCCAATGCCTGTTAGCCAGTTTCCGAATGCGGCATTTATGCGCGAAAAACCTATCGAGGCTAATTTAATATTTTTATGCTACTACGCGGATCCAGCAGTAACGCAGCTGGTCAATATATGCTGCTTCTGCAGTGCACAGGCTTGAAGCAGCCGCCGGTAACTGCGGCAGCTGCGGTAGGCACGGGCAAGCGGAACCTGTTTTGCCTACCATGTGAAAGTCGCTGCTAACATCAGCGCCACCGCATCTTCGTGACTTCGCGGGGTGAAGGAGGTCCATACGCTATGGATGTCGGGGATGTGGCGACACACTATGGATGTGACGACACTGCGCATATTTCCGCGCAGCCTCCACCTTGTTATCATCCGGCCACAAGCTGGACTGCGTTACCGATAAAACAGCGCCACCACTGCGTCACCCAAGGAATGCGTCACCGACGGCGGCTACAAAATCGGGCTGCCCGGCTGGAAATGGCGGCTTTTTCCTTTTGCTACGAGACGAGCCTAGCGTTGGTATGCTCGTCCGCTGCCGTCGTTAGTCGAATAAACTGTTGTTATGTTTTATGTTGGGATTCGTCTTTCAGCAGAAACGAGGTCCCACACCGGCATACCTTCAGCTCAACGTGCATATCCCTGGATCGCTTCTCTTCTCGAATTTCTGTCCAATTTCAATCCAATGGATGCTTCTGCGTCGCGTGCTATCAGTCGCCGTTCGCTTTCAGGACTCACGCCCACTTCTGGGTGCGCTACTTCTGGCGCGGCATGTGCACCTTCGTCCTCAAATACGTGCACTCCTGCCTCGCCTGTCAATGTCGCAATGTCTCCTCATTGTTGTGCTGGAGAGCTGCAGCCGCTCTCTTGGCCGCCACGCCCTTTTATTTATTTATTTTATTTGTTTATTTACGCAAAATAACCCTAAGAGCCCTCAGTTCGAGGGTTTTACATAGGGCGGGGGGGGGGGGGGGGTACAGGCATTTAATCAAAAGTAACAAAATAAACCACAATTTCAAGTAACGGCAACAAAACAGATTAAAGCATATGAGTCTTTGCAAGAAAAATACCAAACACAAAATTAAACATTGGAGCGTAAAGCGTAAAAACAAAAACATGAACAGAGCAGCAGGCAGTAATGTTAATACAAGTTGTACAATATATCTCAAACAAAGGCATGGAAATAAAACGAGTATCATCAATAACAGAAATGCAAGACAGGAACCTAATGCACTAGTAATTTCACAATGTACCCAAAAAATTTAAGCAGAGGTAGTGGCAGCCAATAGATTATAAAATTGATCCGCATCGGTGACGGTAGCAACATGTGAAGGCAGATCGTTTCAGTCATTTATAATACGTGGTATGAATGAATGTGCATAGTTAGATGTACGACATGACAAGCGCTGCACTTTAAAGGTGTGGTCGCGGCAGTCAAAAAGGGAAGAAGGCAAAGAAAAAAGTCATTATGAGGCGTTGAGTGATGACACAGTTATGAAAAAGTGATAAACGTGCAACTTTATGACCGAGACATAGATCCTGAAGATCAGCGCGTTTCTTCAAGGCTTTGATGCTGGTATGACGCGAATAATCAGAGAAGATAAAAACGAACTGCGCGATGCTGCTACGATTCGATGTTATTTATAAAGTATGCTTGACGAAGGTCCCAAATAACCGAAGCATATTCAATTTTAGGTCCAATAAGAGTGGTTTAAGCACGTAATCGGAGGTGGGAGAGAGCATGTTTAAGTTATGTTTTAAGAGACCTAAAGACCGCACCGGCGGCATTGATTTCTGCGGCCCGCTTCCGTACACTGCGGCAGGAAACCGTTCGGTTATCGTTGAGGTTGATAATCTGACGAGATATGCGGAAACCACCGCCCTCCCGGAAGTGAAAGCGGTAGAAATATCCACCTTGCATTTGCAGCGTTTCGTCCTTCTTTTTTCATTCAATTACCCTAAAGACCCGAGCGGGCATTACATTGGGGAAACACTTCGAACTATCAAGAATGGTGTCGTGGACAATAATAGAAGCCACGCTTTCCGGAAGCTGATTCCAGTAACGAATGGTCAGAAGCGGTGAATGAAAAAAAAAAAGCTTTGTAGGGGAAAAAATGGGCTGTACTTTGTGCTGGTGGTCAAGTCGCGGGAATACTCGATCGGCTGGGGTTATGTGTAGCGCAGAAAAGGTTGAATCACTATGACAAAGAAAGCTTGTAAAAGAAGATCAAGAGTTGGCATAAACTGCGTTTCTTGAGAAGTGGTAAGTTAAGAAACCTTTTCATTTAAGATATGCTTGCTGTGCGTGAGCAGTTCTTTGAGGTCAACCGGGCAACTTTATTTTTTTAGTAAGCCTGATATGGATTTCATATAAACGACGAATATTCCAGTTTCGAGCGGACTAAAGCTGTGTATGCCATAAGTTTGGTAGATGAGTCGACCAAACTCAAGTTACGCCTAATAAAGCTAAGCGCTTTAGATGCGTTGCTCATCATCGTACCGATGTGAAGTTTCCATGAGAGATTGGAGGACAAATTAACACCTAAATATTTTATGTCGGACTCAAATTCCACGTGTGCGTCGTTTACGCTGTAAATACAGGGCATTAGTTTAGTAGCGGGGAAATTGACTGGTTTCGTTTTAGACACGCTGATCTCTATTCGTCAATCTCTGCACCAATTACCAAGATTTTTCAGGTCCCTCTGTACATAGTATGCATCCTAAGGGTTATTAACTTGTCTATACACTACGCAATCATCTGCATATAGTCGCGCCGTAGAGCACAGGTTATTACTGATGTTATTTATGTAGATCACAAACAAGATCGGCCTCAGTACATAACCCTGTGGTACTGCAGGTTTTACGAGGGCTAGTGGAGATCAATGTTTTCCTGAAGAACAGCGCGAAATTGGACACGGACAGAAGGAATACACACAGACGGGCGCTGACTTGCACCTGAAATTTTATTGCTTGGAGCGTGGAAATAAATAGGTTCCCACCAAACAACAAAAAGAACAACACTCAAAATCATTCATGACACCGAAGACGTCATCGCTAAGTCACTTGCGTGTGGCTAAAGAGTCAAATTCTTTCGATGAAATTGTCAAAGAGGGGCCGCTAACACACGTGTCTGCTTACCTGGCGATTTTTTCGGCTTCGATGATTTCAGTTGTTAACTGATTCTTGTGCTTGCTTATCACCTTGGTCTTCTTGAAGTTCGGACGGCAATTTTTTTTTTGTCACCACCTCTAAAATGAATGGCTAGATGCCCTTTCACGGTGTTATACACGTTATGTTCTTTGAGGCGTTCGTTAAGGCATCTGCCCGTCTCGGCAATATATTTTTTGCCGCATGATAGTGGGGTGACATAGACAACACCTTCTTGGCAACCTACGAAATGGTTCTCGTGATTAATGGTACATTATTTCGTGACATAGGGTGAATTAATTTTTTTACAGATCTTAACTAGCTTTTCGGAAGCCGAGAAGACGACTCTAACTTCAGCACGCTTACCAATCTTTGTGAGCTTGTGTGCGTAGCGGTGAATGTAGGGGGCCACGGTGGTCTTTTCTTTTTCATTGTTAAGGGGATTAGCCGGTTTTTCTTTTTCAACCAAACATCGAATGATGGATTCCGATATAGAGACGAGCAGGTGTTTGGGATAGCCAGCCCTCAAGAGACGTTGGGTTTAGTGGTTGAAACTGTTTTGTATTGAATGACAGCAAGACTTACTTAGAGCACTGGCGAAGCATGACTTAGCTACGGCACGTTTTATCAGTTTTCAGTCACACGCAGTGTTATGAAACAATGGCTTATTCCTATAAAAAGGGTTAGTACTGCGCGAATTAGGAACGACAGGCGTACAGGAACAAACACGACAACACAGGCGCAGACTTCCAACTGTTTATTCGAGACCGAAAGGCAAACGCTATATAAGGGATAAACCTAGTCGCATAACCATCACTCTCATTCACACAATTAAGTCATGATTAAAATCTAGACCACATTGATCAAATTGTTACATTGCAGAAGGGCCGATAAACCACCTAGCACTCAGTCAACATGTCCCCAGACACTCCATGTCAAGAAAATGAAAAAAAAAGTAAGGAACCTAACAATCAACCTGAGTAAAGAGGGTGCAAAGTACGCGGAATGAGAATGCAGGTGTTACAACAGACAACAATAGTAAAAACTATGAAAACGAGACAAAATCATATGGAAAAACCGGCATGAGAGCATGGAAACAACAAGAAATACGAGTAAAGGTGAAAATTAAAACCAGGTAAAAGAGTGGAATTAAGTATGGAACAACAAGCATGACATGGACGGCAACAAAGAACAAGTGTAAAGGTGAGCATAAAACCTGATAAAACTATATTTCCGGTATTGGGGAACACACATCTCAGGAACAAAATTAGGACAGAAATGAAACAAATACATGTGGCCTTCTAAAAACGTGATTTCGCTCAGTGACAGCGAAATAGACGGAGTGCTGGCACATTTTTCACCGTTTTTTACGATGTGATAGGCTTCAACCACCTCACTTTCCGTCTTACCTGTCGATTTAAACAAAAAGTTAGTGTTGCGCAAAACTGGCTTGCAAGGTATTTTATTCTTGCCCTTACACTTCCCTTTACAGTCCTTACAATGATGTGCCAGGTGACCTCCCATATTGTTCTTCACTGCCAAGTTATGATCGCATGCCCGTTCATTGAAACACCTACCAGTCGGCCCAATGTAAACTCTACCGCATGTGAGGGGAATTTTGTAAACAAGGCCCGAATCGCACTTTGTGAACTTATTTTCGTGTTTGATATAGCATTGCGGCCTGGTTCTCTTTCTGTCGACAGCAAAAGGCAGACGCTGATCGGTGTCGAAAAAACCATCCTGACACCACATCGGTTCGCCACTTTTTGATGTTGTGGGATACCCGGTGTATGTAAGGCATCAACTGCAGTGGTTTTTCCTTGTCCTTTTCATTCTTATTTTTACGGCCTTTAAGCTTCTCTAACAGGCTTTCACATGCTGCGGTGATGAGGTGGGGCGGATAACCAGCTGCGCGAAAACGTTGAACTTGCTGGCTAAAGCTTTCTTCTAATTTGTGGCTGCATGATTTTTCTAGGGGAAATTGGCAGGCTAAGATTACGTTGGCACGTTTTGCAAGCTTAGAATGTGCGCTTCCAAACGGCAGGGGGTTCTTTTTGGTTCTCGGACTGTAACACCAGCATATGTGTTTAGAGGCAAATTCGAGAGTAAGGTCAAGGTACTGCAGTCTGTTGTCGTTAACTAACTCGTGGGTGAAGATTATGCCCTAAGACGAGGTGTCAAATGTGCCTAAAATGTCAGTCACCATCTAATCAACGTTATCTTCTGGGGACAAGTTAAGTATAACTAGGTAGTCATCAACATACCGGAACGCACGCAAAACCTTGTCACTGGATAATCTTTCTTGAATCCGCTGGTCAACCGCTAACAGATAAATATCGCATAGGAAAGGGGCTACGGATGACCCTGTGCAAACTCCGGATTTCTGCAGAAAATTCATCCTGCTGAAAATTATTGCTACGCGGTTTGTACGGCCAGCAAGTATGGTTCTGCTTAAAAGTGAGTTTCAGGTCCAGATATCTATGCCCAGATTTTGAGGCACTTCATTAATCCATTTAAGTGGAAAACAACTCTGTTCAAAAATAACTTAGATCCGTGAGAAAACGGCATAGAAATCATGGACGTCGGTATCTAACAAGACTACAAAATCGTCGACATGTCGGAAACAGTGCAGAACCTTGGACCCTCTTGACTGTTCTTTGAGCATTCTCTCCTTTTTTGCTAAGTATAGGTCACTCAGCACAGGCGCTATAAAAGAACCAATGCAAACGCCTTGATTTTGTAAGAAAATCTTGGCATTCAAGGTGGTAAGAGTAGATTCTAACTACGTGTATAACACCGTGAAAGGGCATCTAGCCATTCATTGTAGAGATTGTGACAAGAAACATTGCCGTCCGAACTTCAAGAAGGACAAGGTGATAAGCAAGCACAAGAATTTTCATTTTTTCATTGTCTTTATTTTCTCTTGGACAGAGAAGGAGACAGGACTAAAAGCTCGTAAGCCTAACAAGTGAAATCATCGAAGCCGAAAAAATCGCCAGGTCAGCAGACACATGGCTTAGCAGCATCTTTTTGACAATTTCAACCAAATAATTGGACTTTTTAGCCACTGTTGCAAATGGGTTGCAAGCCCCAAGGGTAGCGTTGGCCTGGCGGCCTGGGGCAAAGCTGGAAACATCCGAAGGTCCCGGCAAAGGATGACTCGACTGGCAACAGAACAACTTGTTTATTCTGGCATCGCAAAAGAGCAGCCGGTCAGGGCGACCACGTTACTCGAAGGAAGGAATCGAAGTCTCTCCCTCGCGTCCGGCGCAGCTGTCTTTTTTTATACCCTCGGAGTCGAGGGCAAGAGGGAACGGCTTGGGAAGAGTCATCCGATACGGCGACGCTTGAACATGTTCAGGCGTGACGGGCGCGTCCGCCAGGCCGGCGCCGGTCAGACCTCCTCGCCTCCCAGTTGAGGAGCTCCTCTCCCCGGCTGCCGCGCTTTGACAAGCGTGGGCAAAACAAGCACACACACACACGCACGCACGACGACACGTGGCACTGAAACATGCCTGGACGCGCTTGGCGGGAGGCGTTGCGGCAGCGATGAACGAAGCCGCGGCGTCCGTTGCATCCGCGCCGGCTATACCGCGCGTCGTAGGTAGGCGAGACGTAACAGACCGCCCCGCCGGGAGAAGGAGATCCCGATGGTCAGGGGACTGCATCCGCTGTCCAGAGGGATGTCGCTCGATGATGCTCGTAATCGAAACCGATCGTCCCTCGACGTTGCTTGAGCGCAGCGCACAGAGAAGGCCTCGTTCTCGGGTTCAGGATCACATAGGACACTGTAAAGTCACTTCGGGAGAGTTGCCATTTTAGTGCTCGTTCCCAGCAAGCGTTAGAACTACGCCGAAACGCAACCGCTCAGTCAGCAAGCACGAGACAACCCTCACTAAGCTCTGCCAGGCTCTTTCCCCTTTTATACTACTGCCTAGTTCCTTACAGTAGTCAAGCAGCACTCAGAACGCGTCCACAAATTGGAAAATTGCACTAGAAAGCACATAATCACTTTGAAACACTAAACAAAAGCAATATGTTAAAAATCCTGCCTCAGGAAGAAAACATCAGTAACCAACAACTTTGAGGCGGATTCCTACGTTAGGGGCTTCGACTTAAGCCATCGGCGTTACCGTTGAGACTCCCCTTTTTGTAACGCACCTCAAAGGAATATTGTTGCAAAGCGAGGCTCCAGCGCAGGAGGCGGCCATTTTTGGGAGATATGGTCTGCAGCCATTGGAGAGGGCAGTGATCCGTCTCAATGATAAACCTCGAGCCGGCTAGGTAGCATGACAATTTCTGAACGGCCCACACGAGACACGCACACTCTTTCTCGGTGGCGCTGTACGCCTGCTCACGACAGGTCAGCTTACGACTAGCATACAGGACGGGGTGTTCCACTTCTCCATTGTCCCTTTGGCACAGTACAACGCCCATGCCTCGCTCACTAGCATCGCACTGAACAACGAACCCTTTGGTATAGTCTGGCGATCGTAGCACAGGCTGGCTTGTTAGGGCGCTCTTTAAGGCGCTAAAAGCTCTTTCCTTTGTCTCGCTCCAGACGACTGTTTGGGGCTCTGTTTTTCTTAGAGCATCCGTCAGGGGAGCCGCGATATCGGAGTACCTGGGGATGTACCTCTGATAGTAGCCGGCGACACCCAAGAACGACCGAATATCGGTCTTCGTGCGCGGATGCGGGAAGTCTCGCACAGCGGCCACCTTTATTTCAGAGGGGCGGCGACGACCCTGTCCAATCACGTGACCGAGGTAGACAACCTCGGCCTGTGCTAATTGGCACTTGGGAGCCTTGACTGTCAAGCCCGCTTCGCGCAGGCGGGTTAGCACTGCCCGCAAGTGTGCCATATGCTCAGACCAGGAGGCGGAGAATATCGCTACGTCGTCTAAATACGGTAAAGCGAATTCTTCCTGTCCCCGCAACACTTTGTCCATGAGGCTTGAAAAGCAGTATGGCGCGTTCTTCAAACCAAAACTCAAAACTTTAGGACGGAATGTTCCCATTGGTGAAATGAACGCCGCATACCTACTAGCCTCTTCTGTAAGTGGAACCTGCCAATAACCCCTGACAAGATCTAGGGTGGAAATAAACTGAGCGCTACTAACTTTCTCAAGGCGCTCCTCGATGTTAGGGATCGGATAAATTTGATCCTTAGTAATGGAATTAAGCCTGCGGTAGTCGACGCAAGGACGAGGTTCCTTGCCCGGTACCTCAACTAAAATCAAAGGGGAGGTATAATCACTCTCACCCGCCTCAATAACATCGAGCTGTAGCATTTTCTTTACCTCAGCCTCCATAATATCGCGCTGGCGGGGTGACACCCGGTACGCCTTGGATCGTACTGGCTCTGGCGAGGTAAGTTCTATATCATGAGTAAGGACAGAAGTCCTACCAGGCCTCTCAGAGAACTGACCTTGAAACTCTTGTAAGAGTTGGTGTAGTTCGGTTCTCTGCTCAGCTGACAGCGGTTCTCTAATGATTAAGTCACTAATGACCTGATCAGTGTCTTCCCTGTTCGTCACTGAGCCTAGTCCCGGAAGCTCGACCGGAAGCTCTTCTAACTTTCCCTTGTCGGGCATTTCCTCTCCAGTACCTGGTGCCTTCAACGCTACAGGCTCAATTTTATCCAGTTCTGACGTGCTCGGAATATCAGCTTGCTGCGCCTCCGACCCTTTCTCATTGTTCGACAACGTCGGCCCCGCAACTACCGCCTTAGCAGCGAGCTCCCGAACTCTCGGTCTGGTTAAGGCCTGAACGCTAGCCTCACCAAACAAAAGCCCCTTCTCGCGCAGGAGGTGATCGGACCTGTTCGAAAATAGGTACGGGTACTGGGGGGGCAGCCTAGATGACACTACGGCCTCCGTCTCAAGTGCTCCGAAAGGTCCTTCAATAAGCACTTTTGCTACGGGCAAACACACGCTATGAGCTTCCACGGCTTGCTTGATCCATGCGCACTCGCCCGTGAACATATCGGGTTCTACGTAAGAGGGGTGAACTACATCCATTGTAGCTGCAGAATCACGAAGCACTCGGCACTCTTTCCCGTTCACGAGGAAGTCTCGCATGTAAGGCTCGAGAAGCTTCATGTTCTCGTCAGTGCTACATAATGACAAACACACGACTTCTCTTTTTGTTTCTGGACACTGCGCCGAAAAGTGACCCGGCTTTTGGCACGTATAACACACGCGCGCTTGCCTTGCCTCGAACCGCTTTCTGCGTTCGGCTTCGGCTGCCGCCGTCTCCTTACGTTCGGTCGGACTGCTTTCACTCGCATCCGCACTACGTGTGTCCCCCCTTGCTCTCATGGGTGTGAACTTCGGCCTCTCAGACTTGGAGCCACATTCACCCTTTTGACCGTCCTTAGCTCCGCGAGCCCGACGCGTCACAAACTCCTCGGCTAGCTCGGCGGCTTTAGCCACTGTACTAACGTCTGGCCTATCCAAGACCCAGTACCGCACGTTCTCAGGTAACCGACTATAAAACTGTTCCAGCCCGAAACACTGCAGAATTTTCTCGTGGTCACCAAACGCTTTCTCTTCTTTGAGCCACTCCTGCATGTTTGACATAAGCCTGTAGGCAAACTCTGTATATGACTCATTTCTGCCTTTTTCATTTTCCCGAAACTTCCGACGGAACGCCTCCGCTGACAGCCTGTACTTTTTTAGCAGACTTGATTTCACTTGGTCGAAATCCTCTGCCTCCTCTCTCTTCAAGCGAGCGACTACGTCGGCCGCCTCGCCGGGTAACAAAGTGAGCAAGCGCTGTGGCCACGTTTCCCGAGAGAACCCCTGCTTCTCGCACGTTCGCTCAAAGTTAACCAGGAACAAACCAATGTCCTCTCCAAGCTTAAACGGCCGCATCAGGTCAGTCATTTTGAACGATACCCGTTCTCCTGCACCGTGTGCCTGACTTCCATTACGAGCGCGTTCCATCTCTACCTCGAGACGCTTCATTTCTAAAGCGTGGTCGCGCTCTTCTTTCTCTTTTTGCTCTTTACGTTCGCGCTCCTCTTTCTCTTTTTGTTCTTTACGTTCGCGCTCGTCTTTCTCTTTTTGTTCTTTACGTTCGCGCTCCTCTTTCTCTTTTTGTTCTTTACGTTCGCGCTCCTCTTTCTCTTTTTGTTCCCTCTCCTCAATGGTCTCAAGGCATTCCGACAGCTCGTCATCCTCAGCCTCCAACTCAAGAATCGCCCTTAGCAGTTCTGGTTTTCTGAGTTTGTCTGAGACATCAAGACCCAACTCTCTTGCAAGCTCCAGCAATTTCGGTTTGCGCAACGACTTCAAATCCATGGCTGCTCCGAATGCTGCTTTCTCTACTGCCTACTATTGTCTTGCCGCAAACTAACCCGGCAGCAACGACAACCACAATTACCAGCTCTGTTTCTGACACTAACAAAAGCCTGGCAAAACTCAGAAGAAGAAAGTCCCGCACTCACCAAACCTCGCAGCCACGAATTCAGCGCAGTCGTTCCGCTGCAGGCAACCAGTCATCACACAGGGCTCGTTGCACTGCTCCCGGATGGTCGTTGTGCTGCTCAGCATACAGTTGACCGCATATCTTCGCTGCTGGCCTCCGTTGTCGGGATCTCACCGCTGGCAACCAGTTGTTGCATCTGGGTTGCAAGCCCCAAGGGTAGCGTTGGCCTGGCGGCCTGGGGCAAAGCTGGAAACATCCGAAGGTCCCGGCAAAGGATGACTCGACTGGCAACAGAACAACTTGTTTATTCTGGCATCGCAAAAGAGCAGCCGGTCAGGGCGACCACGTTACTCGAAGGAAGGAATCGAAGTCTCTCCCTCGCGTCCGGCGCAGCTGTCTTTTTTTATACCCTCGGAGTCGAGGGCAAGAGGGAACGGCTTGGGAAGAGTCATCCGATACGGCGACGCTTGAACATGTTCAGGCGTGACGGGCGCGTCCGCCAGGCCGGCGCCGGTCAGACCTCCTCGCCTCCCAGTTGAGGAGCTCCTCTCCCCGGCTGCCGCGCTTTGACAAGCGTGGGCAAAACAAGCACACACACACACGCACGCACGACGACACGTGGCACTGAAACATGCCTGGACGCGCTTGGCGGGAGGCGTTGCGGCAGCGATGAACGAAGCCGCGGCGTCCGTTGCATCCGCGCCGGCTATACCGCGCGTCGTAGGTAGGCGAGACGTAACACCACACGCAAGTGACTTAGCGATGACGTCTTCGGTGTCATGAATGATTGTGAGTGTTGTTGTTCTTTTTGTTGTTTGGTGGGCACCTATTTATTTCCACGCTCCAAGCAATAAAATTTCAGGTGCAAGTGAGCGCCCGTCTGTGTGTATTCCTTCTGTCTGTGTCCAAGTTCGCGCTGTTCTTCAGGAAAATGTCGTACCAACTCGCCCAAGCATCTGTTTTAAAGCGATGAATGGTTACTAAGGAATACTGACTGTGTGCGATTTGAAAGAAACTTATATATCCAAGGAACAGCTTTTGTATTTATGTTAAAACTTTTAAGCTTCCTAATGAGGTGCTGACGTGGAACCTTAGCAAAGGCCTTCCTAAATTGAAGTTCTGAAAGGCGCAAAAGACACACACACAGGAAAAAAAGGGGGATGACACAAAGAGCGCCTGCTACCAACTGAGTTTATTGCGGAAGCACCCTCTTTTATAAGCCAAGTCATATCAACCACGAACCGGAAGCAGGAAAACACATAATCATGGTTTGAACTCACATTTCGAAACACCATTGGCAGAAAAGAAAAATCTACAAGAACAAACAAAAAACAAAAAACCCCAGAATTTAGAACTACACGTGGCCGTCTAAGAAACCCAGCTCCTGGCGGCAGAGTTTAATCGATGAAGTGCTAATGCACGTGGACCCAGCTTTCTGTGTATGATAGGCTTCGATAATCTCTCTTTCAAATCGCTCCCTGCCTCTGCCGATAAACGTTGCCTGTTCCAACACCGGTCCGCAATTTCTCCATTACCTACAGTGATCCGGCAGGTTGCCCCTGTCATTGTTTTTAATTGTTCGTCTGTGCTCGCTAGCTCTCTCGTTGAAACACCGGCCAGTCTGGCCGATGTAAGCAGATCCACAGCTGAGCGGTATGCGATATATGACTTCGGACTTGCAATCGGTGAACCGTATCTGATGTTTGATAGCGCATCTTCGGGGTCGTCTGTTCATCATGGAGCAAATTTTTGCAAGCTTGCATGGAGCTGAAACCAACACATTTACACCATATCGACCCCTTACCTTCTTGATGTTGTGCGCTATCTTATGCATGTACGGTATTACCACCGTAGGCCTCTTGTCTTTCTGCTTGCTTTGCGTATCACCGCTAGAAGTGACCTTGATTATTTGTAGCAGAGATTCACATATCGCTGTTAGATTCACATATCGCTGTTATCATCAGATACGGGTAGCCAGCGCTACCCAGTCTCAGCAGCTGCTTGTCGAAGCCGGCCTGCACACAATGATCGCAGAATTTCGAGAGAGCTGCGTGTAGGCAGGTGATGGCGATGCTGTGTTTAACCAGTTTGGAGTGGGCACTGCTGAACGGCATGAGACTTTTCTTAGATCGGGGATTGTACACCCAACACACATGGTCTTTTCTAGAGAAATCAAACAGAATGTCCAGGAACTGGATTTTGCCCTCTTGAGGCAGCTCCCAAGTAAAAGTAAGGCATTGAGAACTGTCTCTAAAAATGTTAAGAACTTCAGCAACAGCATCGTCAAAGATAAAGGGAGAGGTCCCGTCAAAAAGGATAAAATAATCATCAACAAAGCGGAAAAACCCGTCTAACAGGTGTCCTGTTGAACTGCGCACTAATGCGCTTGTCAATAAATGATAAAAAGATGTCGGTTAAAATAGGGGCAATAGACGAGCCAATGCATATTCCATCTCTTTGCAAATAAAACTTCTGGTTAAAGTCAATGACTGTAGAGTGAAGATAAAATTCTAGCAACGATATAAAATGGTCACTGGTTATGCCACGGGCGTTCTGAAAATCTACTTCGTCAGACTCGTTTAACTTCTCAAGTCCGAAGCCATATATCGCAAGTCCGAAGTCATATATCGCAAGTCCGAAGTCATATTGCAAGTCCGAAGTCATATATAGCATACCGCTCAGCTGTGGATCTGCTTACATCGGCCAGACTGGCTGGTGTTTCAACGAGAGAGCTAGCGAGCACAGACGAACAATTAAAAACAATGACAGGGGCAACCTGCCGGATCACTGTAGGGAATGCAGAAATTGCGGACCGGTGTTGGAACAGGCAACGTTTATCGGCAGAGGCAGGGAGCGATTTGAAAGAAAGATTATCGAAGCCTATCATATACAGAAAGATGGGTCCACGTGCATTAGCACTTCATCGGTTAAACTCTGCCGCCAGGAGCTGGGTTTCTTAGACGGCCACGTGTAGTTCTAGATTCTGGGGGTTTTTGTTTTTTTGTTTGTTCTTGTGGATTTTTCTTTCCTGCCAATGGTGTTTCGAAATGTGAATTCAAACCATGATTATTTGTTTTCCTGCTTCCGGTTCGTGGTTGATATGACTTGGCTTATAAAAAAGGTGTTTCCGCAATAAACTCAGTTGGTAGTAGGCGCTCTTTGTGTCATCCCCCTTTTTTCCTGTGTGTGTGTCTTTTGCGCCTTTCAGAACTTCAATCATGAACCAACTAGCCCCAATGCAAGTTCTTCTGCCTTCCTAAAATCTACGTATAAATGTCGCGTCTGCAGGGACTTACGTTGTTATATGCCGGATTTTAAAAACACTCCTGTGCGCAAAATACTAGCCTAATCGAGAGCAGACACCGCTCACAGGGTAGAATATTATCACCTAATTTGTTTGAGATCTAAATAAACATCAGTACTTGCCTGTTTTTTGTTGGAATTAACGATAAACTGCTTTCGCCTACGAGTACATTTTTTGCAGACGCGAGATAAGCAGCCTGTCCCACAGGCCGGATGGCCAGGCAAACGAGGTCTCGGCTCAGTTGGTGGGAGAGAAGTGCGCTGTCTTCGAAGATGGCTCAGTGAGACATCGTTCGCCCCGCCGTCCGGCAGCTGGCGCAGCCTGTGAGACCGGCTGCTTGGCTCACGTCTGCAAAAACTGTGCTCGAAGCCG
The DNA here is from genome assembly GCF_052857255.1 of Amblyomma americanum. Classification (NCBI taxonomy): domain Eukaryota; kingdom Metazoa; phylum Arthropoda; class Arachnida; order Ixodida; family Ixodidae; genus Amblyomma; species Amblyomma americanum. The sequence goes on from NC_135500.1 coordinate 18,142,307, forward strand.
AAAGCAGCTTCTCTGTGTTGACATCCGACATCCATCCAACAAAGCGCTGTATCGTTATATCTTCCTCTGTCTGTGTCTTAATGTGCGCTGTTTTTTTCAAAATATGAACTACCAACTAGCCCGTTTGATCACCCTAGCAGTTTCTCGCTAATTCCACCAAACATAGACAAGTATCCATGTTTCTTTAGATCTCAAACAACTTCGGCAATAATATTCTACCTTGTGAGTGGTGTGTGCTCTCGATTAGGCCAGTATTTTGATTTTTTTCTCGTTCTTTTATGCGAATATTCAATCATCGCCCGGTTTGTCCGATATGCACCTTTTGGCAAGTGAAAGGAATCTGGTACACCACCCAACGCACACAATCCACAAATCTTGATCTGTGCCGCACCGAACACGTAAAGGGGTGCATTTTTTTATTCCATTCCTGGACATCTGCCCCTGTCATCGGACACAGGTGCTGAAGCTTCAGGGGTGCTGAGGAAATCACGACAACACTAAAACGGCAAGCAACATTCCTCACATCGTGCGCATTGCAATGCACGTAGGGCATGGCCACTGCTTTCTTTCAGGCTCCCGTTTCTTCACCTCCGTTCGTGGTTCGGAGACCCCTGAGGTAGGCAATTAGTTTTTCGCGTGCACGTGTTATAACTGAGGGCGGAAACCTCCCGTAGTCAGTCGTTGCATCTGCAAGGAAACAACATCTCTTATGGAGTGCGCACAAGATTCCTCTAGAGCGGAGCTTAGGCAGGAGATGGCTATGCCGTTTTTTACCGGTTTTAGTGCTCTGAAGAAAAGCTCAGTATTGGCTTCTTGGAGCGTGGTTGTGATGTGATGTGACCCATCAAGTGCCGCCCTCCTTGAACATTATTCTGAGATCTAGGGACTGAAGTTTATCTTTCTCCGGCATTCTGAATGTGAAATTCAGACCCAAGCGTTCTCTTTAAACACTTTCAACGCATCAACTGCACGCCCAGCGTGCCCTCTCTTATTTAATAGTACCTGAAAGTCATATGTATACCTCCCGATCTTAAAAGCAAAAACCGTCAAGATTTTCAGTGATCGCCACGTCTACTTTTGCCAGAAAAACACTACTGAGTATCGGGGGCACACGACAACCGATACAAACACCCTGTTTTTGCAACTGTCCCACGCCATTCTACAAAAAGTTGAACAGAGGTAAAAAGAAAGCAGTTATAAAAATGCTTCTACTGTGATACCGCAGCGAGCAGTAAATGCTACTTCATCGTTCTTTAGTGTGATGCATTCCTTCACGGCGGTCAAGAGCATGCCATGTGGTAGGGCATAATACAAATCTTCCACATCAATGCTGAATTCAAAACAGGTTCCTGGGTTACTACTACCTTCGAGGTACTGGACGACGGCCTGTGAGTCAGGAACTGCATAGGGGTCAACTTTTGTAGGTGCTTTTGTATATATCCGGATACCGTGTGTTGCCACGTGTAGCGCTCGGACACAATTGTGCGAAAGGGGATGCTCCGTTTGTGTGTTTTAAGAGCGTTAGCTCTTACTCATCACGTTTGGAGATTTCGTGTGGTCTGCTACCACCCTCACATGACAGCGCCATCTGTGGCAGCAATTGCTCATCACGTTTCGAAATTTCGTGGTCTCCTACCTCCCTGAGACCACAGCGACATCTGTGGCAGCAACTAGAATACAGCATATCTCGTACTGAGACTTGTAGCGCCATCTACAATAGCATTGCACAAACAACCATCTACCGCGTGCCAGTGATGACGTCACGGCCCAATATGGTGGATAGGGGTTGAACTATGTGAATATGACGTCAGGGGACGAAATGGCGGCATAGTTTCGGTTCCTCAAATCCAAGACGGCGGCCATGAAAATTGGTTGTGCCCTCCCATCAGTTTCTACCCCTCACCAAAAAATTTCCTACAACAGGTAGAAAATCTCTCCCGCTACGAGACAGCTATACATGCGCACATTCGTTCCGCTATATATACTCCGGCAACAACGGGCACCCATCCAGGGACAGTTGTGTACCGAATTTGGTAGGCAAATAAAACCTATGGGTTATCGTATAGAGTTAAAAGTGCAAATAAATAATACGTAAACATTGTATACATGTAATTATCAATTGAAGCGTTACCATATCGCACCGCAATCCGAATTCTAGGCCGACCTTGACCCCCCAAACGAAGCAAATTCCGTTTTGGACGTATCTTGAGGGGGTGTTACTCGACAACGGGGAGACGTGCATCGTAATTTCTCTGATAGAGCGCGCTAGGCGTCGATCACTCCGCTTGGCGGCGTGCGCGCACCCGTTTCAAAGGGTATTACATTCCCTTTCTCGAGACGTGCGGCGTGTTCTTCGCTTTCTTCGTATAGTAAACCAAACAGCTAACGCTCGTTACTCGAGCGTCTTCCAGACGGTGGCGGCTTTTTTTTTTTTGTGACGAAAAAAACTTCAAATCTCGAAGCTGGGAATTTCTTTACACAAGAAGCAAGCGAGAGGAGGTTATATACCGTTATCATTTTGACTGTACGAACCCTAACTCGTTCACACTTCACCTTAACATTTTTAAAGATCAATTGCTGCTCTAGCTTCCTGCGAGTATGATGCCTCGGAGAGCACAACGAAAAATCCTTCCTTATCCGAAACCATAAGGCGCAATCCATTCTCACTGAGGAATGTAGCCAAAGGTCGCAGGTACCTAGAGTTCCGTGGCCTACCTACAGCTTTTGTCAATGCGTCGACGCACTCCACCACACAGCGATGACGGTCTCCCTCGGTAACGCAGCGGGTCATTTTCTTCACCAGAGCCACCTTTTCCGGCGGAGACAATACTGGTTCAAAGCAGTACTTGAGGCCAAGCTTCAGCAATTCCCTGTGCTGCTGCGGAATCTGGGAACCTCCCAGCAGAAGGATGTCCTGGCTGGCTTTTACCGCCCAATTCTTCTTGGGAAGAAGGGGACGTATGGAAGTCCACAGGAACTCGATGGTCTCGTCCGCGGTCTTCGTCCAGTCCCTAAAAGCTCGTGCTTGACGCCGGTTAACACCTTCTTGCCACAGGCAATACGTGGGTTCTCCTTCAAGAAGCGGGCTTGCCGCCGCCACTCCGAGCGGAGCATCTGGCACATTCTTCGCGAGTGTTCCGCGGATGGAAGTAAGTGCTAGGTTGGTTTGCCTGCAAGCTTCTCGGAAGCGCATGCATTTTGGCGCCATGTAGCCGAAATTTGTTGGGCCATAGCGCCGAGGGTAACTGTGCTTTCAAAATTCTAAAAAAACATGGATATTACTGTGATTTACACGCCTCTCAATAATTGAGCAGCCTAACTATAATAGTAAGAAAGTTAACTATACAATATTAGTTAACCAGCCTGCTAGCTAACACGTCTTAGCTATATTCTGGTGTAGTTCCCCTCTGAAAATGCTAAGCCAAGAAAAGCATTATTCTAACTCAGAAAGTCAGTTTTTAAAAATTGTGTAAAGTCTTAGGTGAAACACCCTATATAACGCACCGAAAGAACAGATATGAATCGAGGCGCTTCGCGTTCGCTGTTCCCATGTGATACAGTGTAGTCACGAGGTAATTGTTTTGGTCAAGCTCACCTTTATTGCAGACAGACTGGTCCTTCCCAACCTTTAGTAAGACCTAACGCGTTTAAGATGTTGCGCGCTCTGAGGACTGCTCAAAAACTGGCTTGTTATTGAGAAAACTGGCTGAAACCATGGAAGAGGAGGACGACAACCTCCTAGGCCAAAGCAGCAGCGATTCGCTTTCCCGAATGCGCCAACTGCACTTGCGAAACGGCCGCCATATGTCAACAGCTGAATCTGCGCATGCGTAGCGCAAGCTGACATTTCCTTCTGACCCGAATAGCTCAGGAGGGAGCAGATGAGGGAGAGCGGGCTTAATGAAAAAGGCGAGTCGGCCGCCGGTGAGAAGGCAACGCGCGCAAAGGACGGTCAATTCAACCTACCTCGATGAACTTACGGTACGACAGGCGTCCGGTGTCCGTAACGATGGAGCCATTGTAAGCGAACACATGCGTGAACACAATGAAGTCGCAGAGCTCCTCCTTGACGGGGAATGCGGCTGCCTCATGCCCACCGCGGCCCGTGGTGCACACCAGGTAGCCGTATCCAGTTGATGCTGCACAATGTCATGGAAGTGATTTGGCTATTTGTAAACCTTCTTGAGCATCAGCAGACTAGTAAAGGTGACACACAGGGCTCCAATTAAGCTACAATCTCCAGTTTGTAATGCAACGGATTACCTTCCTGTTCAAGTGATTGTTTGTAATGAATGAAATAGGTCAAGAAACTTGCCAGAAAAATTAATGTGGATTAGCTCAGATAATCCAGGATATATACAAAGCGAAAGCGAGATTGGGGTCTCCACTGACCAACGGAGCCGGTTGTGCGCCTTTCCTTTCGTGAAAATGAACGGCCTTTGCAAAGTTGTCAACGCCAATAAACTCAATGAACGCCGTCGGCTCACTTGTTTTGTTTGGTTTTTGAGGAAGGGAAATGGCACAGTAACAGTATCACATATCTCGGTTGACACTCGAACCGTGCCGTAAAGGAAGGGGTAAAAGGGAGGGAAAGAAGAGAAAACTGAAAGTTGGATTTTCGAGGAACGGCGCGGCGCTGCGCAGCGGCAGAACACCAGTGGCTCGGTGCTACTAGTGGAGCATGCGCAATAGTGACTAGGAAGCGAGAGAGAGAAACGAAAGGTCAGGTGACGGAGTCGGCGGTGGCCACCTGCGCCTTGCGTGACGTCACTCGTGCTCCGACATACGCCGGCTCGCGCAAAGAGCGGTGTTGACTATCGTAGTGAAGCTTTCCGCTTCAAGAGTAAATAAAGAATTTCGAAATTACTCCTAATAAAGGAGCACCTCTACTGTTTGAGCAGTGTCCAAACCTGGGCAAAATTTAGCATGTCCAATTCGAAGCTCAGTTGCTCCTCCAGTATGAGAAATTAAGAAACGTGAAAATCTCGTTATATATCTGCGCCCTTCTTTTTTGCGTAGAAACAAAAGAAAGGCATCTCAGATTCGCATGAATTTTGGGAACAAACGGGCCTGGACTCGGATTCCAGCTGAAGAAAGATGTGCTGCCTAGCTGGATGGCCCACATCAAGGAATGTGACATTAAACAATGCAGAAACAAGAGATATCTCTCGTTGGCAATCACATTGTTTCCTTCTTGTTCGTCCGTTTTCAGCTGTATATCAGAAAATCACAGGAGCGCCTGTGGCCTCATCCCGTGGCAGCAGCAGCAGCAACAACAACAACAACAACAACAATAATAATAATAATAATAATAATAATAATAATAATAATTGTTTTTTTGGGGAAAGGAAGTGGCGCAGTATCTGTCTCATATATCGTTGGATACCTGAACCGCGCCGTAAGGGAGGGGATAAAGGAGGGAGTGAAAGAAGAAAGACGACGCGGGTTCAAAGCAGTACTTGAGCAGAAATGAGGCAATAATCATTTTCAGCATTTTACCAGCCCAGAATGAACGAGCAGCCGGAGGGAAACATCATTCCGCCCTGCCACATTTTTCTCTCGTCGAAATGTCGGCCAAGTGGACCGAGGCTTCTTTTCCGCCACTTGTCGATCTTCAACTAACAAAGGTACCATGCCCTATGTGAACCACAGATCCCATTTTTGCGTCTTCAGTTATTCTCAATTTCACCTCATCAAGTGCTCAAGATATGCTGCAACCACGCGCATGCTGCTACATTTTATGTCAACCATTGTTTAAGTGGTACGTGGAAGTTCGCCTGTTTCAGTCACTGCGAAGGAGAAAAATGGAAAAAATAAAATACTTGGCACCTTCTTAACTACATTTTAAGAAGCAAGAGCGATAGCATTTGGAAATTGGCCCAAGTAAAAATATTACAAAGGGCCCCCCAAATATGGAAGTAGGCGCACCCGAGGACATTGAATAGGATTGTTTAGTTGTGAATAGTTGGATTCCACTGGAAGGCAAACGTAGCAGGGGGCAACAGAAAGTTAGGTGGGCGCATGAGATTAAGAAGTTTGCGGACATACGGTGGGCGCAGCTAGCAAATTACAGGGCTAATTGGAGATACTTGGGAGATGCCTTTGCCCTGCAGTGGGCTTAGTCAGGCTGAGGCTGATGTTGTTGATGATGATGAGAATTAGCCTGCGGAATGAGGTAAGAGAGCGTGTCGGGTTAGTATAATCATTTGCGATAAACCAATGGAAGGTACTACATTCTAATCCTCAAATTTTCATATTTGGCAGTGCTGATGACGCAAATTAAAAAGGATTCAATAAGGAAGAGTGCCAGGCAGAAGACACGATCTCGCAAATGCTAGTCACCGCCTCTTTACAGGATGTGTTCCGAGGGCTGTCTTGGGGACAGTTGGGGATGAGAGTTAATGAAGAATACTAAGTAATCTGAGATTTGCTGAAAACATTGCCTTGCTAAGTCTCTCAGGAGATGAACTGCAAACACAATCAACGAGTTAGGCAGAGCAGAACGGTGGGTCCAAAATATAATATGAAGAAAATGCGGAAGTATGGAGGGGACAGCCTTCCGCCCCCCGCTACTCCCACTCCGCGGATGGAGCGTTTCCTGCTCGCATAACGTGGTGGGGTTCGTGCTCGAGGGACCTAAGAGAGGGACGCCAAAGCGTGAACACTCATATGCTACTTATTACACTTCCAATTAATACACAGAGCAAGCCAACTAGCTACAAAAAATTGGAGGACGCTTAAGCTTCGCCTTTAAGAGTGGAACGCGACAGCGTGTTGCAGCACTGCTAGGGAGTCCACGGAACGCCATCGCCTGTTCGGCGCGACGCCTTGCCCGTTAGACAAATCGCTCTGCTACGTACAGTGAAACGGACGCACGGAACGACAAACCACGAATAAGCAGTGCCAGGAGCCTTGCCGAAAAGCACGGGACTCCAGTTGCAGTCGCAGTTCGTCGGCACATCGTTTTCGACGAACCCGATGCCACGAACTTCAGCATAGCTTCCGCGCCGAACGAACGGACAGAAAGCCGCAACTTCGTGGTGAACGTGCTTTGGATGTGCGCTGCGTTCGCCGCTCACTGCGTGATTCCTGCGAGCCCGCACGGCTCCACTGCGCCCGAACGAGACGAGCGGGAGGCGCTGCCGTCGCGCGCTATCTGTTGGGGCAGTGGCGTACTTACATTGCAAGGAGGGAGATGAGGGATTTTTCGCTCGCGGCCTGCGCCGCCGATGACGCCGAGGACACCGGCTTTTCTGCGACACGGGGCCCATAACGCTGTCGCGTTAAAACATCAACGAGGCATTCCTCGGAAATAGAAGGCTATGTAAGAAGGGATTCAGACTGACCGGCTGGGGAAGGGGCGCGACTTCGGAGGTATCGGCGGCGAACGTTTGTATGCGCCGGCGATGGCGGCCTGGTTTTCCCGTGCGCGCCGCATTCTTGGGGCAAAAAGCCATCCCCAAGCATTTCCTGGGGTAGGGCCCGAGAGCGCGCGTTTGCTGCGCTCACTTCGCTGCCTGGAACCAGAACTCCAGCGGCAAGGCACGACGGATCTCCGTGCGCCTGCCGTGGAATGTGATGAGAGCGTGCGGCTGCAACCGATCGTGACGCTGGCTGGATCCCCAAGAGACTCTCAACGGCTCCGTGGAGTTCCGCTTAACCTTCGAGGTGGCGCTCTCGCCGCTGTTTCCGCTTCCCCCATGAGGGAGACTTCCCTCCTCGCCCCGCCGGCGCTGTCCTGACGCCCGATGGTGAAGATGGGCCGCGGCGAAATGGAGGAGGGAAACAGGCGGTCCACCAAAACCAAATTAATGTTCAACAGCTACAGCCACTCACAGTTGGCAGTGAGGCGCTGGAGGTGGCAAGGGAATAAGCCTACTTAGGGCAAGTAATTACCGCAAATCCGGATCATGAGAAGGAATACATAGAAGAATATCAGTTTTCAAGCACCATAGACAGGTCCTCTCTTCTCATGAATGACAGTTTATAAATATTCGTAAAGAAAAAAAGTCTTCGGCAGCTGTATCTCCTGTGGTCATCTATGGGACAGAAATGTGGATGCTAATAAAAAAGGTTCAGCATAAGTTAAGACAACGCAGAGAGCTACAGAAAGAAAAATAAGAAGTGCAACATTAAGATACCGGAAGCGGGCAGAGTGGGTCCGGGAACAAACGCGGGTTAACGATATCCTAATTGGAATCAAGAGGATGAAATGGGCTTGTGCAGGGCATGTAATGCGAAGGCAAGACGACCGTTAGTTCTGCTGAGTGGAATCTAAGAGTAGGGAAGCGTAGCAGGGGGCAGCAGAAAGTAAGGTGGGCGGATGAGATAAGGAAGTTTGCGGGGATACGGTGGGCGCAGCTGGCAAAGGACAGGGATAATTGGAAAGACGTGGAAGATGCATTTGCCCTGCATTGAGCGCACTCAGACATTGCGCGTAGAGAGGGGCACGCCACCGCAACGATGCAGGTCACGAGAATGCCCTTTTTCATGCAGGCCGCACTGATATGGGTCGCCATGTCAACGCCGTGGTGCTATCAAGGCAGCCGTCGCAGTCTGGACCGCTATTCAGACGTTCGGCGGGATACCGTCAACACGCCCAACGAAAGCAACGCCGCGCCTCACCCGCCCCCTTCAAACGCGGACTGTTTCCACATCTGGCAACCAAGTGCTACGCTCAGCGTGGCTACGTCGAATGGACTACAAATACCGCCCTCTTTCTGGAGTCGTTCGCGGCACGCCACCGCAATAATGCAGGTCACGAGAATGCCCTTTTTCATGCAGGTTGGTTACTTTAAATACCTAATTCAATTTGCATCCGCTCTGATAATGCATTTTTGCTAGTGGTGTCCTGCCCCATCGACCCTACGGATTGCTTTCGAAGAGTACTGCATATAATGTTGCCAGTGTATCAACGCCTGTGTCACCTGCCCTCTGTTAGTGTTGGCTGGAGACGTCGAACTGAACCCCGGACCCACAGTGGATAGTAACCCACAACCGTCCATCGAATCAATTGCCATGGCCATATTACGCATTGAACTTTCTCAAAATACTGTGTTAAGTGAACTAGCGCTTATTTGCGCCGCTCAGTCGAAAGTTGAGGATTCGATTTCAAGCCTTTCTTCTCGAGTTGGTGCCCTCAAAAAACTCGCCGAAACAAATCAGTTAGGCAGCCCAGCTTATGTAGCCGATTCAGATATGGCTAAACTTTCCTGGGATATTAAGCTACTTTCGGACAAACGTGACAGTGCCGAGAATCGTCTCCCACGGTCAAATTTGCTGTTTTTTGGAATCGAAGATGAACAAGAGGAAACGTGGTCACAATCTGAATCGCGCATCATTTCATTCGGCTCTGAGGAGCTTCATATCACAATGGATAGCCAAGATATTGAGCGCGCTCACAGACTTGGTAGTTTCCAGTCAGGAAAGAACCGCCCCATCATTTTCAAGTTAAGGAGGTTTAAAGACAAAGCGCGAATCCTTTCCACCAGCTCGATGCTTAAAGGCACGTCGTTCGCAGTCCGAGAAGACTACTCTGCACGTGTACGCTTGGGAAGGGAAAAACTTTTCATATGGTCAGCAGAGTTAAAACTCATTCAAAATCCATTTTGATAAGCTTATTATGAACAACAAACAGTTTGTGTACGATGCTGGAACCGACTCCGCGATCGAACAAAGTTCATAGCACTCACTGCAGTCACAGAAGCAGTTGTTTCGCCAACCTTTGCAAACTTCTATGCGTGCCACCCTTGCCCCAAGAGGCAAATCAATATCACTTTTACTAACCGATATACGAAGCTACTTCTCAAAGAAAGATGCCGTTGCAGCTGTATTGGATGACAACAGCACCGATATCGCGATCTTTACCGAAACATGGCTCCGCGCCTGGTATACAGAAAAAAGAGCTATTGAAAGATAAGCAATCTTTTGATTTTTTCCGGCGTGATAGACCTAGGTGCATGGGAGTAGGCGTGATGGTCCTCATCATCATCATTTCATCATTTAATTACCCTTAAAGGCTCTTGACTTAGGGCATTACATAAGGGGGGGGGGGGGGGGGAAGCAGTCGTTTCATAATACAACGGTCGGTAACATCAATAAGGAATAAAAGGTGCAGGATTCAAAATCAACATTAACATTAACAACATTGTCAAAACTAAGAAAGACACAGCGGTTGAAGAGCAACGTGGAGAAAGATAAGAAAATACACATGCACACACTCAAAAGCACGGCAGAATAACACAGTCCCTGAAATATGCTGTTAATAACTGTCTGAATTTATTAGGTTCTATTTCAGTAACTATGAAATCGGGTAGGTCATTCCACAATGTAATGGAGCTAGGTAAAAAAGATTTATTAAATGACTTTGTGGATCCGTGTATGCGCTGCAAATTTAAAGATTTAAAAAGTCGGCGTGAGGTGCGCAGCGGCGGGTGCAATACAATTTCTTAGCGGTGGGAAGGTGTAGTATAATTAATGAAATAAACAAAGCTGTGAAATTTTACGCCGAAGTGCCAGGGGTGTAAGATCAAGGGATGTCTTGATAAGCGTTACACTGTGTCGTCTGTCGTACTGCGATGTGATAAAGCGGGCCGCGCGTTTTGGGATGGCTTCAAGCTGATCGATTAGATATTTCTGATGGGGATTCTAGATCCCCGAGGCATATTCGAGTTTGGAACGGATGAATGTTACGTAGGCGAGTTGACGGATAGATTGGTGTGAAAAAGCGAGGGATCGTCTGATGAACCCAAGCAGCTTGGAAGCATCTTTACAAAGTTTTGCAATGTTCTCAGACCAAGTTTGTTTGTTGTTCACGATGTTTCCAAGATACCCGTATGATTTTGTTTCGGAGAGAGGTGTAGAATTTAATGAGTACGGACAGCTGAGGTTATTCTACTTTCCCGATACATGCATGAACTTACATTTGGAACTGTTCAGTTGCATAAACCATGACGTACACAAGGCTTCTACGAGGCTTAAGTCTTGTTGATTGGTTTATGGTTTATGGGTGTTTAACGTCCCAAAGCGACTCAGGCTATGAGAGACGCCGTAGCGAAGGGCTCCGGAAATTTCGACCACCTGGGGTTCTTTAACGTGCACTGACATCGCACAGCACACGGGCCTCTAGAATTTCGCCTCCACCTCAGTTCGACCGCCGCGGCCGGGATCGAACCCGCGACTTTCGGGCCAGCAGCCGAGCGCCATAACCACTCAGACAACGCAGCGGCTTTAAGTCGCGTTGAAGCAGAGTCTGATCATCAGGAGTAGATATTCGGCGGTAAAGAACGCAGTCGTCTGCGAAGAGGCGGATACAAGATGATATGGAATTAGGAATATCATTGATAAATATCAGAAAAAGGAGTGGTCCCAGCACCCACCCCTGAGGGACACCACAGATGCTGTAGTACTTTCCGATCTGTGGTTCCCTATTACTGTATATTGTCAGCGGCCGCAGAGAAAGCAGTCAATTCATGATAAGATTAAAGGGTTAATGTGGAGGCAGGTATAGTTTTGCCATTAAACGCCGATGTGGAACGCGATCGAAGGCTTTCGAGAAGTCTAGGTAAATGACGTCAGTTTGAAAAGAAGGATATAAGATTAAGTGAAGGTCTGTGGGGAATTCGAAAAGCTGGGACTCGCAAGAATGGCCTAATCTAAAACCGTGCTGTTTTTTCATAAAATAAAGCGTTTTTGTCGAGGTGTGATGCGATCTGCGAATATAAATGTGCTCCAGTAGCTTACATTGAATGGATGTTAATGAAATTTGGCGGTAACTAGAAGGATCGCATCGATTCTCTGCCTTAAAAAAGGGGGCGCTTGACAATTTAAGGTTGTCAATGAGTTTAGTGATACCCTCATGGGTTATAAAAACTGATAGTATTTGGGAAAAAGTAGTGGCAGGTATTGGGGGAACATGGAGTGCAGGTTTGTGCGTGAACATGGAGGGAAAATATGAATTCATGACATCTGCGCGCTCATTATCGGGGACAGGTAAGCCGTCATGGCTAACAAACGAATGTTTCGAGATTCCACAATTTTTTCGGGTTAACGTGCATGATATTTTCAAGATCTTCGTTAATAATAATAATTGTTGTCTTTTTGAGAAAGGAAATGGCGCAGTATCTCTCTCATATATCGTTGGACACCTGAACCGCGCCGTAAGGGAAGGGATAAAGGAGGGAGTGAAAGAAGAAAGGAAGAAAGAGGTGCCGTAGTGGAGGGCTCCGGAACAATTTCGACCACCTGGGGATCTTTAACGCGCACTGACATCGCACAGTACACGGGCGCCTTAGCGTTTTGCGTCCATAAAAACGCAGCCGCCGCGGTTGGGTTCGAACCCGGGAACTCCGGATCAGTAGCCGAGCGCCCTAACCACTGAGCCACCGTGGCGGGTAAGATCTTCGTGAAAAAAATTCTTTTTAGAACGTCGTAGTAGGCTAATGTATTCATGTAGGCACTTGCTGTACATTTCCCATTTTTCAACTGAATTTGTGCGCTTGGCCGCACGATAGAGGCGCTTCTTTTTGTTTGCTAACTGTCGCAAGGCGTTGCTATACCAGTGCTTGTTACAATCACCACGTATGCAGACAAGGGGGACATAAGTTTCAACAAGGGATAAGATTTTATTCTTGTAGAGCAAGCAGTTTTGTTCTACTTATCTAGTGGGTGCAACCCGCTCGAAAAGGTGGAAAAAATTTCTAACTCACGGTAAATAGTGCGAAAGTCTGCTTTATTGCCGTCGCGAATGTACTTTAAGGATCGTTGCTTGGAGGACGGGAACGGAAAAGTTGAACACAAGCACCTCGTGATCGCTAAGAACGGTGATGCTTGCTAATGACGCAATTAACTCAGGTTTGGAAGCGAGAACAAGATCGAGAATGTTGACATCCCGAGTACGCACTTTAACTGTCTGGGTGAAGTTAAACGTGAGGACTAAGTCAATGAAATTGTTTGACTGACCAGAAGGTGCGGACAGGGTTTCCCAGTCAATATTGGGAAAGTTAGTCTCCACAAAGCAGGAAGTTCGCATGGACAAACCGAGAGTGCAGATCAAGTAGGATGGAGTGAAGGTCGGTAACAAATGAGTAGTCGCAATTCGGAGGCCGATAACAAGCAACAGTAGTATTTGTACAGCTAGGAAGGGCCAGCTTAACAAAAAGTATCTCGTGAGAGGAACTAACATGGGCGGGGGATGTATGCAATTAAGATTTCTAAAGATCAAGGACGTCAGCGCCCCTTCTTCCCGCTCTGTCGCGCCTGTAAGCAATAAAAGGTTTCGTTTCGGAAAGAATCTATGTGTCCTCGATATCTCGAGTCAGCCAAGACTCGGCAAAAATAGCAATATCCGCGGAACTATATTCAAGAAGGGATTCTACCGCTTCTTTCTTTGGGAGGTAACTGCGGATATCCGTCAATATTACTAAGCGTATCCTGGTTTCTTCTGCTGTTGAAAACACTAGCAATAGCGAAATCCTTTGTGTGAACATTTCACTTGCTCATCGCCCTAATATTATCATTGCCTGCTACCGAGTTCCTGATTCTGATCACTCCTTCATTGAATACTTAGGTACCATTCTATTTCACATGAAAAACCAGTTTCCCTCTAAAAACCTTATAGTCTGCGGCGATTTCAACTTTCCAGACATCTATTGGGAGAACCTAAGTGCAGATTCACGCCATTCAAGAGATTTCTTGAATCTTATTCTCTCGTTTAATCTCTCTCAAACAGTTAGTTTTCCAACTCGTGGTAGTAACACCCTTGATCTTGCTCTTGTCTCAAGTCCAGGTTTAATCTAGTGATTGTCATCCTGCGATGGTCCTAGCGACCATAACATAGTGCTGTTCAATTTATCGATTCTAATCTCTCCACGACAACATTAAGTAAAATAAATTCATGATTACAGCAAAGCCGATTTTTCCAAAATCAGTGATGAATTGGCTGAATTTCTTCTTAACTTTGCAGAGTCCGCTCCTAACAGGTCTGTTGATGAAAACTGGTATTCGTATAAAGAAACAATTCTCTCTAATTGATTCATATGTACTCCTTGTCTGCATTCCTGGTGATGTCGGCAAACCATGGTTTACAAATTCATTAGGAAAATTATGTAACAAGAAAAAACAGTTATTCAGGGCATCTAAGGGCTCGAACTCAACTCTTAAATGGGAAAAGTAGTTTAGCTGTCTGCATAATTATACCAGGTTGCTGAGGAGCACCAAACACAAATTTTACGACAAGGACCTACTTGACATCCTCCGAAATAACCCAAAAAGTTTTGGTCTTTGTTAACTCCCAACCGTAGCGGATCGCATAATATCACTTTATTATATTCCGACAGCTCTCACGCTGTAAAGGAGCTCCGTTCAGACGTAATGAACGAGTGCTTCTCGTCTGTTCTCACACAGGAACCGGTTACAAACACTGCTATAGCGCCCAACTTAAATTTCCCTCAAATGCCGCCAGTTGATATCTCAGTTGATGGAATATGTAAATAATAGATAACTTAAAGGTATCCAGTGCCCCTGGGCCCGACAACATATCTACCAATATTCTTAAAGGTACCCCACTAATATGCAGCCGTGTCCTACAAATAATTCTGCATGCAGTCTATTTCCGGTGGCCAAATCCCATCCGAGTGGAAGTTAAGCAGAGTTGTACCCACCTTTAAGGCAGGGAACCGTTCCGATCCGTCCAATTACCGCCCTATATCTCGCTAACGTGCATTGCATGCAAGCTCATCGACCATATAATTTACTCTCACATAATAATTCGTTTTTTTTTTGTCTAACCAACCAGGATTTCGTTCTGGTCATTCATGTGAAACTCAGCTTTTGGAGTTCACGACAGGCCTTCACTCAAACCTAGACTCATCATTTCAAACAAACATATTTTACCTTGATTTTTCTAAGGCTTTTGACCGCGTTCCCCACCAGCGACTGATGACCAAACTTTCCTGCCTGTCTCTGGACCCACTAGCGTCATCATAGATTCAATGTTTTTTTTAACTAATCGTTCGCAATAGACTGTGGTTGATAGTCATCCTTCCGTCGTTACAAACGTTACCCCTGGAGTCCCTCAGGAATCAGTGCTTGGTCCGCTTCTGTTTTTAATCTTTATTAATGACCTTCCTGTTGGAATCTCGTCATTCATTCGACTGTTCTCAGATGATTGTGTTCTCTGCCGTCGTATCTGTACTAAACGTGATCAGTCTCTGGTGCAGGACGCATTAAACTTAATACAAAACTGGTGCTCTGCCTGGCTCATAAAGTTGAATGTGACTAAATGTAAGTTTATGCACGTGTCCTGGAAACGATCTAACTTGCTCTACTCATATTCGCTAAACACGACCGTGCTATCGCAAGTTGAATCTTACAGGCTGTGATGTGCACAAAAGATCCTCGGAGGATTTGTGAACGCGGTGCGTTGACAGTGGTGCGTCGGACAGCGGAGCGCTGCGCGCGCGAAGGGTGTGTGTGAGGCGACGGCGACAAAGAGCGTGGCGAGCACGAGGAGCGGATGGCTGACGTGTCAGAAAACCGAGGTGTAAAGGAAGACAGCGAAGTAGATATCGGGTCAATCAAGCGTAGAGGTGGCAGCCGACAGACGTTGGGTCCGTGCTGCCGAGAGGCCTCCCTTGGATCACCGAATCAAGCCTCGATCCTTCCTTCGATTCAAGAGTGTAGGTGGCAGCCGTCGGACGTTGGGTCCGTGCTGCCGTGACCTCCCTTGGATCACCGACGCAAGCCTACTGCGTTCCTTGCAAGCGTGGAGGAGGCAGCCGATGGGCTGAGGGTCCGTGCTGCCGAAAGGCACCCATGGATAGCCTGCTTGAAGCCTCCGGCGTTTCGTGACGCCATCGACGAGACTTGGCTACGGTTTTCCTGCCGCTGCCAAGTTCGTCGGGCGTTGAATGGATACCACCGGCGTTTTCCTGCAGTTTTCACCGATCCTAGTACCTACCACCTGGCTCTCTTTCGCCGCTTCCGTCGGCGCAACGCCAGCGACAAGTCGCAGTTCATCAACCAGCGTTCCGTCCTGTCTACAAGGCATCCCCGCTTCACCGGGGACGCTAAGTACCGTGTGAACTCTTTCCTTTATTCTGCAGTGTTCTATGCGTGTTCAGTGCGTGTTTTTCATGTTTTGGTTTCCGTTTCTTATTGGTCCTTTTCCTTTAGGTTATAAATACGGCTTCGTTTTGCTTTGTTTCATCTCTTTGTTCTCTTGTTCGAACCAGCACGCGATAGCGTTCCCCTTCGGAAAGTCGGGGACGCGCTACCAATTCGCGACACAGGTATCTTGGGGTCGAAATAAGTAATCTGAACTGGTCAAAGCACATCAAGTCACTTGCTGCACGCGTTTCCAAATCACTAGGTTTCATCAGATGGTGTCTCACGTTCTAATTCTTCGGGCGTCTTTCTACATGTTTCCCAGGGCCCATGTGCGACCGTGTCCCTTATTGCTGCCACTGCG
This sequence comes from Amblyomma americanum, assembly GCF_052857255.1. Classification (NCBI taxonomy): domain Eukaryota; kingdom Metazoa; phylum Arthropoda; class Arachnida; order Ixodida; family Ixodidae; genus Amblyomma; species Amblyomma americanum. The sequence continues at coordinate 18,158,775 of NC_135500.1, forward strand.
TGCAAAGCACGTTCTGCTGCTTTCTGTCTCCGCTCCGGGATTCCACTTGACGGCGTCAGACTTCTTTTCAACGGCCTCAACCCCTCCACTGGGCATTCTCGTAGAATACGCAAGATTGTAAAATCTGAATGTCATCGTTATGCACGTCTTTTGAGGGAGCACATAACCGTGCAACTCCAGCAGGCACTAGAACCTAACGCCGCGAAACGTCAGCTGCGAGGGTATCTGCTTCTGACGGACCAAACAACTTAAGCCCTATGGCAACTTCAACTCAGGAAACTTCGACCCCTCTGCTCACATAAGGGGTCGAGAAAATGCAACAGCGTATGCATCCCCGAAGGAGTCACCCTTCCTGAGGACCTCACCGGGTGTTGTCCCTTGGACCCAAGTTTGCAAGGCAGACTTCGAAGACTCCGCGTGAGCTCATTTCCATGGTGCGACGTGTATCTCGCCTAGCCTACAAAGGTACTCTGGCCGGTGGACCTCCGATGGCGTCGACGTCCTATTGTACTGTAAGCCTCACCGTTCAAAAGTCAGTGTTTATCGTGTCGTGCCTACCCAGCTGAACAGTCGCTTTGCGTCATCCCTCTGACAAAGAGGGCGGTTTTGCTGTCTATCCCCACGGTGTATTCAATGAAAAAGCCAATCATGCCGTAACAGAAGTGTTTAAATGCGGAAGAAGTGTTTCACTTCCCAAACTCAATCTAAAAACTTTGTCTCAAGCTCAATCTCGAAAGAGTAGCCAGTACCATCGGAAACAGTAAGCGCCTCTTCCTATAAGTGTTTTTCAACGCGAAAACGCATAAGGCTGGCGTACCCTTAAGGGTAATCATTTCTTAACAGGACACTTGGCAGAAGTCAATCGCTGTGTTTCTAAAATAAAAACTAAATATTTTGACGATAAATGACCCATTTATAGTACGTATTTCAGAGGAAGTGTTAAGTGCTGTCAAATCGCTTTCTGACAAGAGCGTTCTTGGCTTCTCAATCGATGTGAAGGATCTTTATTACTCCTTGCCCTATCATAACCTGCTTACCATAGTCATAGATCCCATCCATCATTTCTGTGCTGCGTCATTTCACAATGAATCCGGTTTGTCCGTCAGCGGTTTTTTAGAAGACCAGAAGAGCAAGGTTCCGGGCTTGTTGGTAATGCATTGTACTTAGAAACAGCGCGAAGAAACGCGGACAACACAAAGAAACGAGACACACGAGCGCTCGTGTGTGTCGTTTCTTCGTGTTTTCCGCGTTTCATCGCGCTGCTTCTAAGTACAACGTTTTTTTAGATCAGTAGCGTGGCTTTTTGGGCTTGTTGGTACATAGTTCCAATAAACTGTAGCGCAGCAAAAGACGAGGACACAAGAAACGAGAGACGAACACCACGAGCTTGGAACACCACGAGGTTGGCAGTTAGCGCTCGTGGTGTTCGTCTCTCGTTTCTTCTGTCCTCGTCTTTTGCTGCGCTACAGTGTATTGGTTTTTTTAGAATTGCTGAACTTTCATCTCCGCTCCACTTTCATAAACTGGCAAGGCGCTGCTCATATTCATAAACAGACACTATGCATTGGGTCTGGTCTGGCCCCTGTACTTAGTGACCTGTACCTGGCACTAGAGCTGTGCACGGGCCGCAATTCTGAACACGCGCCCGGCCAGGGCCCTACACTATACCACAGGCGGCCCGGCCCGGCCCGACGCTAAAGAAGCCTGAGTTCGCCTGGCCCGGCTCGGCCTTAGGCCGGGTTAACGCCCGGCCCGGACCCGACCCGACCTGCAATAAAGCGACGCCGACACAAAAAGAATCAATATCAGGAAAGTCAGTTTATTTAAATGACCTTATAATGTTGAACTCTTGCATTCCATATGACAAAATCGTGAATATATACAGATGCAGCGCGCGCACAGAATCGTTATTCTAAGTTATTGTGCAAAAACAACAAGTTCTTCCTTGATGAAGGATTAAGGCAAGTGCGGCGCTCCTGCATTATGAATCCGGCAGCGCTGAAATTTCGTTCACTGCTTGAACTGGTGGCCGGAATGGCTAATAGCCTTTTGGCAAGAAGAGCAAGTTTTGGGTACGTGGCTTCCTTGGTTTTCCAAAACTCACTAGTTCAGATTCCGAGTACGGTGTCGATTCTGCGGCCAAGTAATCGGCCAGCTCGTCTCGCTCAGCAGTCTGGTTGCTGGCTGCGTCGCTCCACTCGCTGAAGAAGTCCATGCATGCCTTTTTTGCGGGAGGTTTTTCTTGCAGAGTGCACGAGTACTCCCGTGGTATCGACGCGACGAGCTCTCTTACGCGATCGTATACCTCCTCACGCTTTTCGGCGGAAACCATCCGAAGGTGTCGAAATTGCGGGCACAACATTGTGGCCATCTTGTGCTCCATAGTCAGGATGACCTTCCTCCGTAGAAAAAAAGTGGGGACGCTACTGGAGCTTCGCGATTTCTGTGGCATTTGATGGTTCGGCTTGCTCACGAAGAATTCTTTCAAGTTTTGCAAAGTGCAATAGGGCTTGAGGCAACGTTGGCCTTTTGTCCGCCTCCAAAAAGGTCGTTGCTTCGGAAAACGGCTCCAAAAATGCAATTAGGTCTTTCAAAATTGTTTTATTCACATTTTTCATCATAGAAGAGATTCTCTCCTCAAGAAGTACTTCAACTTCAGCAATTTGGTCAAATAGAAATTTTAGCATAGAAAGTTTTGAGTTCCACCTTGTCGGAACCTCCTGGCAGACGGTATGAGTGATTGGCTAGCTAGGCTGCTTTTTTTTCAGGAATTTGACGAGTAATTTGACATTTTCCAGTGTCTCGTTGACAGACAGGGCTTCAGACGCAATAAAATCTTCAGGTAATGTATTCCGAAGGACAGTATTCAGGAGATGCGCGCAGCACTTCATTCTGCTGTAGGGCTAGAGAGAGCACACATGATATTTGCACCCTGGTCAGTCACAAACGTAGCCTTCTGTAGAGCGTCCCTGTCGATCCCCAGTTTAGCGAAACACCGTTGCAACTCTTTTCGAATGTTTTCCCCAGTATTGCGTTCATAGGAAAACTGCATGTAAAAAGAACGTGAGAGTGCAGGCGCCACTCACTGTCAATGTAATGCGCCGTAGCCGTCGTGTACGCCACTTTGCGGAAATCGTCTGTCCACATGTCCGTAATGATAGTTGGTAGACTTACTTGTAGCGGTACTTGGTAGAACCGAAAACGCATTCCGAGCCTCCGCTAGCTTTCGTTTGCCTTTTGTTAGCGTTTGTACTTTTCTCCCGTCCCTGTAGATTCCATTTTTGATTAATAAATATACTGCACTTCCTGCTGTACCTACATGCGAGACGACAAGCATACTTTCGCATAAGGTACGCAGTCGAGATCGGGGAGCCCGACCGGCCCGTCCGAGACATAGAAAGCCTGGCCCGGGCCCGGCCCAAGCCCGAGTGAGAGAATCTCCAAATGGCCCGAGCCCGGCCCGCGGGCCGGGCCGAGTCCTGGCTTTCGGGCCGGCCCGAGCCCGTGCACAGCTCTGCCTGGCACATCTTGACAGTAGCCTCCAAGAGAGGCTTACCAGCCCACATGTGGTCAGGATCTTTCCTTTTCTTGACGGTTTACTTTTTTCTGGTTGATTGTACGCCATCGTGCTTAGAGCAGGTTGCATCCAATGTTTTAGCTAATGTAGAAGAGTGGTTTTCACCGCTGCTATTGACCATCGAAATGCCAACTGACAACACGATTCGCTTTCTTGGTATCTGTTTTAAATTCCTGGACAACCACGTGTGTTGGAGCTATGCACCTCGCGCTAACAAACCTCTACTCCCCTACACGTCTGCCCATTCTAAACTCGTTAAAACGGGCATTATTAATTTATGCTTGAAGAATGGTTCGGAAAAGTCATGCCCCCACCTCATCAGCGACAGCTTTCACGAACAACTCGCAAGGTTCCATGAAGCAGGCTACCCAGCTGATATTTCTGTTTCTGTCGCCGAAGGCATACTGAGGAAGCGCCAGGAAGGTTGACTACCGCCCGCGCCTTCAGAAAGAAAGACAAAATTACCGTTATTCCTTACATTCATTGCTTGTCCCACACTCTCAAGAAAATTGGGACAAAAGCTAATGTTCGTGTGGCTTTTCTGCCCCTGAAAAACTAAGTGCGCTATCCAGAAAAACTTTCTCCGCCAATAAACGTCCCCAAAAGCCGCAGTGCACCGTTAACCACAGGAAAAATTTCGTGAAATGTACTGAAGGCATTGTTTATGACGTCCCACTCTCTTGTGGTAAGCGGTATGTTGGTCAGTCTCGTCGTTGTTTGAATGAGAAACTTCGCGAAAACAAAAATAACTTGAGAACCTTTTACTGGCAGTAGTCTGGTTTTGCAATGTAAGGAGTGTGGTTCTGTGCCATTTTTGGATAAGTGCTCGATCGCTGCAAGACACCGGGATCAGTTAACTCGTGAGATTATTGAAGCAGCTCGTATCGCTGCCTTGGAAGATAAATGTGTAAGCAAGCCGTCTATCTCCCTGTCCAAAAGAGAGCTTGCCTTCTTGAAGAATCGCTGAATCGTGCATGTCCGTGTTCCTCGTTCACCTTACTTTCATTATCTTTTCCGGGCCCATGCGCCTGTTTCCCCCCACGGATCACGTTCGTCTTGGTCGCCTAGGTTTCTGTCAGTCGGAAGTTAGCGCCTTTGTTGTATGCGTCTTTCTTTGTCCCTTGTCCCGCTTGGGGCCACCCTCACATAATTTGGATCACCATTACCGACTCGCCCAAGTTTCTACCCTTGTGTCTCACATTTCTAGTTTTTCGGACGTCTTTCTACATGTTTGCCAGGGCCCATGTGCGACCGTGTCCCTTATTGCTGCCACTGTGTGCAAGGCACGTTATGCTGCTTTTTGCCTCCGCTCCGGGATTCCACCTGACGGCGTCAGACTTCTCTTCAATGGTCTCTACCCCTCCACTGGGCATTCCCGTAGAATATGCAGGATTGTAAAATCTGAATGTCATCGTTATGCACGTCTTCTGAGGGAGCACTTAGCCGTGCAACTCCAACAGGCACTGGAACCTAACGCCGCGAAACGTCAGCTGCGAGCGTATCTGCTTCTGGCGAACCAAACAACTGAAGCCCTCTGGCAACTTCAACTCAGGAAACTTCGATCCCTCTGCTCACATGAGAGGTCCAAAAAACGGTATTTGCAGCTCCTGCTGCAGCAGATGGCCCGTGTTCCCAACTCCGATCACACCAATCACTCCAACATGAACACCGACCAACCCAAATGCACTAAGGGCAGGGCTCCTCCACCATCCACCTCCGACAGTGATGCCAAATTCGACGCCTTTGACACCGTATCTATAAAATTGAAGACGCCCTCCAAGGGCTGACCCCCCCCCCCCCCCTATTTACCGTCTCTTTGACGGCTGTGTCGCCATGGCAGCCAATATCCACACCATCATCCGTCTCGGCCGCCTTACGGGCCCCCCGCAAATAGTCCGACCTCACCCCTATCCCCCCCCCCCCCCCCCACCCGCGCACTCAGTGGCCTGGTTTTCTACTCCCGCGCCCGAGAGTGCAGCCGCGCGGGCGTGTGCTGGTGGTCTTCTCAAAACCGCTATAGCGCTTCCGCAACGCCCCGAACCCTACACCAAACGCGATGGCTAGCGCGCCCATCACGGTATGACAGTGGAACTGCAGCGGCTTCAAGGCAAAGCGGAGAGTTTTGGAGCATATCCTGCAGGTCCATGCATACACACCTCCCACATTATCGCGCACCAAGAAGCGTACACTGACACCAAACTCACTAGCTATGCCGCCTACAACCAATCGGTGACGCCGGATCTCCGCCCTATAACAGCCATTCTCGTACACCGCAACATCACAGCCAATCAGCTCGGTCTTGGCTACGCCGCAGTCCCGCAAAATTTCATGCAAGTCCTTCCCAACAGCCGAATCCAATCCCCGCTGCACATCTTAAACGTGTACAGCCCCCCAGGTGACAAGAGCACTAAGATAGCCACTCTCATCCTCAAGGCCTGTGCAGTAGCGCGGAACGAGATGCTACTTATAGTGGGCGACTTTAACGCGCCGCACGCCGAGTGGGGTTACCCCCGCAAAGCCTGTGGTCTTAAAGGAGCCAAAGTGTGGACACTGCCCAGACACTGGGTCTCACTCTACTCCTCGACCCCGAACGACCCATCCGTTTCGGCAACAGCGTCACGCATGACAGCTAGCTGTCCGGACCTCACTTTCGCCCGCAATATCCCAGACGTGCGCTGAGAAAATCTCGGTATGAACATAGGTAGCGATCACTATGTTCTCAGCACTACCTTTACTGCCACACACAGCAAGGCCCTCCGTCGCACTGTCGCACACGCCAACTGGGACGCTTTCCGGTACGTGCGAGCTCAGCGTCCGCAGAGCCCCATAAACGACTTCGACGCATGGAGAGAGACACCGCTCCGCGACGCTGCCAACGCCACCTCCATGGCCACCCAGGAGGAGGATGGCCCTACCCCCGACGCCAAACTGATGCACATGGGGCAGGCCCAGTGCAGCCTCCACGCTTGTTGGCTCCGACACAAACACAACCGTCCTCTCAAGCTTCGCCCCGCTCGCCTCGAACGAGAGATCAAATCTTACTCTGCCAAACTCAGTCAGGAGCAATGGCACCAGACTTGCGACTGCCTGGATGGGCAGTTTGGATGCAAGAACACGTGGTTTCTGCTCAAGCACTTGCTTGATTCGAAACACACCAAGTCTGCATCCCACAAGAATCTAAACGGCGTCATACACGCGTTTCAAGGCACCAACGAGGAACTCCTCGTTACCTTGAAAGACACATAAATCAGAACTTCCACAGACATACCCATCTCCTCGGAATACATGGGATCGAAGAACGAAAACATGGACAGAGACATCATGGCGTCGGAAGTCCGCACCGCTCTCAACCATATCAAGATTACCCCGGCCGCCGCTGACGACGGCATCACCAACAAGATGCTACGCAACCTCGACGACCATTCAGTCGAAGCACTTGCGGGCCTTTTTAACCACTAATGGCATAATGCCGCCTTCCAGACACCTGGAAGCATGCCAAGGTAATCTTCATACTAAAACCAGTCTCTTTCTTATACTGCTCCAGTATTATTAAATAAATTGAACAAAGAATTGTTTGACCCCTTTCAGCATTCAAGTGATGTTATTAAGCGATTTTTTCTTAGCAAGATTACGTAATATTTCACTCAGTTTAAACCTATACCTGTTATTATTTTTTTTCGTTTCGCCGTGACCAGTTATTTGTTTTTCTAATACCTATGTTTGTGCTGCAATGCATAGCGCTGCTTTTTTACAAAGTGTTTTGTTATTTTGTTTCAGTGTTTATTTGGAAAATTGAAAATCTCTGCCTGTGTACTGTACTGCCAAGTTGATAAAGGGGGCAGGACCTCTGTCAAGCTTACGAGCTTTTAGTCCTGTCTCCTTCTCTGTCCAAGAGAAAAATAAAGACAATGAAAAAAAATGACTTGAGCTGGGCAACCTCCGGCTCATCTCGCTAACGTCTGGCCTGGGAAGGTTATGGAGCACATTATTCTACTCAGACTTCACACCCACGTGAACAAGAAGGACCTCCCCCCCCCCCCCCCCACACCATGATTGGTTTCCGGACTGGACTGTCCACCCAGGACATCATGTGGCAGATAAAACACGAGATACTCGACCCGGATCCCATCCGGGCCACACGCACCATTCTCGGCCTCGACGTCAGTAAGGCGTTCGACAACGTGTCGCACGCATCTATACTGACCAACCTCTCCCAGATTAATGTAGGCGCTCGCACCTACAACTATATTGCCAACTTTCTCCAACCCCGCGCTACAGAACTCCCCACTGGAGACCTCTTCAGCAACAAAATCACCATGGGCATCCGGGGGACACCACAGGGAGCAGTCTTGTCCCCGTTCCTCTTTAACATCACAATGCGAGGCCTCCCCTCACTTCTGGACACCATACCCCACATCCAACACTCACTATACGCCGACGATATTAGCCTCTGGACCAAACTCCGCCTCGGACGGCGTGATACAAGATTCACTCCCACAGGCAATCGACACTGTCCACGCTTTCGTGGAAGCAAACGGTCTCGTTTGCTCTCCCACCAAATCCGAACTGTTCGTCATCCGGGAAAGGCGGGTTCGCCGACCAGTCCCCGACCTCCAAGAGCCCATCACACTCCACATCGACACTCACCTCATACCTCCCGTGCAGACCACCCGCGTGCTAGGTATGCTGGTGCAGAACAACACGCAGAACTCTGAAGCCATCCAACGCCTCCGAACCACCACCCACCAGATCAACGGCCTCATCCGCCGCATCGCCACTCACCGCAGAGGCATGCGGGAGACCGACCTCTGCCGCCTTATAGAAGCCTTCCTTCTTAGTAGGATTGTCTACTCATACCCCTATTACCAGCTGCGCCGCAAAAGATGAAGAGGCGGTAAACAGCGTCATCCGCTCGGCGTACAAAGCGGCAATGACACTAGCCCCGATCCCCAGCATGCAGCGACTGCTCCAGCTCGGGGTATACAACACACTAACAGACTTTATCGAAGCCCGCAAGACTGCCCATATACACCGCCTTTCTCGCACCAAACGCGATCGTTACATTCTCGACCGTCGTAACATCAACCGTACAGGTGACATCCACCCCACTTCTCCTCTTCCAACTGGAGTCTATAGTCGGCTGATCTTAAAACCCATGGCCAAGAACATGTTGCCCGGCCGCCACGATACACGCTGCCAACTCTAAGCTCAGGCTCTGGACGACAGGTACTCCACCGACGAACACGCCATGTCCATGGACGCGGCAAAATGCGACTCGAACACACACGTGGCCTGCGTAGCCTCGCCAACCACCACCCTCATCAACGCTGCCACAGTGCGCACACATCCTACACCGCTGCCGAAGAGTTCGCGATCACGCTAGCCATCGCAGATCCCCGCACACGCACGATTCTCAGCGACTCTAAACGAGCCACCCAAAATTTCTCGACGCACTCAATTTATCCACCTGCCGCACACATCCTCGGCGGATGCACTCTCGACCGCACTGTAAGCTTAGTGTGGGTACCTACCTGCACACGCGGAAACTGTGGGAACAAAGGGGTTGACCGTCTTGCACGAGGCCTAACCAACCGGGCAGCCGACCCCTCGAACCTGGATGCTCTCGCCGAGGCCCCCCTATCCTATGCGGAAACCACCAACGTTTACAAGGGGACAAGACGCGTGTATACCTGCCTCCCCACCTCGACTTCGACCGAGCGCAAGCTACCATGCTTCGCAGACTGCAGACCAATTCTATTCTCAGTCAGTCTAGACTATACCTTATCACTGACGGGAAGTACGACCCAGTATGTCCTAATGGCGACCACGGAGTGTTTGCCACTAAGGCACACATCCTCTGCGGATGCGAGGGTAACCCGCCCCACAAACTTTACTGCCAGGTCCCGCCTTGGAGGGTTGGATCCAACTTCTTGCAAGACCAAACAAAGAGACACAACTCGCACTCGTCTCGTGGGCTCAAGACGTGGCCCCCACCTAGGGGCCATACTCGGATCAGCTGCCCTAGCTCCCAACCCTGAAGTGGAAAATAAACTTGTTCTCTCCCTCTCTCTCGCCCCAAGAACTTGGCAGTAGCAGGAGAAGCGTAGCTAGGACGCATCGACGGCGTCCCGAAACGCCACCTCCAAACTTGAAAGGGACGAAATGAACGGACCCGCCGCGGTGGCTCAGTGGTTAGGGCGCTCGACTACTGATCGGGAGTTCCCGGGTTCGAACCCGACCGCAGCGGCTGCGTTTTTATGGAGGAAAAACGCTAAGGCGCCCGTGTGCTGTGCGATGTCAGTGCACGTTAAAGATCCCCAGGTGGCCGAAATTATTCTGGAGCCCTCCACTACGGCACCTCCTTCTTCCTTTCTTCTTTCACTCCCTTCCTTATCCCTTCCCTAACGGCGCGATTCAGGTGTCCAACGATATATGAGACAGATACTGCGCCATTTCCTTTCCCCAAAAAACCAATTAAAATTAAAATTTAAAAAATGAACGGTGGCGCAAACAAGGACACTAACAAGAAAGAGACAGTCCTTGCCTCATCATTCGACTTTCGTTCAGCGGCTTTATAGTTTATTTGGCCCCGTCTTGTTCGGCACAGCGGCCGTTTTGAAAAGGGTATATATTAACATTACGTATGTGATTTGCCTCATTTGTAGGTCTTCTATATCATTTGGGCCGGATTTGATTCCGCCTGCGTTGCGAAGGAATGTTCGCCTGACTGTTTCGCCCAACGGCGTGCCCACGTATACTACTAAGGAAGTGACGTACTTATTTATGTACAGGTGGAGAATGCGAGTAAGCTGCCAGCCGCAGGAAATATGCTGAAGAACGCAGTACATTCACGCGCGCAGAAACTGCAGCACACAATGAAGATCCAATTCCGGATTCATTTCAACGTTGTCATATCGTCCGTCTGGCATGGCGAACATGATATTAAATGCACAGCAGTCACTATAACGTCGCTAAGTTTTCGCAATAACAATGGCTATTATGCAGTGAACGCATATTTTTGATCTCGAAGTAGCTGAAAATAAAAACATGCATGAGTACTTATACAAACTAAAATCAACCAATATTCATGCGAATGAGCACTGCAGTATTGTGACTGTGCCCTCAGAACTCATGCATTTTGAACCGGAACCCAAGCAACAGATCGTCAGTCAACGCATGTTGTCCACGAGAGACAAGTGCTGGCGATCGCTTGGACTTCTGTGGGCACCGATGCGGCCAAATACCCTGGAGAAACTGAAACAAAAACTAATCTCTGCCGCCAGGCGGCCCCCCGTATTGATTTTCGCATTTTCCGCCTCCGCCTTTTCGGGTCTCTTTCGAAGTGCGCCAATGGTTCTTGCAAAGAGCTTCACGGATTGTGCGATTGTGCCGCTTATGTTTCGTGGAGTACCTTCGTGAAACGTGCTTTATTCTGTGTGCGTGTGCAATTGTAGAAGTGAGTACGCTCGCGTGCAGTTCTCAGCTGGTCGCATCTGACGCAAAGGACCATTTCCGCTCTCGGTAGCTTTTCAGGATGCGTATGTTGTGCGCTCTGGGCAGCGCCCCTGTATTTCGGAAGCATAGAGGAGGCACTGTTGTCTTCGTCCCTCTCTGTCACCTCTGGAAGGGTTGAAATCCTGGACGATTTTTGTTGCGTGACTATGCGGTACATGTGCCCATGATGCAGCATTACTTATGCTGGTCGGACTTGTTGCTGCGGTGCCCGTGATGCGAAGGCGAAGAGCGGTTTGCACGACTACGCAGTTATCTTTAAATGTAAGCAATACTCTGAATTTATACCAGTTGTACATATTCCAAAGCATCTCTTCCGTGAACGGTGATCTATCATAATGCAGTGTCTGCGATTAGAGCTCCAAAAAGGAGTGACGGCAGTTTTCTGCTACTTGTTGCGCGAACGCGGACAGGTTGGAGCAGGAGCGTAGGACCCGCAGCTGCTCATCTTTTTGAGTAAAGGAATGCTAGAAAGTACTTGTGTGTGCTACGCTTTTCGTGACTTTTAACATGTGCAGGAGCTTCGTAGCTCGCTTTTCTCAAACAGTTACTGTTAAGGGCTAATTTGTATGCCCTGTCTCGTTGTGTGCATTTTCCTCTCGTGCTAGTTCTCATCATCTTGCACGTTTAGAGCAAGTTCATTTTGGCTGGGAGTAAAATGTATCGTTGATGTTCGAGATAGCGCTTGCAATTTGTCTCGGGGCCGCCGCAGTGGCTGAGTGGTTATGGTTCTCGGCTGCTGGCCCGAAAGACGCGGGTTGGATCCCGGCCGCGGCGGCCGAATTTCGATGGAGGCGAAATTCTAGAGGCCCGGGTACTGTGCGATGTCAGTGCACGTTAAAGAACCCCAGGTGGTCGAAATTTCCGGAGCCCTTCACTACGGCGTCCCTCATAGCCTGAGTCGCTTTGGGACGTTAAACCCTCATAAACCAAACCAATTTGTCTCCTCGAGGATTCAAACATCCACGCGTCACTTATGGCGCGTGCACTTTAGTCAAATTGGTATGAGCTGGAATGCACACGGTGTGAGTCGACTGAAGGTGCCGCTGTATAGTCCGTCAAAAAGCCTCTTTACAGACCGCAAAATGAGCCCAAATGTTCAGTGCACTGTGTTCTTTTTATCGGCCGCTAAGTGCACAACTTTCGAGCATGCTCGTGGAGTTTCGGGAGATGAAGCCGGAGTGGGCGTGGGAGCGATGCGGCTCTTCAATTTCGTCCGTTTCTTTGCCCAGGTTATTTCATGTCTCCCGCTTGGCGCATTGTATACTTCGGAAGCACGGGAATGCAACGACTCGCCAACACGTTTCGTCAGCTTTCACGGTGCAGACTTTGACCACCACTGGCAACACTGCTGGATCGCTTCCGCGTGGATCAAGGCATCTGGATCGACTATGTCATCAACACTCGTCGTCGATAAGAACTGCTGGAGTGCTCCGGAACTGTTCAGTGGGCGTGGGAGCAGCTACGTGATGCGGCTCTTCAATTTCGCCCGTTTCTTTGCCCCGGTCAGTCATGACTCTTGTCTTTACGCAAATAAATTGGACAATGCCTGCTTGTTGCTGTTCCCACGCCCGGGAATAGTTTTGGCTTTGCTATGTGAGTGCGTTGTTGTTTTTAAAGAGCTGCTTCTGCTGTCCGGTGATGTGGAAGAAAACCCAGGACTGTGATGCAATACCCGTTCCCCACGATGCAGGAGATGACGACGATGCACAGCAGAAGCAGCTAAGTGATATGCTTGGGTTGCTACAGGATATGAATATTTGAACCGCCAAAATGAAGAAAGACCAAGTCGACTTAATCAGTATTGTGAATGAAATCAAGAGAAGTCATGAGGCAATTCAGAATCAATTATCAGATATTGATAGTAGGTTAACTGTGGTCGAAGGCAAAACTGCAACCAGTGAATCTTTGCAGAAGGAGTGCCAACGACTACGATGTTTTGCTGATAGCCTAAATAGTGAAAATCAGGCGGAACTCGAAGATAGGCAGCGCCGTGATAATATTCTGTATTATGGCCTTTCTGACGCCAAGAGTCCTGGAATGAGATTGAAGAAAAACTTGTGAATGCACTTTCATCTGTCTTGAATTTGCCACCGTCAGAACTATCGATTGAACGGGCTCATAGACTTGGAGCTTTTTCTGAAGATGAAAGCAGACCAGTTATTGCGAAGTTCTCATCTTTTAAAACAAGGCAAAAAATTTTCTTCTCAAGTTCTAAACTGAAAGATAATGACATTAGTGTTAGTGAAGATTATTCTCTCATGACTCGGCAGGCGCGGAAAAACTCGTTGAATTTGGTATCGCTCAAAAGGTCTAAATTCAAACTGCGCTATAATAAGCTTTACCTGAACGGTAGGTGTTACCGTTACGACCAGCTTAATGACAGCGTTTCTAAGTTCGCGGTATTGGATACCTTTCATCCGAATCGTCCGCAGATTGACGATGCGTAAGGGGTAGTCGGCACCCGTCACTGTCAAATCGCTCATTATTCTTTCTGTATACTAATATTAGAAGTGTTCTGCCTAAACGTGATGAGCTTTCTGCGACTATCGACGCATGTTATGCCGACATCGTTTGCCTTACTGAAACGTGGCTTTCAGCTAAAGTTGATAGCTCGGAAATCTTTCATTGCCACAAGCATTTTACCACTTATCGGTACGACAGGGGCGACAGAAACGGTGGTGGTGTTTTGATAGCTGTTGCCGACACACTTTTTTCTTCTCCTGTTCATGTTGTTACCAGATTAGAGCTTCTTTGGGTTGAACTCCGCACGCGCGTGAAAAAATTGATTTCGGGCATTTGTTACCGCCCTCCCTCGTACAGTGCCACTTTCGTTGAACTTCATGATGCTGTTTGCGCGATTACCGTTCGCTTTCCAAATGTTCCTATTCTTTTGGTTGGAGACTTCACCTTTCCAACTATTATTTGGTCCAATGTACGTTCTTATGCCGACCCTTTTTCTACGGAGTGGGATGGTTTTTTGCGCCTATGTGCCGACTTTAATCACTCCCAACTTGTTACTAAGCCTACCCGCGTTGCATTTCTTCATCGTCCAACTTGTTAGACCTTGTTCTTACCACGTCGCCTGATCTTGTTGCTCCAATATCTTGTTTGCCGGGCTTAAGTGATCATTGTATGGTTCATTTTTCATTGAACGTCGTGTCAACACGCCAAAATAACGATTCTAAATACATCCGTGACTACAAAAATGCCAACATTGAGGCCATAAATCGTGAACTCGCTGCTTTTATCGATGTATGCTTACCGTCTTTTCACGAGCGTCCAATAGAAATTAACTGCAGCCTTTTTAAGCAGAAAATTGCGTCCCTGACAGATTCTCATGTGCCCCTGAGAAAAGTATTAACAAATGTTCGCCCTGGCTTAGTTCGTCACCAAAAAGGCTATAAAACAAAAAGAAACGTCTGTTTCGTTCCGCCAAACTGTCCAATTCTGTGCCCCGGTGGTATGCTTATCACTCTGCTGCGTCTTAATATAAGTCAGCAAGCTAAAGAGCCATTTTTTAGTCATTCTCTTGCGTCGATGCTATTAAATAATCTCACACAATTTTGGAACGTGGTTAAGAAAACTGATCCATCTACAATTAATCTTAAAAGTTTAGACGATCAAGTAATTCCCAGTGAAATGTGTGCTAATGTCCTTAATGATGTGTTTACAGCTTCTTTTACTAACGATTTAATTGCCGCCATTCCTCATTACCCACCCCGCGGCTTCTTGACTATGAACACCATTATCATGAATTCTGTTCGCATTGAAAAAATAATTGATCAGCAGGAGACGTCATCATCATGCGGAGTGGATAGCATAAACTCGAAAATTTTGAAAAATACTAATTGTGTATAGTGCTGTTATTCTTGATGAACTCTTTCAACAATCTCTTGTGTCCGTTTTGCTGTGTTCCTAGCAACTGGAAGGTGGGCAAGGTGGTTTCTCTGCACAAGGCTGGTGTCAAACATTCCCCTAATAATTATCGGCCCATTTCACTCCTTAGCATTCGTTTTCAGATCATGGAACATGTCATCTGCTCTCACCTTGCCAATTTTCTTGAGTCAAATCATTGCCAACTGTCATCATTGAGTCAGTCATTACCAACAGTGGTTTCATAAATTATTCTCACGCGAGACGCAATTAACTTCTATGCTTTACACAGGATCTTCATTTCATTCTTGAGCGGGGTTCCATAGCTGACTGTATATTCTTCGATTTCTCAAAAGCTTTTGGCGAGGTTTCTCACCAATTACTCTTATAAAATTAAATAATCTCAATCTCGAGTCTTCAGTCTTTCCTTACTAATCGTTCTCAATACGTGACTGCTAATAAAGCCAACTCTCGTTCCTCTCCAGTGGGCTCAGGCTTTCCCCAGGGTTCTGCCCTAGGGCCCCTAGTTTTTCTCATTTATATTAATGACTTTCCTAACAACGCTGCTTCTTCCTTATGTCTTTCTGCCGACGATTCCGTTATGTACCGTGAAATTAACAGTGTCTGTGACACTGCTGTCCTTCGATCTGATATTAACCAAGTTTCAGAATGGTGTAAATTATGGCACATGGAATTTAACTTAGTAAAACACGTTGCGGGGCTAGTTGGTTATGCATATTCTTTCGTTAAAATTTAAGCAGCGCTAACTTTTAGGACGAATACACAGAAGACATGACAGGACGGGCGCTGACTCCAACTATGTTTATTGAACACGTTTTTTCGTAGAACATATAGACAAAACGAACCGTGAGCGCATGCGCATCTGCGACAGACCACAAAAAGAAAAGGCCAAGATGACAACGATGACAGGTAAGGTAGATTAATGAGGGCGGCACGCATTTCGTCCCATATTTTTAAGCAATCTGAATTTGCTGGCATGCAGGGAGACAGAAGTGGTGCTGACACACGTGTCGCCTTTTGCCTTGATGAAAAATGCTTCGGATAATTCCCGAGCTAATCTATCTTTGCTCCTGGTTAGAATTTTGATTTTGTCAAGCCGTGGCTCACAGTTCTCATCGTTTTGGTCCTTGCAAGAAAGGCAATGAGCGGGTAGATTCAGGCATGAGTCTGATGCGTTTCCCAAACTTCGTTCATGTTCCCTGGCACGGTCGTTAACACAACGCCCTGTCTGGCCAACGTACACTTTGCCACATGAAAGGGGGATCTCATAGACCACACCCGTGGCACACCGGACAAAGGGCTTGGCGTGTTTTGTTCCACAGCCGGATGTTGCAGGGCCACTGCTGCTGACCTTAGGGCACATCTTAGCCAGTTTACAAGGCGCAGAGAACACCATCGGGACGCCGTACTTGTTGCCCACCCTTTTTAGGTTATGGGACACCTTGTGGATGTATGGCATAACCACTGGTTTGGCATTCCCGGGTCTTTCTTTTCTACGTGTCTTTTTCTGCCTTCCCTTGAATTTCTGTAGGAGTGCTTCGGTCACAGCTGTCAACACGTGATCAGGGAACCCTGCTTTTCGCAGTCTTTCTACCTCGCCCCGAAAGCTCTCTTGCATCATGTGAGGGCACGACTTAGCAAGTGCGGATTCTAGAGAAAGGGTCGCAATAGCCCTCTTAACAGTTTTTGACTGGGCCGAATCAAAAGGCAAAAAATCTTTCTTGGCTCTAGGGTGGTAGCACCAGCATACACACTTTTCTCCGAGCATGATGTTCAAGTCCAAAAACTGGAGGCGGTTAAGTACAGGTAACTCGTAGGTAAAAGAGAGCCCTTTTCCATGTTGTACAAATTGTTCTAAAATATTCATCGCAATTTCCTCATACCGGCCTTGGTCACTTTTCTTTAAAATTACTAAAAAATCGTCTACGTATCTAAAAATCTTCAGGACATTGCCTTCGTCAGTTAGTGAAGCCAAAGCGTTGTCGAATGATGCAAGAAAAATGTTACACAAAACTGGAGCCACACATGATTCGATGCAAATGCCCTGGCGCTGTAGATAGCGCCGGTTGTCAAACTCGATAAAAGTAGCGTTGATATAAAATTCTAAAAGTGACATGAAGTTATCTACACTTAAGCCGGCTGTATTCTGGAATGCGATAGTAGCGTTTGCTTCAATGCACTGTCTGACAGCAATAAACAGGTCGTTATGTGGTATAGAATAAAAAAGATCTTCAACATCTATGGAAAAGGCATATCCAATACGCTCTCCTTTCAACACACTGGCAACTTCCAATGAATTCTTGGTGGCAAAGGGATCAGAAAGAAGCAGATTATTTAAGTGCTTAAGCATGAACCTACTAATATGTTGCTGCCAGGTACCTCTCTCGCTAACAATCGTCCGGAAGGGTGCATCGGGTTTGTGAGTTTTCACCGCAAAGAACACGGTCAAGGTGTTTACTCGAGAGTCCACAATGGCTCTTGCAAGGCTCTGGAGTTCCATGGATTTACATAGGCCAACTGCCTTAGTCTTGATACGGGTTGCAGACGGTTTAACTGCCACAAAGTTCTTCTCTATTGCTTGCATCGCCTTCTCGCTGTAAATGCCAGACGGTACAACGACGAAGCAACCTTCTTTGTCTGCTTGCAGGAGGGACAGTCCGCTGTTCTTGCAATACGCCACAACCTTCTCAGTCTGTGCTTTCCCTTTTGTGGCGGGTTGTCTCAATGTGGTCCTTGCCAAGCTGTCAACACCGTCCAGGACGCACCTGTCTTCACTGTCTCTTTCCGCCTTCATTGCTACGCTGCGATTAAAGGCCAACAGCTCATCGTTGTCATCTGTCATCGTTGTCATCTTGGCCTTTTCTTTTTGTGGTCTGTCGCAGATGCGCATGCGCTCACGGTTCGTTTTGTCTTATATGTTCTACGAAAAAACGTGTTCAATAAACATAGTTGGAGTCAGCGCCCGTCCTGTCATGTCTTCTGTGTATTCGTCCTAAAAGTTAGCGCTGCTTAAATTTTAACGAAAGAATATGCATAACCAACTAGCCCCGCAACGTGTTTTACTAAGTGAACTTTCTTCTACTGTGGGCCCTTTCTTTTGTGTTTCTTCTGTCAAGCCTGACCCTTTGAAGATTGTGAGCGCCATCGCAGTCGCCACCTGTAGAGCAAGGTTCTTCGCCTTCTGTCTCAGGAAAGGACGCATACCTGTGGAAGTGAGTGCCCTTTTTGGGTCCATTACACCGTCTTTTGGGCATGCAAGACGCGTAAGCAAGGTGTTAAGAGCAGAGATATGGAGGCAAGTGCGTTTGTTGCAAGACTGGCTAGACCTGGTGTGTTTTAGTGAAGACGTGGAATGGTTGGCCAAAAGGAAGCTACAGTCCCTACGGCGACAGGCAGCCCGGACCACTGAGTCGTTATGGGCGTGCATGTTAAAACAAGCCCTCCACACTGGTGTGAAGCGTGCTGGAAGAGAGGATGCTAGGAAGGGACCAGTAGTGCTAGGCAATGTTACCCTACCCAAAGACATCACGGACGTCCTTGAAAAAGGCCCGAAATACTGCTTTGAGCCCAGCGTGTCTATTCATGAGCTGTTGGCCTTTAATCGCCGCGTAGCAATGAAGGCGGAAAGAGACAGTGAAGACAGGTGCGTCCTGGACGGTGTTGACAGCTTGGCAAGGACCACATTGAGACAACCCGCCACAAAAGGGAAAGCACAGACTGAGAAGGTTGTGGCGTATTGCAAGAACAGCGGACTGTCCCTCCTGCAAGCAGACAAAGAAGGTTGCTTCGTCGTTGTACCGTCTGGCATTTACAGCGAGAAGGCGATGCAAGCAATAGAGAAGAACTTTGTGGCAGTTAAACCGTCTGCAACCCGTATCAAGACTAAGGCAGTTGGCCTATGTAAATCCATGGAACTCCAGAGCCTTGCAAGAGCCATTGTGGACTCTCGAGTAAACACCTTGACCGTGTTCTTTGCGGTGAAAACTCACAAACCCGATGCACCCTTCCGGACGATTGTTAGCGAGAGAGGTACCTGGCAGCAACATATTAGTAGGTTCATGCTTAAGCACTTAAATAATCTGCTTCTTTCTGATCCCTTTGCCACCAAGAATTCATTGGAAGTTGCCAGTGTGTTGAAAGGAGAGCGTATTGGATATGCCTTTTCCATAGATGTTGAAGATCTTTTTTATTCTATACCACATAACGACCTGTTTATTGCTGTCAGACAGTGCATTGAAGCAAACGCTACTATCGCATTCCAGAATACAGCCGGCTTAAGTGTAGATAACTTCATGTCACTTTTAGAATTTTATATCAACGCTACTTTTATCGAGTTTGACAACCGGCGCTATCTACAGCGCCAGGGCATTTGCATCGAATCATGTGTGGCTCCAGTTTTGTGTAACATTTTTCTTGCATCATTCGACAACGCTTTGGCTTCACTAACTGACGAAGGCAATGTCCTGAAGATTTTTAGATACGTAGACGATTTTTTAGTAATTTTAAAGAAAAGTGACCAAGGCCGGTATGAGGAAATTGCGATGAATATTTTAGAACAATTTGTACAACATGGAAAAGGGCTCTCTTTTACCTACGAGTTACCTGTACTTAACCGCCTCCAGTTTTTGGACTTGAACATCATGCTCGGAGAAAAGTGTGTATGCTGGTGCTACCACCCTAGAGCCAAGAAAGATTTTTTGCCTTTTGATTCGGCCCAGTCAAAAACTGTTAAGAGGGCTATTGCGACCCTTTCTCTAGAATCCGCACTTGCTAAGTCGTGCCCTCACATGATGCAAGAGAGCTTTCGGGGCGAGGTAGAAAGACTGCGAAAAGCAGGGTTCCCTGATCACGTGTTGACAGCTGTGACCGAAGCACTCCTACAGAAATTCAAGGGAAGGCAGAAAAAGACACGTAGAAAAGAAAGACCCGGGAATGCCAAACCAGTGGTTATGCCATACATCCACAAGGTGTCCCATAACCTAAAAAGGGTGGGCAACAAGTACGGCGTCCCGATGGTGTTCTCTGCGCCTTGTAAACTGGCTAAGATGTGCCCTAAGGTCAGCAGCAGTGGCCCTGCAACATCCGGCTGTGGAACAAAACACGCCAAGCCCTTTGTCCGGTGTGCCACGGGTGTGGTCTATGAGATCCCCCTTTCATGTGGCAAAGTGTACGTTGGCCAGACAGGGCGTTGTGTTAACGACCGTGCCAGGGAACATGAACGAAGTTTGGGAAACGCATCAGACTCATGCCTGAATCTACCCGCTCATTGCCTTTCTTGCAAGGACCAAAACGATGAGAACTGTGAGCCACGGCTTGACAAAATCAAAATTCTAACCAGGAGCAAAGATAGATTAGCTCGGGAATTATCCGAAGCATTTTTCATCAAGGCAAAAGGCGACACGTGTGTCAGCACCACTTCTGTCTCCCTGCATGCCAGCGAATTCAGATTGCTTAAAAATATGGGACGAAATGCGTGCCGCCCTCATTAATCTACCTTACCTGTCATCGTTGTCATCTTGGCCTTTTCTTTTTGTGGTCTGTCGCAGATGCGCATGCGCTAACGGTTCGTTTTGTCTTATATGTTCTACGAAAAAACGTGTTCAATAAACATAGTTGGAGTCAGCGCCCGTCCTGTCATGTCTTCTGTGTATTCGTCCTAAAAGTTAGCGCTGCTTAAATTTTAACGAAAGAATATGGAATTTAACATTTATAAGCGTAAACATTTGCGTGTTTCTGGACGTAACACTGGAATAGCCACTCACGACCTTAATAATATTCCCCTTGAAACTGTGTCTTCGTATAAGTACCTTGGTGTGCACATAACTTCTAATCTTTCTTGGAATCTGCAGGCGGATTTTGTTACTAATAATTCTAACCGCATGTTGGGGTACCTGCGTAGAAACTTCTCCCTTTCTTCTACTTCAATAAAATTGCTCCTTTATAAAACACTTGTTCGCGCTTAATTGGAATATGCAGCATCTGTCTGGGACCCTGACCTGTCATCATTAGCTGCTGAAATCGAAGCTGTTCAAAACCGTGCGTCAGGTTTCACACTTTCCAATTATCACCGTATCTCCAGTGTTACTGTTCTGAAAACTACCTTATCATTGCCACCTCTTTCACTGCGCAGAAAAATTTCGCGCTTATGCCTATTTCATAAAATATATTACTACAATCCTGTCCTTAAGAGCCGGCTACTAACTACCCCTACACATATTTCAGGCCGCATTGATCATCTTCGCAAAGCAGGTGTTCCGTCATGCCATACTAAACAAGCTTTTTCTTCTTTTGTCCCCGACACTTCTGACAGTTGGAACCACCTTTCCAGGCACATTGTCGATATTTCTAAACCAAGTTCTTTTTAGACTGCCCTATGTAATCTTTATTTTTAAATTTTAGTCAGTTTTATTTTGCATTCGTTTTCTTTTGCCTTATTGCTGTCTGCCGAAAATGTTCTCTTTTTTGGGAATTGTAGCTTTTTCCCCTTTACCTTCTCTTTCCTTATTTTGTGTTATGGTTTGTTCATTTTTTGCCGCGTTTTCATTTCTTCTATTTTGTTTTTTTGCTGCTCTGTATCTTACCCAATGTATGTCCTTCCGACTCCCTCTTTAATGCCTTCGGGCCCTCAGGGTATTTGAATAAATAAATAAATAAAATCCTATGCGTTGCAGATCAAATGTGCATGATAGAACATTGCTCTGCGTCACGTTCCTGAATTATGCTTAGGTCATGTGAGTATGTTTTTATTTTTATGATGTGACTCTTGCTGCTGGTTACCCGCAGTGCCGCATTTTGATCATGCTGATTTTGTTATTTTGTTTACTATGGCTTTGAGCAATTCTTGGCAGATCTATTGTCATAGTGGGATGGTTGCACCACGTATCCAACCGTTTTTTACAGGAGCAGATGCGTTTTAATCAACTTCATTTGCAATATTTCTTACATGCCAAAACCAGTATTGGGCCGCGTTTCTCAATTTTCCTGCTGTTTATTGTCATATTAGTAATGGTTGTGGTAAATGAATGTTTGCAGGCGATACGTCAGCCTTCACTTAGAAGCCAAGAGTATGGGTTTTATCGCCACCATATAAAATCGGCAGGTGCATTCTAAGTTGCTACTACAGCTCATGTTTTTACAGTCCTCATAAAATTTTAGATTATTTTGTGGGCACCCCTTCTTAGCCCTTTTTCTGAAAAATATGGTTTGCAGCTTTTAAAATGCAGTCAGGTTTATATGCTTACCTACTCCTTTTGATTGTCAGAATTGACATTTTGCGAGCCAGTTTGAGTTTTACGTTGAATGTTTTTGTGCTTTGAATCATTGCATTTAATGACTGAAGTGCTAGACGTGCATTGTTTTGTTTTCATTGTTTGATACATTTGACAAAAATATGACAGCTGTCACACCGCATGACAGCTGGCATATGCAGGTCACAGTGGTGGGAATACATTATTATTCCCACAGGGGTGGGAATGCTGCGCCAATTGCGTCATTTCATTAAACCTGCTACAGGCTGGTGCAGATCCATGATTTTGAATGAAATTGCACCAATGCTGCGTCAAAGTGCCATTTCAGCAACCAAGAACTGCGGCGAATCTGAAGTCGCCCAGGTAACCCCGGTCTGGGCCGAATTTTTCTTCGACTGCAATTTTTCTTTGAAATCTGTTTGGCTTTTTATTGTAGCTGTATGGCTGTGCTTGGGTGGATGCTAATGATTAATGACTTCAGTCTGTTTGCACAGTAGAACCACATAATTCAAACTTTCGGTGTAGAAAGTCGGTTCGTATAAATAGGAGTTAATATTGCCGCACTTACACTGATGGAGCTGGCATGCCGTGACCTCATAGTACACTCATGATCTCGAGCTTCCATTCTTAACCAGATGTGCTCTGCAACGTGAGCTTGTGAATTATAAACCCACCACGGGAGCTCAGTGGTTAGCATGCATGCCTGGCTACTGAGCCTGGGTACGCGGGTGCAATCCTGACCGCGGCCACCACATTTCAGTGGATGCAAATCGCAAAGGTGCCCATGTGCTGTGCGATGTCAGTGCACGTTAAAGAACACCAGGTGGCCTAAATTATTCCGGAGCCCTGCAATGCAGCGTTCTTCATGGCCTATGTGTCTTTAGGATGTTAAACCCAGCAATTAACAACTTGAATTAAAGTCTTGGTGCAAGAAAACCATCCAAACCAAGTCTCTTCGTCAGAAACATATTTTTTTTGTTCTCAGTAAAGCACAAATCTCTTTCTGAGCGCGTTGATGCTCGTCCTGCAGCAGAACATGTGTTTATTGATAGGAAAATTGCACTTAAATGTTTTTCCGCCACTCAATTCAAATACGTCTCGTATACTCCGATATAACTTTGTTGTCACTGCTTTTAAAGGCATGATGTTGTAGCCTAAGCTCTGGTGTCTGTGCCCCAAAAAACAACAATGGCGATGCAATGTTTAGTTTCGAAATCATCTTGTGGTGGCTGCACCTGTTTTTCAGTTTTTTTGCTTTTTCCATCTTATAAGAGCTCTGTTCTCAGTGATAGCCTTTGTCGTTAGAACAAGGTTATCTATCGATACAAGCCAGCTTCTCAGTCCTCATTGCCCTTTTAATAAATATTTTTGGAAGCAGTGAAGCGCGTGATATACGCCTGGCGAGTCAGAGACTATGAGCGGAGGAATATGGCGCTGTTTTTTGAGTCAAAGGCCATGCATGCGCAACAAAATGCGTCGTCATGAGAGCCACGGCCACATTGGAATGCAGGAAATTATCTGTGCTATAAGGCGTGGTTAGGGTGGCTTTGGTGGCTACTATAACTTGAGCACTCTCTGCAGCATCGCGATGCTGCCAAAGCAAAGTAAATGCTCGTGCTCATCCCGGAACAATCACTGTGACCCATGCTGTGACTGGGCCTGTTGATTAATTGCGGCTTCCTGTAACTGATCTCCTTCAATCAGAGCAAGTTTGAGGGAGCCAGTTAAAATTGCGACATGGTCATCAACAGTCATGTGATACTTTTCAAATCTCGCAGGTATTTCAAGCTTAAATAAAGAAAGCGCTAAATTTAAACTCAAGAAATGGGTACTCTCAACTTTATCTCCAGCTTTCACAAAACGTTTTTCACCAGCGTTTATGATACAAAGGTTAGCTAATTTATCTTTGTTGAACAATTAGCTAGTTAAGTGCATTGAAAAATATACTGACATGGTCAAGACGACTGCCTGCAAACTTCCGCTACTGATTTAGATCTGCGGGCAGCGCGTGTCAGTTTTTAAACATTAGCACCAAGTAGGTATAACATCCTGTGTAATCGCATTTCTGCCTTATTTCTCACTGTCTGGCTCCTGCTACAAAACACTATGAAGCTGCTCCAAATCGAATTTTCACCTGCTATAGAGCCTGCTTCATAATTCTCTTGGCGATTCCCACCACTGCATAAATCATGGAATCTACAGCGCTTGCAGATGAAGTCAAAAAGTTCAGAACGACGCACACGCTGAACTATCAACTTTACTTTTGAAGAAATTGTTCTGCATATTTCAGTGGGGCAGGAGGGCGATGACGCACTCCTATGGCCAAGGATATCGGGAGGAAAATTCCATAACACCAACTCGTGAATTGACTAGCCCGGAAGGCTAAATTCCCAACAACAACACAAAAGAAATGTTGCAAGAGAGCATGAGAAAATATGGCCAAAGCCGAAACAACAAATTCCAACACCTAGCACTGCTATGAGAATAACAATGTTCAAAGCAAAATTTATAAAGCACTAAAAACAGGTTAAAATTAAGAATACATGTGTCAGGCAACCATTAACAAGGCCAAAAGGTGATGGCACAGCTAAAAAATTAAATTCAAAAATTTTATGGTAGGGTTTAGGTTGGCTTAGCAGTGCATTTAAATGGAAAGGTTAAGAAAACTGGGCCAAAGTATGATGTCAAGAATCATATTTATCCACTGAGAAAAACAAACTCTTTTTCCAGAAGGGCTACTGATGTCATTCTAGCACAGCCTGCTTTTAGGTTGCCAATAATGGCCGTTACAGTTATGTGATGAGTGAGGTAGTTCTTTTTTTGCCACTATTTTTGTGCCCGCGAAGTATGGAGGGCGGCACCTGCAGGGTGAGTTCTCACAACAGTGGATGACCAAATGGCCGGATTATTTTATCTTACATGTTGGAATTATGCTCCTGCATTCTTTTGTTGTCTGCCCGACGTATGCGTGGCCGCAAGATAGTGGGATAAAGTATGCGATTACCGTGGTACTTGAGACAGAGTTCTCTGCGCCTTACTGTGCATTCGCTTGGCTGATTTTTTGATCAGTCTACAAAGCATGGAAAGGCAGTAAGGAGCGGAGAATACAACATCAGCTTCTGCTCTTTGTCTACTTTGTCTACTTCTTTTTAAATTGTGCGAAACCTGATGGACGTAAGTTACGATGGCCAGTTTTTTGTTGCAGTCTTTTGTATTTGATGAAGTGCTCTCTTTTCCTTGCAAGGCATTTCATATTTTCTCGGCTATCGAGGAGAGAAGCATTGGCGGATACCCAGAAAGAAGCATTCTCTGAGCATGGTTCTCGAGGGAGTGTTCATAGGGCTTGGCTAGCGTGTTATTCAAGGCGGATTGAACAATGTTTCTTTTATCTAGTTTCGAGTGCATGGAGTGATGGGTAAGATGGGCTTGTTGGCATTTGGTTAGAAAAACTGAACGGGGCGCAACGGAAAACCAACCTCAGCTCCACAAAGAATATAAAAAAAATTTCGGTATTTCGTGTTAAGACCAGGTGATATTAACATTGAGTGAAAATGGCTGCCACATTTTAGCCTGCAGCAGGAATTCATTGGCATGGCTAAGAGAAGGAGATAATCGTCAGCGTACATGTAAATTTTAAGAGCCGGTAAATTTTCTAGCTTTGTGCTGAGAGCTTTATTATGCATATCTAGGTAAAGTCGCGCAGGATGGGAGCGATGCAAGGACCATGCAGAGCCCTTGTTTCTGAATGAAAAGCAAGCCCTTCCACTCCGGTGAAACTAAGTTATGTTGATAACAATTCCAAAAACCCATGAACAGACATGCTGAACGCATTTTGGAAGGCTGTGCTGGTCAGCACAGTGACTAACACACACCGGAGCAGTTCATTATGAGGAATTGAAAAATATGTATTCAACCTCAGTGGAAAGACACAGGAGTGCTCTGCTCTGGATTTCTTGCAAGAAGAGATTGACCTCTTGAATTCTTTCCTAGGAATTGCTACCCGCCAATGTTTCTTTCCTTGATAGCTAATAAAATGTTAAATGCTTTGCTGCAAGGCAAATAATGCACTTCGCAGAGAGCAACAGATTGCAACAAAAGCTGCCTATCATACTCTAATCTGCAAGGTTTCATGCAGTCTAAAAAATTGGAAAAAGAGCAGGTGTTGACTTCATATTTTCTGCTCTTCAGAGCCTTTCTAAGCTTTGTAGATGTGTGAATACAAAAAAAAAACAGGACCCAGCTTATTTGCGAAATATTTTAGGCAGCCATTATTGACAACCTCACAGCAGGCTGCATTAGCCCGTCATCAATAGCCCTTTTGAAAAAATAAGATTTTTTTTCTCTGGATCAATATGATTCTTGACATCCGACGGGGGCCTGGTTTTCAGACGAGGGCCTTCACCTTTAAATGTACCCTTGTGGTGGATCAGTGGTTATGGTGCTCGGCTGCTGACCCGAACACGGGCGCGATTCCGACCGCAGCACTCGCATTTCGATGGAGATGAAATGCTAGAGGCCCGTGTGCTGTGCAATGTCAGCTAAAGTTTAAACCACACGAGGTCGAAATTATCCAGAGCCCTCCACTATGGCATCCATCATAGCCTGAGTCGCTTTGGAATGTAAACTTCATCAGATAAAATCATTAAATCAAACCTTTTAAGTTCTACAACCTTTTTCCGTAAAGTTCTGAGACTGAGTCCATTAGAAAAATGTGTTTAACTTTGAAATCATTTGTACGGCACACCTTCGAAATAGTCTCCCTTGCTGTCTATACACAGCTTCCAATACTTCTTCAGGTTAACAAGGTGATGGTTCGGGCTAGTGGGTATTAGCGCTTGTGTTTGTCCCCTGTTTTGTTGCTGCGCTATGGATCATAAAGCTTCTTGAGGTCTTGGAAACATTTGGAAAAAGCTTCTTTTGGCAGGGCTGTTACCTTCTTTGTCGTGGCGTCTTGAATGGCCTCCACGCTCCCCATTAAGCGACCTTTTAGAGCTCTCTTCACATGAGGAAACCGGAAAAAATCTCATGGGGAGAGCTCAGACGAGTGTGGTGGATGGGAAAGTACAGTAATGTAGTGCTTGACGAAAAATTTTGTCACGCTGAGAGCAGTGTGCGGCCTTGCGTTATCGCGGAGAAGGCTCCATTGTCCAGATGCCCATAAGTCAGGGCGACAGCGTCGCAGTGCATCACGCATGTGTTGGAGCACGCGGATATAAAACTCCTGATTCACCGTCTGCCCTTGTGGGACGAACTCGTGGTGTATGACACCTCTGGCATCGAAAAAAACTATCAGCATTGTCTTTGGTTTGCTCTTCTGATGCCGCACTTTTCTCAACGCCGGAGAGCTTGTGGACCACCATTCGGCATTCTGCCTCTTTGTTTGAGGATCGTATTGAAAACACCATGTTTCGTCTTCAGCAATGCTGCTGTCGACGAATGCCGCATCCTTCTCTGCCTCGGAGAGCAAATCAGCGCGCACTGATGCCCGCGTGTCCTTCTGGTCTTGTGTGAGGGAGCGCGGCACAAGTCTGTCATTCAGCTTTCATTTCCCCAAGTTCTCACGCAAAATTTGGCGGCATGTTGTCTTACTTTTTCCCACCACAGCTTTTTCCTTACTTGTCGGACACTTTGTGAAAAATCTTCGCAGATTGAATAGGTAGATCCTCTAAGTTTAGAACACTGCTTTAAAATGTTCGCTTTATCACGGTAGTCTAGTAACCTAAAGATCACAGGTCTATCTTTGCCTCCATTGTCTGCCTTTCGTCTACCGAGCCTATGTATTCTTTCAATACCTGAAATTGCCACGTTCAGCTTATCTTCAAGAATATCTTTTGTTACTATAGTCTGAAGTTGTTCGTCAGACTCTTCTTGCTGTTCCACTATGCCAAAAACAATCAGGTTTGATCGTCGGCTTCTATTTTCTAAATCATCATTTTTTTTGTCATTGAGGAAAGCTGTTGCTCCAATTCATTTACCTTTTTTTCACATTCCATGACTTTTCCCGTAAGCCTTCCTATCTCTTCCAGCTTTTTTTCCATAACGTTGAGCTTCTGGTTCTTTACATTTTTTCCTTTCTTTATTTCCTGTATGTCTGCTGCAATCAACTTCAATTGCTCCAAAATCGAACTGTCTGGTCCGGGGTTTGCCTCGATATCGCCCCCCAGGAGCGACAAGAATCGCATTGAAACACTTAAACTACACATCAAGTCAAGCATGGGCCGTGGGCACGGCAGCAAAAGAAGGCAAACATTGTTGCTACGAAAGCATTTTCCATTGCGATGCTCACCTTTATAAAGAAGACAAAAGGGTTTGAAGCCCTCATCCTGGTATTGCCGCAGCGCCCACTGCCGCGTGCTTCGTGGCACCCCTCTTTTATACAGTCCGGTGTTGCTGCTGCCGATGCTCCTGCCGCTTCCATCGACGAAGCAGTGGCACCGCTGGGAAGGCTGTGGTAGAAATCTTGGAATACGGCCTCTTCTTGGAATCTTGGAATACTTGACGTGATGACGGGATCGATGCAAGCAGCCGTACTGTCTGATAACGATGCGCAGTGTAACGTCGGTGGCTGCACCACCAGCAGAGGAAGCAATCCGAGAAAAACCTGGATAAAGAAGACAAAAGGGTTTGAAGCCCTCATCCTGGTATTGCCGCCGCGCCCAATGCCGCGTGCTTCGTGGCACCCCTCTTTTATACAGTCCGGTGTTGCTGCCGCCGATGCTCCTGCCGCATCCGTCCACGAAGCAGTGGCGCCGCTAGGAAGGCTGTGGTGGAAATCTTGGAATACGGCCTCTTCTTGGAATCTTGGAATACTTGACGTGATGACGGGATCGATGCAAGCAGCCGTACTGTCCGATAACGATGCGCAATGTAACGTCGGTGGCTGCCCTACCAGCAGAGGAAGCAATCCGCGATAAACCTGGGTAAAGAAGACAAAAGGGCTTGAAGCCCTCATCCTGGTATTGCCGCCGCGCCCAATGCCGCGTGCTTCGTGGCACCCCTCTTTTATACAGTCCGATGTTGCTGCCGCCGATGCTTCTGCCGCATCCGTCGACGAAGCAGTGGCGCCGCTTGGAAGGCTGTGGTATAAATCCTGGAATACGGCCTCTTCTTGAAATCTTGGAATACTTCACGTGATGACGGGATCCATGCAAGCAGCCATACTGTCCGATAACGATGCGCAGTGTAACGTCGGCGGCTGCCCCACCATCAGAGGAAGCAATCCGAGAAAAACCCAATCTATGCTTGGCACGATGATGCCCCTCCTGCACCCGAGCCAGATGCGAAGTGAAGGAAGAGAGGCTGCAGCGGTTGCTTTTGAGGAGCCCTGAAAGGGCGATAGTCAACGCTAAGGTTAGCACATAGTGTGGCAGCACTGAGTAAGCCGGAGCATAGTACACTTCACGAAACTCTGTCTCTTGGGCCCGCTGCGTCTATTGTAAGACATTCACTTTCGTGCTGTAGGCTTCGTTTTTGTCCATTATGCATTTCCTTGTGAACTTGATTCATGTTGCCGCCATGTTAATACATGCTTTATGTGTGTGTAGATTCATTTTCTGCCCGAGACTGTCGAATGAAGCTGCACATTATCATGCGAGCACATTGCCATTGTGGTGTTCCCAAATAAACTTCCAGTACATTCTAGAAAGACATCTAAATCTGGAACACTTGTT
This sequence comes from Amblyomma americanum, assembly GCF_052857255.1. NCBI lineage: Eukaryota > Metazoa > Arthropoda > Arachnida > Ixodida > Ixodidae > Amblyomma > Amblyomma americanum. The sequence goes on from NC_135500.1 coordinate 18,188,678, forward strand.
CTACGGTGTAAAACTCCCATTCACAAAGCTGGCTATGATTTAGACGAGTCGCAACTCCTAGAAGAGTCCCACACAGATGCTCCGAATAGCCCCGAGGCTCTGAATAATCCTAGGTCCCCGATAAACAATGTGGCCCCGTTCAATTCGGGCGCCCCGTTCATTTCGGAAGCCCCATTCAATTCAGGGGCCCGTTCAATTCGGAGACCACAATCCTGACCCCCGAATAATCTAGGATATAGGTCCTGTTTAATAATCCCGGTTTCTGAACCCATTCAAACCTATACACATTTTTTCAGTAGAGTTATTTTGCTACGTTGTCCTTAAGTTGAACCTTTTCGTAAGCCTCCACACTTCTGCCCCGTAGTTGAGCACTGGTAAGATACAGCTGTTGTACACTTTTCTCTTGAGGGATATTGGCAAACTGCCATTGATGTTGTGAGAGAACGTTCCAAATGCGCTGCACCCCAATCTTATTCGTCTAGTTATTTCGCTCTCGTGGTTTGGATCTGCGGTCACTACCTGCTCTAAGCAGGAATATTCCCTTACCACTTCCATCAGCTCTCTACCAATTGTGAACTGCTGTTCCCTTACCAAGCTGTTGATGATTACTTTGGCATTCTGCCTGTTAATTTTTATTCTTACCGTTCTGCTCGGCCTAATTCGATGTCATCAGCGAATCGCAGGTTACCTAGGCATTCTTCATTGGCTCTTATCACCAAATGTTACTAATCCACGTTTCCAAATACCTTCAGTAAACAGGCGGTGAATAGCATATGCGAGGTCGTCTCTGCCCCTCTGCCTCTCTGACACCCTTTCTCATTGGAATTTCATTGCTCATTTTCTGGAGGGTTATCGTGGCTGTGCACCCGCTCTATATACCATCCAGTATTTTTACATAAGGCTCTTGAACTCCCTGATCCCAGAAGAGGTGAACAAACACCGAACTCTGCTAACCAGTCACCGCAAGACATGTAGATGATTTGCCAACTCTCAACGTGCAGCCTTTATATATGCGCGACACTCGTAATCACCGCATTCACAGCATTGTCCCAACAGCAGCTCGCACACACTGCTAACATGTTTCACACATTTTTCAAGAAAAATGAGAAAACCTGTATGATTGACATGTTAGAGTTTCATAGAAAAAAGGCTCTTGCACGGCACTTCAAAGTGCTTTAGATCATTTACCTGTGATTTATTTCTATTATAACGTTGTCTACTTTTCTTTGCCGCTGTGTGTGATATACACAGGAATTGTTTTGCCTTTCCTTACCATTTGTTCTAGCGGGAATTTGAACTCTGCCCTCCTGTTTATATGTATTCCGCGCTGGGCCAGAATTTTATAAGCCTGCGATATTGGCCAAACAAAATATAAAAAAGCACCTTGAAGGCTGACGTCATTTCAGGCATAGAGTGTTGGTTGGTGCTCGCTTGAAACTTCTGCAATTGCGGTCATCATCAGCCTGACTATGTCCACTACAGCCTCAAGGCTGTTTGCTCGCAATCCGCTAGGCAGGGAGGGCTTCACTCCTAGGGCTTCACTTTTCTCCGCGGCATGTCCCCTCTAATGCTCGCGCATTGATATGTAGCCTCGTACTTTCGTTTTTTTTTTACGACCGCGTAGCGTTCTACTTGACGCAGCCGGCGCCACCTCTCTAATGAACAGACGATACAACTTAAGCGATGTGCCCCTCCTGTCATGGAATAGATCTCGATTGGGGCGGAGACGCTATCTCATTCATGATGAAACAATAGCGCAAAGGAACATGAGAGACGGAAAGGAAATGACGCACACAAGCGCTGCAAGACAAGAGTAGTGCTTTTGTGCGTCGTTCCCTTTCTGTCGCTCGTGTTTCTTTTTTTCATCATGAACTTGATTCAACTCGCCCAACTTTCGACTTTGCTTAACGCTATGTGGTGGTGTTTCGGCCCCACTAAGGGAGCCTTAACTCTTTTTATTGTCGGCGCTTGAAACGTTTCCGCGGAACATGAGTCGACTGTTGAGAAAAATATGATCCATTTAAAATCAAATTCTATCCTCGATAAATGCATCTCTTTAGGCCCAGCTAGTATCAGCAGAGCGATAAGGAACCATGGAATTTGCTTTACGTGAAGCCAAAAGCAGCACAGAATCTTCCATGTGGCTTTAAACATTGCATGCAGGACAGGACCGGAATGTGCAGAACTGCTTACGCGTTCTCGTCGTGGTTGTGGTCGTAGTCGCCTTGGTGGTGGTGGCGACAGTGGTCGCCTTGGCGGTGCTGGCGGTAGTCCCGCCTACGTCGGTTTCCTCGCTCGCGGTTCCACCTGCATTGGGCCATGTACTGGTTTCGCAAGGAAAAAACTGTTCAACTACTACCAATAATTTACTATAAACGTGAGCATATGGAGATTCTTTTCGGGAACAATAGATTATGTGGTGCTTTGTCTTAATAGATGGCGATTTTTAGAGGACAGGGCGAAAGCTAGGGTATGTTGCGATTCATATAAACCAAAAAGCGTAAATCCGAACAAGATGTGGTACAAGTGCCCGGCGATGTTCCTTACCGTATCCGCAAGTTCCATCAACTAGTCCCCAAATTCTACATTTCGTGTCCTTTTACCGCGAAAATGCTGCCAATTGTGAGAAGAGCAACAAACTTTTGGCTCATACAAGTCCCCACAATTACATAAAAGTTTTCTTTTTGCCTAATATTTCTTCTCACATACCCAAAAAAAGGAAGAACTCCCTCTATTCCTCATCACCGCAAGCAAAGCAGCCAGAGAGGCGCGACTGGGGTCAGCCAAGCTCACAGCCACAAGAAGAGTAACACCCCTGTCACACGGGCACTTTCGATCCTCATTGAACTTGATCTGCATCGAGATTTTCGAGCACACTCGAAACATCCGGTGCTACACGAGCATTTTCAATGCTCATTGCGAAGTTTCCCTCATGTGTGTTAGGGGGCGCCAAATGTTCCGCCGACAGCCATAACATGGTGATGTCCGGCAACACTGTGCAGTCGGGGGCAGCGGCAGCCAAATCCGTAGCCAGACGTGATAGCGGTTGGCGCCAAAACCAAAAGCTCTGTTGTCACAGCTGTGTAAATTATTATGAGTTTAGAAAGGAAGCGTGAGATTGCTCTTATGGTGGTGGCGGCTGCTGACCTCGAAGTCGGGATTGAGGTGACTAAAAGTCAGACAACGGTGTGAAAAGGCGGCTCCTTTTTGTGAACGGGTTGTGTATCGCAGCTGCGGTTGCGTGCGATGGTACACTCCAGCGGGAAAGGTGGATGTACAGTCGAAACGAACGCTGGTTCGAGGACACTCTCCCCCACCTCGGAGAGCGGTTCTTTAAACAGGGCTTCCATGTGACTCCTTCGACGTTCCGGTATATAGTCGAAGCTTGCCGGCCTCTGCTGCAGCGCGTCGATCCCAATATGCGGTTGGCCATCTCTGTCGAGAAGCGCGTTGCAGTGGCGATGTACAAGCTGTGTTCCGCGGCAGAGGATAGGTCTGTGGCCAATCTTTTCGGCCTGGGGCGATCTACCGTGAACACCATCTATCGGGAGTTTTGTGACGCCGTAGTGTGCCTACTCGAGGACAAGTGGATAAACATGCCCTCTCCAGACGCAATGGGCGACCACATTAGACAGTTCAGTGCCGTTTGCGATTTCCGAAAAGTGATAGGGGCACTCGACGGTTGCCATTTCCCCGTGTCGCCGCCCAAGGAAAGCGCACCGGACTACTACAACTATAAAGGCTGGTGAGTTATCTCATATTTGGCTTATGTAGAGCTTACATGTTGCAGCCATAAAGGCAGCATTGCAGCAATACGAATTTGCTAATGCAAAAGTCTTCAGTTCACAAGTCATTGTGCATTTCCATAATTTGTGAAGAATTCCTTTAATGCTGTTTTTTTTTTTCACAGGCACAGCATCGGGCTGCACACCTTGGTAGACCACCGGTACGCGCTTTCGGTACGTGAACGTTGGATCACCAGGGCGCTGCCACGATGCCTACATCTACCAACGCTCCCAGATGGCAGAGTTTATTGAAGGGCCAACGTTTCAGGCTCCAGCTGTAGGCATCAGTGGAACAGCTGTGCCTCCACTAATAATCTGTGACCAAGCGTTTCCCCTCACATCCCACTTGATCAAACCCTTCAGCCACAGCGCCCACTTGGATGCCGACATGAAAACGTTAAACTACCACTTGTCGAAGGCTAGAAGGGTAGTCGAGAAAGCGTTTGGCAGACTGAAGGCAAGATTCAGGTTCTGCATGAAGAGGATGGAGTGCAGCATAGATACAGTTCCACTGGTGATCCGCGCCTGCGTTACGCTGAACAACATATGTGAAGCGTTTGGCGACCACGTCATGTAATACTGTACCTCTGATTCACAAGTTTCCGAGGCCCTGTATCACCAGCCACAGAGAGTCACAGACTATCAAACCGCAACTGGTGCTGCAGTACGAGTTGCAATCCTAGAAAACTACAAGCAGCGAGCACAGAACTGAGGTAAACTGTGCTATCCATTTACAATAACCGTGTTTGCTGGCTGGCTAGTTGGTGCAATCCATTCACTTTAAGAAACTGCGTGAAAAGATAATGGAACGCACAGGAGACGCACACAAAATTTGAAAAGTTACACCTCTTTATAGGCTTCGCAGCCAACACTTTACAAAAAAATGTAGATATCACATTCGACGAACCAAATCAAAAAGATGCGAAGACAAGACAAAAAAGACACTGGCTAGCTTTATTTTGTCATTAGTCTGTACGCTGGTCCTGTTGTTTGACCATGAAATAACAACACGCCCACAATGCTTTGTTGCTACAGAATATATCAACCGAAAAATATCACACACTGCCGCGAAATATTGCTCAGGTACTGGAACAGGCGCAAAAAGCATAAAACAGCAAGGAAGAAAAACAACAAAAGTCAAAATCGAAAGGAGTAACCTCAGATGTCACACTGCATGTGGTTGACATAGCCAGGATAATTGCAAACCACTCAGGTACTGCAAAAAGCGCAAAAAATGCTAAACAATAGATAAAATCATAAGGAGTAACATTAGAAAACGTCATATTGCACATAGTTAACACAGCCTTGGGTACCACAAATCCCCGCGTCACATTGCGCAGGCCCTGGAAAAAATGCAAAAAATGTGCACGAAAACGAAGAGACAAAACCTGGGCTCACATCAGATGATGTCATATTGCATGTGGTTAACACTGCCTTCAATATCACAAATTGCTGCGCAACATCCCGCACGCACTGAAACAAGTGCAACAAATGCACAACAGCAAGAAAGGAAAACAAAACAGTAAGTAAAATCTGAAGGAGTCGCATTAGATAATGTCATATTGCACATAGTTAACACAGCCTTCAGTACCACATATCACCGCGCAACATTGCGCAGGCGCTGAAACCAATGGGAACAATGCGCACGAAAAAGAAAAGAAACAAAATCTGCAGTCAAATCAGATGATTCCATATTGCATGTGGTTAACACTGCCATCAATATCACAAATTGCTGCTCAACATCGCGCAGGCACTTGCTGATATGAAAGCAGGGGCAAGACATTAAGAAATCCGACGAGTGTGAAAACTAACACAAAAAAACCCATAGACAAAGTAAAAACCGACAAAATAGAAACATACAACTGTGAAAAAAAATTATAAAAATTCTTAACTTGATTCAAGAAACCTTGTTATGGCATTTACCATTTTCTCTTGCAGCGTCAAGTGCCGCTGTCTCATCTCCATTTTTCTGCTGCGGCACGCTTCAAAGCTCTCACGCAGCATCCTCTGCTCCGTGAGCAAAGCTTGCCTAAAGTCAGACGAAGCAGTCCGCAGTCTTTTTCTGGGATTTTGCTGCTCGCGGATGCCTGCCTGCCCCTCAGCTCCTCCGTCTTCAATGGCCGCCGACTCGGCTGCAAAACCTCAACAGCAAGAAAGGAAAACAAAACAGTAAGTAAAATCTGAAGGAGTCGCATTAGATAATGTCATATTGCACATAGTTAACACAGCCTTCAGTACCACATATCACCGCGCAACATTGCGCAGGCGCTGAAACCAATGGGAACAATGCGCACGAAAAAGAAAAGAAACAAAATCTGCAGTCAAATCAGATGATTCCATATTGCATGTGGTTAACACTGCCATCAATATCACAAATTGCTGCTCAACATCGCGCAGGCACTTGCTGATATGAAAGCAGGGGCAAGACATTAAGAAATCCGACGAGTGTGAAAACTAACACAAAAAAACCCATAGACAAAGTAAAAACCGACAAAATAGAAACATACAACTGTGAAAAAAAATTATAAAAATTCTTAACTTGATTCAAGAAACCTTGTTATGGCATTTACCATTTTCTCTTGCAGCGTCAAGTGCCGCTGTCTCATCTCCATTTTTCTGCTGCGGCACGCTTCAAAGCTCTCACGCAGCATCCTCTGCTCCGTGAGCAAAGCTTGCCTAAAGTCAGACGAAGCAGTCCGCAGTCTTTTTCTGGGATTTTGCTGCTCGCGGATGCCTGCCTGCCCCTCAGCTCCTCCGTCTTCAATGGCCGCCGACTCGGCTGCAAAACCTCAACAGCAAGAAAGGAAAACAAAACAGTAAGTAAAATCTGAAGGAGTCGCATTAGATAATGTCATATTGCACATAGTTAACACAGCCTTCAGTACCACATATCACCGCGCAACATTGCGCAGGCGCTGAAACCAATGGGAACAATGCGCACGAAAAAGAAAAGAAACAAAATCTGCAGTCAAATCAGATGATTCCATATTGCATGTGGTTAACACTGCCATCAATATCACAAATTGCTGCTCAACATCGCGCAGGCACTTGCTGATATGAAAGCAGGGGCAAGACATTAAGAAATCCGACGAGTGTGAAAACTAACACAAAAAAACCCATAGACAAAGTAAAAACCGACAAAATAGAAACATACAACTGTGAAAAAAAATTATAAAAATTCTTAACTTGATTCAAGAAACCTTGTTATGGCATTTACCATTTTCTCTTGCAGCGTCAAGTGCCGCTGTCTCATCTCCATTTTTCTGCTGCGGCACGCTTCAAAGCTCTCACGCAGCATCCTCTGCTCCGTGAGCAAAGCTTGCCTAAAGTCAGACGAAGCAGTCCGCAGTCTTTTTCTGGGATTTTGCTGCTCGCGGATGCCTGCCTGCCCCTCAGCTCCTCCGTCTTCAATGGCCGCCGACTCGGCTGCAAAACCTCCGGCCCGACATTCGGGCTCCTGTAAATTTTCCAGTACAGGGCTGCCGTCCTCGGCGGTCCCGGTGTCGGCGCCCACCACCATGCCAAGAATGATCTGCATGAAAATTTATGATGTTTGCCTGTCAATGTCTTTGGTCCATAGACAGGCGAGAAGTGTGGGATCAAGCGTATGTGAAACAAGGATGTCTCCAGTGGCTAGCTGTGAACTGAAGCAGTGATATCAGACGGATTTTGTTTCTGGCCCACTTATATTCTTTTGCCATCTAGTATATAGAAGTTGACTTTTAATCAGGCTTTCGAAATACATTGGCAATGTTTCTTCCAAGGTCTTGTTTTCTTAACTTACTGCCTGAGCAAATGCCCTTAGGTGACACCTATGGCTGATTCTGTTGACATCATGACCGCACTTGAAACATAAGGTGGTTGATGCTTTGAATTATGTGATGGTTTGTAGCACTAAAGGACAGGATGACAGCACTAAAAAATATGTCGTTCAGATGATGGAACTAGAAATAAACGTCACTATGGTTCAAATGCAACCTAGCACATGCTGTGTGCTAGGCAACGTGCAGCAGTGCTAAACGACAGACTGCAAATGTCAAGCTGTTTGCATTTTGTATGTGATGTCACCTTGACACGTTTATTTAGTATTGCAGTGCGCCACATATCTCATGACCACAACATCATAGCTACTCCAATAAAGGCCATTTTTCAAAGTTCTCGGTGATGTAAATGAAAAGGTGAGGAAATGATAGAGCACAACATTTCTGGAAAGTGCATTGCCAATCTCAAATCTGATCCACATACCTCATCTATAGTGGCTCTCCCAGAGCAGCGGGTTTCTTGAACGAGTGAGGGGTCGTTCATTGGTAAGAAAGAATACATGCAAACGTAATGGGGCCATTGGATGGCGCCCGAGCCTGTGGTTGTTCCGTTTTTGTTGAAATCCCTAAAAGGATGGAAAGTTGCGCAAGTTTACATAATTGCTGAAAAGCAGAGCAGTGTGCATTTAAAAGAGAAAAGAAAAGCCCTTCGTTAGGTGCATATTAAACAGAAACAAGCCTACCAGATTTTACATTCAGACGCCAGGCTTGAAATGGATGGAGACGTAACGAATCAAAATTGCACGCTAGCGCTAAGCAGCGGGGAAGCCGTCTGGTGCTGCCAAATGACTTTTTTTTTTATCACTGCTTATAAATAGCTAAATGAGCAAGGCGGGTTCTCGGCGGTGATTTGCGGGCACCCTCCCCTAGCCGTCGGAAAATATGCAGGTGCCTTGAAGCGCGCCGAAAGTTCCTCGAACGTCTCTCTCATTGTCTGAAGAGCATCGCGAACTCGTAATTGAAACAGCTTGCAACCATGCTTTTGTAACACTTCGGAATTCGACTGCCGTCGGTCCAAGAGTGAGTTGCGGCAAAAGACAGCACGGAATCGGTTTCCTCGTATTCACTGTGCGAAGAGTAGAACTACTCCATAACAAAAAACTATGCGATATAGGCACTGTCTACCATGGCCGACTCAAATCTCCTTAGGCACGAAATCGAGCGCACACAAAAAATACACGCGAGAACTCAACACCTCCACGGTGAGCAGACGACAAAACCTGCCTGCACGCGCTCGGTTGAAAATTGTCGCTGCTGACCCGCCGAACCTGCACCACATAACTGGTTAAGCACCGCGCTGGCAACACTTTTTCAGGATTGGTGCCGTGAACCAGCACTGAATCGAATGCAGCTATAGTGCAATGACATCTTGTGAAGCGTGAATTCAAAGCAACGAAGCAGAACAGCTGCAGGTGAGAAAGTCAATGCCTGCGAAGACGGACGCCGTCTAAAAATGCTTACTTACCGGTACATCTGCGTCGAATTTCTTACCTTGTAGCGCACCTCTGCTGCTGTGTGATCGAACCCGAGGGCCCGCAACGCCTCCGCGATTTCCGCATACACTGCGGCGTTCCTCTCCTGGCGCCGCAAATCATTTAGGCGGTCCTGCCAGCAGTCGATGAGAGCGGCTGTCTCGCGCTCGCTCAACAGTTAGCGCGCCGGCGAGCAGGAGGGCGCCATCTTTGTTTACACTGCCGACGAAGCTTGGAGCGTGGTGTGGAGATTACTTTCAAACATGTTTGCATATAAGCACGCATAGTACCTGAAAATGTTCTGTCCTGCATTTTAATCAATTACAAGAGCAAAAATTGTGGTTTTGTTCTGTTAATTAGTGATTATTTTGATAGCTTCATGAGAGCGAGAGTGCTTTCGATTGTGCTTGGAGCCTCAAGCACTCTTGAGGAATCAGCATCGAGTCAAGCAGGATCGAACTCGGTTGCGCTTGAAAGTGGCCGTGTGACAACCGTCGGTCTGCATTGAGTTCGATGAGCATTGACTCAATGAGGATCGAAAGTGCCCGTGTGACAGGGGTATAAGACGGCGGGTTGAGCAGGTTGATACATATTGGCTATGAATGACAGCGCTGAGACAACGGATATAGGAAGCAAACAGAACTACCGCTGATTAACAACTGCGGTTTATTAGAAAGAAACAAAAATATATTCTTTTCACAATCAGGAGCGCATGCGCAACAGCAAAATACATATTGATAGTTCAATCATATGAAGCCAGATATTTTAGTTCACAATCATACCACGTACAGAAGGGGCCCTTACGCAGGAGTCATGGTTTTTGTCAATATGATATGCTTCTCTGATTTTACTTGTTAACCTATTTTTGTGTTTGTGCAGAACCCAGGTTCCATTAAAATTAATGTGGAATATGCTACTCAGGTACCTGACAGTAACTGGGTGGACCGGTGCAAACGGCTGCGCGCCAGATGTCTGGCCGCAACACGTGGCGCCGGTTCAGTGCTCTCATCGATCAACACAAACACGCACGGAAACGCAACGCCACTTAGGTATGGCCTTCCACAACTTTACAGGAACGACCACCCGGCTAGCGCACAAGCTCAGACTGATACCTGTGCACCACCAAGGACCCTCGGCTGGCCGCGTGCTCGTATGCAGGCGAAGAGAACACGGTGCAGGACACCCCGTTCCAGCTGCACGACCTCCGGGCGGCCTTAAACAAGATGAAGTGCGACACTGCACGCGGGCGCGACAAGGTTAGGGCAAAGCTCTTGGCCAACCTTCCCGGCGCAGCCTACGCCGCACTCCTCAATTACATCATTAGCATCTGGGACGGAGGGACCCCTCTCTCTCTCTCTTGCCTGGAAGTCGCCTCTCGAAACCTTCATCCCGAAGGCCGGTTAACCTGTTGATGTGGGGAACCTTCGCCCCATCTCGCTCACGTCTTGTGTCGGCAAGCTGATGGAGACGATGGTGCGCGACAGACTCTCCGAATTTCTCGAAAAGAAGAGCATTTTTTCGCTCACCATGTTCGGTTGCCGCCGTCACAAGTCAGCACAGGATACACTTCTGCAGCTCCATCGTGACATCTCAGATCCTCTCGAATGTCCCCACATCGACAAGGTTGTTTTGGCTGTATATCTTAAAGGCGCATTCGACAAAGTCAAACGCGAAGTAATCCTAGACCACAACAGTCACACAAACTGCGGCCTCAAAGCATTCCATAAGACATTTTCTTACTGACCATCAAGCCTACATACGCATACAAGGTGCGGGACACGGCCTCAAGGCGCGGCCGTCTCCCTTCCTCTTCAATTTGGCAATGCTTCATCTTCCCTGCAAATTGTGTTCTCTTCCCGGGATACATCACGCTCTGCACGCGGATGATATTGCAATCTGGGCCACGCAAGCTGGGCTGGGCCACATGGAGCCCTGCTTGCAAGCATCGGCGACCCTAGTCGACGACTATGCGACCTACTGCGGACTCCAGTGCGCCCCAGCGAAAACTGAATTTGTGCACGTAGATCCCTCCTCTCGGGGCACGAGTTAGCTTCGCATCAGCCTCCCTTCGGGACCGATCCGGGGGGCCAAGGAGATCCGCGTCCTTGGCCTCTTCATACACTATCAGCGCAGGGCCGACACCACCCTTGCCAGCCTTCGCACGGTGGAAGTCTAGGTGGGCCGCATGGTCCGCCAGGTCTCCAAAAAGCGGGGCTGATTACGAAGCAAGGATGCACGGCGGCTTGCCCGTGCTTTACGCGTACGCGATCTCGGTAATAGCATCTCGGTAATAGCCGATAATTGGTCGGGTTGGTTCTCGGTTTGAGAGCGGAGATTCGAGGGGCTAGGATTGCATTCAATATCACCAGAAAGAAGTAGCAATAACACTTCAGCACATTCGCGCATAAGTGCACAAAACGTTTGTGAGCATGGGAGCAGGACTAGACAACGATTGCTATACTTTTTTGCATACTTTTTTGCATGATGGCAGTATCGTGAACGGTTCTGGGAGTAAATTCATCGCAAGATGAAGGGTGGTAGCTGTACAGTGCCAACGCCAGCATAGCCTGCGGGGCAAACAAAAGAAGGTTGTGAGCCATGCTGCTGTGTGCGCTGCTCCCATGCTCTCTGAAGGCGAAGGTGTTCCGGGGGTCGTTTAAATCCATGACCAGTGACGCTGTCGCTGTCCGTGATGCTGCCTTGTCCGCAAGGAGCACGGTTGATGAAGGCCGGTAGTAGCAGGCAATGTCGATTGGATTGCCGGGACCAAGCATGCTGGCAGTATCGTGAACGGTTCTGGGCGTCAATTCACCGCAAGATGAAGGGTGGTAGCAGTACAGTGCCAACGTCAGACTAGCCTCCGGGGCAAACAAAAGATTGAGTCATGTTGCTATGTGCGCTGCTCCCATGAGTTCCGTTCAGGAGCTAAGCAAGACAACCTGCTTAGGAAAGCAGAAAAAGGCTCATCTCACTAGGAGTTAGTTTTCACGAAAATTTGAGTTGGAACGCTCAGATTGACAGTTTCATGTAAACTTTCAAAATGCACGGGTGTTCTTGCAAAATATCGCTCCTGTTTACCAGTGTCAATCAAACTCATAGTGTACAATGCACTGTTTTTGCCCTATCTCAGTTATTGTTTTTTCGTCTGGGTCAGTAGTACCACGGAGACAAATATCCAAAAACTTTTTCGACTGCAAAAGAAAGCAATTCGTTCTATTGCAAATGATGAATACCGAGCTCACAGGGACGAGTTGTTTACCCGCCTCAGTATCATCAAAATTCCAAAGCTCTGCGAATATTACTTAGCCACAAGGTATAAAAAATCCCTTCACCATATCCATGATAGCTTTCTAGACATGTGTGCGCTAAAACCAAATGATCTAACATATACTCTTCGAAATCCTGAATTTTGGTGGGTCCCTTTTTCATGCACTACATATGGTGATCAAATGCTGGGCCATAATGTTCCAGTACTGCTAAATAAGCTTATCTTGAACAACGTCTGTATTGACACCTGCAATCAGAAAGACATCCGGGACATATGTTTACGATTGTAGTGTTATCTATGTTGTTTGTGCCTGAGACAGCAGATTAATCACTTGACGCACTTCTGTTTGTGATATATTTTGAGATCTAGTGACCGCATTGCTTGACATGTTTCTTGAGTTACCAGAATGTATATCTCAAGTGCCAAATGTTTTGCGCTTTATTTCGCACGCAAATATTATTCGTGTTCTTTTCTTTTTTTCTTGTTTTGTACACGTGTCCCCCTCGCTGCAAGCCATGTATACGGGGGGTTCAGGCTGTTTCAAGTGGAAGTTGTTTCCACTTTTTGCCTGAACCAACCCTCATCATTTTGTGATGAAAATAAAACGATTGATTGACTGATTGATTGGTTGATTGATTGATTGATTGATTGATTGGTTGGTTGATTGATTGATTGATTGATTGATTGATTGATTGATTGATTGATTGATTGATTGATTGAACAAAGACATCGCTTTCGATATTTCGTTGCCCATCTATGTGGATGAGCATCTTTTTCCAACACTTAAGAAGCTTCTAGCCAAGACTGTCAAAAAAATACGCAAAGGGGTGTAAGTCATTGTGGGCTAGCAACGGCAAGACTTTTGCAAGTCAGGCTGATGGCATGCCGACTGTACAGATGCTAGCTGAGAATGACATCGATAAAACATTCTCAAGCCAGCCTGACTACACAGCTGCATCTAGGAGCCCCGAATAAATAGTGTATCAGCATGCCTTGCAACAGCAAAGGGAAAATAAAATAGACTATCACGAACTCACACTGCCGTCTAAACTCGATTTACAGAGGCCTTTTTACGAATAAGTCCTGGACATCAATGCATGTTCGGTTGGCTGTAAAGAGGATGACATTTCTGTGCTCTTGCACCAGTTTCCTTGTAAGTTTGATATAATATTAATGATAATATAAATAATAATTGGTTTTTGGGGAAGGAAATGGCGCATTATCTGTCTCATATATCGTTGGACACCTGAATCGCGCCGTAAGGGAAGGGACAAAGGAGGGAGAGAAAGAAGAAAGGAAGAAAGAGGTGCTGTAGTGAAGGGCTCAGGAAAAATTTCGACCACCTGGGATCTTTAACGTGCACTGACTTCGCACAGCACGCGGGCGCCTCAGCGTTCTGCCTCCAAGGCGCCCGTGTGCTGTGCGATGTCAGTGCATGTTAAAGATCAACACCACTGTAAAATGTTCAAAATTGACGGATATGAGAAATTTTTTTCTAAATCTTTTCAAATGGCGAGGTGTCGGTATTGCTATACATGTTGCAGATTTGAAAAAAAATGTAAGTCTTCCTAATTTCGGCATGATTAGTTATGACTATGAAATTCTGACGGTGCAAAATAAAAATGAAATAATATCCGCTGTTTACCTCCCACCGCATGGAAATCATGTGCGCATCTTTGTGTTTTATGAAAATTTTCTAAACTTTGATTCACTTCACAAAGTACCCTTAATCTGATCAATGACAGTGACTGCAACGTTAACATTTTAGAGCATAGCATTCCCGTGCACGATATCAAAGCGCAGCTAATTTTTTTTTTTTGTTTCTCAGGTGTGATTGTTTCGCCAACTAGCATTACATGTTCTTCAATTGCGACACTCGATCTTCTGATAACCAACTTTGACACGATCATCTGCAGGGCTGGCACAGTTGTGTCTCACGTCAGCGATCATTCTCCGGTTTTCATGAAACATCGCAGCCGTTCAGTAGAAACCGCTGAACCAAATGAGCCTTTAGCTATACAATACATCTCAGACAACAGATTAGAACTGTTCAAACAAACAATCATACCCCAAGACTGTTCTTCAGTAAAGTCCAAGGGTGACGGGAACGAAGGTTATAACGACTTTATTAAGCTCTTTGCACTTATCTATGCTAAACATTTTATAATAAAGACTATTAAGTCACGGATAACAAAAGAGTATCTAAAATGACTAAATTAAAAATCGACTTCACCACTCTTTCTTATGTACCCGAATAGAAGCGATACTTAGAGAGTTTAAAAAGTTTCGCAATAACTTAAATGCTATGCTGAGATGTGCGAAATTTTGTGTACTATGAGCAGATATTTGCAAAAATAACTCAGCAGCACCTTCACACTGCATGGAAAATAATAAACAGTGTCCTGGTGGTTCGAAAAATTAACTCCGTTCCGAATACTTTAATCGTCGATGGCCAAGAACGTAATGGAAAAGTACTTACTGATTACTTAAATCATTACTTTGTAAAAGTTGCTGTGCCTAGGCCCGGAGTATGTCCCTCCGAAGAAATAGTACATCGTAGCATTGGAGTACAGTATATTCCTTCAGCCAACTGATGACTTTGAAGTTTCTAATATAGTGATGGCCTTGCCTAACACCAAAGCTTTAGACGTAAATGATCTTCAGCCGCAGCAGTGGCTCAGTGGTTATGGCGCTCAGCCTCTGAGTCGAAAGATGCGGGTTCGATCCCAGCCACGGTGGTCGAATTTCGATGGAGGCGAAATTCTAGGGGCCTGTGTACTGTGTGATGTCAGTGCACGTTAAAGACCCCCAGGTGGTCGAAATTTCCGGAGCCCTTCACAACGGCATCCCTCATGGCCTGAGTCGCTTTGGGACGTTAAACCCCCATAAACCATAAACCGAGCAAATTACCTTAACATTAAGCTAATAAACTACGGCTTAAGTACAATTTCACCTATTCTTGTTCATATGTTCAACTTAGTCATGGAATCGGGAATCTTTCCGGATGCACTGAAGATTGGTAAGGAGTCCATAATTTGTAAAGGAGAAAACCGCAACTTGCCCACAAGTTACCTACCAATATCAATCCTCCCAGTTTTAAGCAAAGCACTAGAAATAATTATATTTGTTAAAGTAACAAAGTTTTTGAAACACGTCATGTTATAACTAACGTACAGTTTGGGTTTGGGAAAGGTAAGTCTATGGATACGGCTCTGTTGACATTAAAGCAACAAATTTCGCACAAGATAGGCAAAAGCATGTTCACAGAAACCATTTTCGGGGATTTCAGATTCTAATCGAAAAGCTTCAGTCGTATGGAATTCGTGGGCGATGGTCATACTTACTAAAATCCTACCTTGAAAATAGAGCTGGGAACGTACACATAGACAAACATAATTCATAGCTTCTGCCAGTTACATACGGTGTCCCGCAGGGTAGCGTACTAGTCCGCTATTATTTAATGTATTCATCAATGATATTCAAGGTGTAGATAGTACAATACAATTTATTATATATGCTGATGATTGCATTTTGTTAATTTCTCGCAAAAACATTAACGATTTAGTACTGAAATGCAACGATGTTCTGCAAAAGTTGTCAAAGCGGTCAAAAGTTAATCGAATTACAATTGATGCTGTTAAAAGACGGCAACTATTTTTTGTGCTAAAAAATAAGGAAGTTCCACCTCACCTCTCATTTCAGTTTGAATACCAGGAAATTAAAATCGTTCACGACCACAAAATCCTTGGTGCATATATTTTTTGTCGAATTTAGGCTGCGGCACTTATATTAGTTATCTATGCAAGAAACAATCTTCGATAGCCGGAGTTATGCCACTATATCGCAGGATACTTCCCCGGAAGACCAAACTTCAGATCTATCAAGCATTGCTTAGCTCCCATTTATTTTATTCTAGCTTAGTTTGGTGTACAACGACAAAAGGAAATTTGAACAGACTTCTCAGGATTCAGAAACGAATGATTCGCAATATTGCAAATATGGAACTTATGGCCACTACAATAAATGCGTTTAGGCTGTTCGAAATAGATCCATTAAAACACATTTATGAATTCCGCTTGCTAAAGATAGCCACATAGCCTCATTTGCTGGTTCACAGCAACGAACCAATATACCCGCTAGAAATCTGGATGTATGGGAAGTTCATTTCCGTGCAGTTTACGAACGCCAATCTTTGGCTCACAATCTTCCAGTATTTCTTAACAAATTCATACTCATAGCAGACGTGCACCGAAGAGAGCTCAGGTCTTCGGTTTTGGACCTGTAGGAAGCATTATGTTGTCTTATGTGTGCTCACTGCTTAGAATGTAGTTACCTGATTTTTTATTCAAATATTTCCTTTTATAGTGTCTAATGTTTAGTAGGTATTTGTTTTTGGAATTCAAATAAGCATTATGTTGTCGTGTGTGTTTACTGTACTAAAATGTAATTACCAGATTTTTGATAGATTTTCTTTTCTACTGTCCAATGTTTTCCACGCTTTGAATTGTTTCTCAACTGATTACTTGATTACTATTGGTGCTATATCTTCTGGTGCTACACCTGTGCCTTCAGCTCTACTGCTACTGTCTTGTAGTGGTCTCTTGGGCCTTAATCAAGCTGCTTCAGCAGCTTTTAGCCCAGAAGACCATACAGCTTCTTTTCTGAAAACTAAACATTTTGACAGATTTGCCTGTCTGGTTGGGTTTGAAGACTTATAATAAACTGCACAGCTTCTTTTCTGAAAAAAAAACAAAAACAAAATTGATTGATTGACCTTTTATCGATTATCTTTTATCGATTAAGCTTACACGTGGGATTCGCAGTCTAGCACGCGTGTGAGGCTTCGTAACAACCAAGACGGTGAATCGCCCCACCGAGACTGACGTGATAAGTGTGAGGCCAGATAACTGAACGCAAATCCCGAAGTGAATTTCCTTGCTCCACACTTTTAAATGCGATTTCTAGCAGCTTACGGAGCAAAATTGTTACCTTTAATTGGTTTAAAGAAACTCACCATAGCTCTACAATTTGTGTGACCAAATTGGCTCAAAAGCTCCATCTTATATGAAGAACTTGTATTACCTGCTTGTTACTTCTTTAGAAAATATACATCGTGCGTCGCGGTGCCAGTGTGGTCTTATTTCTACAAAAAAAGCATCGACCTTTCTTCGCTAACCGAGCTTCGAGAAACTGAATCAGTTTGGTGCAAAGTTAATATGTATTTGTGAAAGTTATAGGTGTTATATATCGTGATCCAAATGCCGATAGCCATGTGTTTCCAGCTCTAAATGATTATATCGCAGCACATAGATTATATGTCTACAAAATGGCTTTGGGCGGTGATTTTAACTTGATATGCACAATTTGAGCCTCAATCGTATCGACTGGTCGCGACAAAGCACAGTATGACTCGTTTCTTGACAGCAGTTCCTTTCGATTTCACACAAGTGGTCCACTGTCCTACGCGTGGTCACTGCTGGACCTTCTGGACTTGAATGAGCAGTTGGTACAATGTGGGTTCGATGTGAGGTAGGTGATGGTCTGTATCGTCACAAAACAGCATTATTAAATTCAATAGTGCACCTGGGTGTAAAACACTAGAATACAGTATTGCCACGAATCTTTGTAGTGCTTGTTTGTTCATTCTTCGAGGAGAAGAAGCGCACCCTCTTCTCCTCGGTCATGTTAGGGTCATCGCGTCGGAACAGACAACAAATCTCTTCGACGTACATAGGCTGGTCTCGTTTGGCAGTTGGATGCGCGTCTCCAGCAGTACTTCGGCCTTTTCTTTGCCGACAATGCTTGTAATGTTTTCACAAGTTCTTTTCTACGTTAAGCGAACATAGCGCTATAGACGAGGACAACAAGGAAAGACACAACCGGACCAGCGCTATCCTGTTGTTATACATTGGCCAGACGGGTCGTTACATTAACACGCGCCTAACTAAGCACGCTAGTACCTTGCAGGCTAAGAAATCTATTAATCTAGTCGATCATGTTAGGGACTGCAAATCTTGCTTCCCTACTTTTCATCACAGTGATGTATTGTACAGCCACCCAACACAGTTAACGAGGGAGATTATGGAAGCTGTTTACATAAAGAAAAAAACTAGATTGTGCGTTTGCAGCCCGTCGGTATGCCTGCATGACAGTGAGGTTCGTTTCCTCGATTCCACATAGCTACACGTCTGTTTGCTTTGCTATTTTGATTGTTTGCCCTATTTATATTCCTTACTTCCTGTGAATAAGCAAGTAAATAAGTCTTTAGTCTTTTCGCTTAAGTATGTATCAACAACTCACCCGTCTTGCCATCGTGTTATTTTCTAACTCATTTCCATGTTCGCAGGGAAGCCTCGCGATTCTCGTACCAGGATTTAGCTGGGCCATTCAATACGAGAAAGACGTATTACAGTTTTGCTTGGTCGTCCCATTGGTTGAACGTCGCCACTCGCTCAGACTGGTTTAACCAATCCTCGGCGTCTTGATGGGGTCGACCACTGAATACAGGTGTATCACATGGCTGTTGAAAAATGAGCGGTGATAATGCAGCGCCGCCCTCCATCTTCGGTAGCAGTGCAGCTCCACGGTGCAGCACCTCCACCAGATATCACGAAGTGGAGACCGCAGTCGAAGCAGTGAGGAAGACAGCCAAAACCTCTTCTAGAAAAAACTGTTCATCAGTCTGACCTGCGCCCGGAATTGACTAAATGACTCGACGGCGGCGAAAGAAACAAGCGTGCTCGGCGGTCGTCGAACAGAATGCCCGCCGCTCTCGGCTGTGCACAACTTAAAGCTGATGGTGAACTTTCGAGATAAAGCATGCAAAGTTACCAGAACATTCTGGAACAAGGTAGAATCGGCTCCGCCTGGATGAGATCATTGGAGACAAATCTGATCGCGTCTTGCATCCCCAAACAAAGTGATAAAGTGGCGGGGCGGCAGCTTTGAAGAATGACCAGACACTACAAGATTCTTGCAACGCCAAGCATTTCTCATCGATAGACCTCAAGAGCGGCTACTGGCAAATTGAGGCTGATGAAAGAGATCGCGAGAAGACCGCATTCATCACTCTGGATGGCCTCTTCGTGTTCAAGGTGGTGCAATTTCTTCTCTTTTCCGCACCAGTGACGTTTCAGCGAGTAGTGGTTGCGGTTCTGGCAGGCCTCAAGTGGCAAACTTGTCTACTATGTTCAGATGTTGTCGTGTCTTCGACTCTATCTTTGAAGACTATCTAAAAAGGCTTCGAACAGTACTAGCGGCTAACTATTCGACAACTGAGAAAGAGCGCCTTGCCATCATCTGAGCTACGTCGAAATTCCGCCCCTACCTGTACGGACGACCGTTCAAGGTGGTCGGCGATCACCACGCACTGTGCTGGCTTGCCAGTTTGAAGGACCCCTCTAGCCGACTCGCTCGATGGAGCCTGCGCCTCCAAGAGTTTATTGTTGCACAAATCCAAGAAACTGTGGAATCTCAGAAAGCTCTCGTAACCCAGCTAGAAGACAAAGACTGCAGAAACAATTTACTTGTTGTTGGGATAAAAAGGAATGGGAACGAGTCTGAGGAGGCCTTGCGCAGAAAAGTGGTTAAGAAAGTTATTCTGGATAAGCTTAATGTTACCTGCTCATCGGTGGCTGGCATTCATAGACTTAGTCGTTCGACTAGTTCCTCTGTTATACTGTATTTTTAGGATTACTAGGATAGGCAAGATGTTATGCGCAATACTAAAATGTTGAAGGAGATCGACTTTTCACTTCAGAACGACTATTCTGCAGAAACATTAAGAAGACAAACTGCTTTGGCAAAATGCAAAGAACGAAAAAGATAGTGAAAAGAAATTTTTTCTTACGCGTTAAAAACTCCGAGAGGTTGACAATTATTACGTGTGGGATGATGCATCAAACTCACGGGTTCCAGCGCAAATTAGACGAAGCGCCAGCTCTGAGAGCTAAAGGTTACCGGCACATATGCAAGAATTACGCGTGCTGTCCTTAAATGTCAGAAGTGTTGTGAACAAGACTGACAGCCTAGAGTTCGTACTTCTTTCCTATGATCCACACATTCTTCTAATTTCTGAAACATGGTTACATGACAAAATAAGCGATGATGATATTATTGCACCGGTCTATCAGCTTTCGAGGAGAGACAGGGGTTCAAGGGGCGGAGGTGTAGCAGTTATATTCAAGCCATCATTTCAGGTTACGGTCCTTGACCAAATCCTTGACCATAAAATCCTGTGTTTGGATGTGTCACTTGGCGGGCTTACCTTCTTGCTATGTGCTGTTTATCGTGCTCCCGATAATGATATTGCATTTCTTGAAAGTTTATATGATTATCTGGTAACCAAACGTGGAAACAGTTTGATTATAACGGGTGATTTCAATTTACCAGATTTAGACTAGAACAGAATGGCTTATGGGACAGTAATTCTGCTGATTTACTTATGGACATTATGTTAGCTCTAAACGTTAAGCAAATTGCTCGTGTTTGCACGCGTAATAATGCTTTTCTGGATATCTTTTTTTCTAAATGAATATTTCTCAGATGGACGTTTGAGTGTTGAGCCTGGCATTTCGGATCACCGTTTGTTGTTCTTTTCATGGTTTAATGATGTTATTCAAAACTTTTGCAATCAGCATGTTGCGCATATAAGTGATTTTGATCGGGCTGATGACGCTTCTGTTATCGATTATTTGGACCCTTCGTTGGGCCATATTAATAAGCAGTGATGATATGCATATTTTGTGGAAGCGCATCAGAAAAAGCATTTTAATCGGTGTTTCCAAATTTATACCCCAACGAAAAGTCAGAAAGAAGCGCATACACCCTTGGGTGAGTCGCGATATTACTGGCCACAAGCGAAAACTTAAACGATATTGAAGAAAGCATCCTACATCTTACAGTACCTGCAGACATTAAAAACTGAATTATCGCAGAAGCTATCTGCTGCAAAAACTCATTACTTTAATGTCAACCTACCGTCCTTCCTAGAATGAGAACCTAACAAATTCTGGCGTCACTTTGGTCAAAAAAGGAAAGCCTGCGAGAAATGACAGCTGATGATGGGAGGCTTGTGCATCAACTGATGCGCTATTCTAGACTTCGAGAAAGCTTTAGATAAAGTACCCCATTATCGCCTTTTACTTAAAATGTCTCTGTTAAGCATTCATCCTAGTGTCTTGAACTGGATTCGTAGCGTTCTAACCGACCGCATGCAATATGTTTTCGCTTATGGCTTCTCAACACCTTACTCACAGGTTCTATCAGGAGTACCCCAAGGCACAGTTCTTGGCCCCTTGCTCTTTGTAATATACATTAACGATTTGCCGTCCACAGTAACACCTAGTATCCGCCTTTTCGCGGAGTACTGCGTACTCTACCGCCCCATAACTAACGCCGAGGATGCTTACATCCTCCAATATGACCTGGATAACATACAGCAGTGGTTCACTACGGGGCTAATGTCCCTAAATACTCCAAAGACTACAAATTTCTTTGCACCGCTGCCGAAGTTATACTCCGCCTACTTATAAAGGTAACAATGCTACCATTATTTCATCTAACTCTTTTAAGTATCTTGGTATTAACCTCGCTAGTGACTTATCATGGTCTTGACACATTAACCACATAATAAATTCATCTAACCGAGCAGTTGGGTATATCTGTCGTAACCTGCGCATGGCACCTTCTTCTTTAAATTTACTACCTTATAAAATATTTGTGTGACCTAAACTTGAATACGCTTGCGCAATATTTGACCCCCATCTAACCTTATCTCGGCCCTTAAATCTGCTCAGAATTGTGCCACTCGCTTTGTTCTTTCAAACTACTCGCGATAATATAGCATACCCGCCTTGAAGTTCCAACTACCTTCTTTCGCTTCCCGTCGCCGAATTTCACGTCTCTGCCTTTATCACAGGTTTTCCATTGTTCACCCCGTGACAGCAAGCTCATTCTACCAGTACGTCGAGCACCCCGCACAGGCCATCCAAACAGCGTCATCCCGCAACGTGCCCGCACTACTACATTCCAGAAGTCATTTTTTTTGCACACAGCTCGCGACTGGAATGACCTCTGCGACTTGGCGCTAATCCATGATCCTGCCCATTTCAACACTGCCATCGAGGAAGCCATGTCATCGTCATGATTCCCACGTAACATTTATTGTTAACCACCGTTCTTGCACCCACCCCTCATGTAATGTCCCGCCAGGCACCTTTGAGGTTCAAATAAATAATAGTAAAAAAAATAAAGGTTGTTTATGAGCCCAAGGAAATCGCTGAGCTTTTTAATAAATATTTTCAAACGTCTTCACTTCTGATAGGTCTCTTGGAGTACCGGAGCGACCCGTCACCTCTGATGAGGATCATGAATCTCCGTTGATGGAGTTTTATCTTTATTGTTTAGGATAAATATTAGGAAAGAGCACGGTTCTGACTGCATTCCAAATGCTTTCTTAAAACGGTATGCGCCTTAAATTTCAGAACACCTTGCTAGACTTCTATCACTGTCATTGCGTACGATTGATTTTCAAAATGACTGGACGACGGCTCGTGTTTTTCCGATTCACAAAAAAAGGAGACAAATTAACCGTGTCGAATTACCGGCCAGTCTCACTTATTTCTACGTCTTGTAAGCTACTGGAGCATATAGTCGCTGGATTCATTAACGACATTTAAATGACAAGGGTATTTTATCACCGGCTCAGCAGGGATTCAGAAAGGGTATGTCTGCTGTTACACAACTAGTTACTACTCTTCATGACTTTCTTCGCATTCTAGATAATTCGGGACAGGTGGACACTTTGTTTCTAAATATGGCAAATGCCTTCGACAGGGTATCACATCCTAAACTAATTTATAAATTGCAGCTGATTGGACTTCCATTATATCTAGTTGAGTGGATTAAATCTTATCTGAAAAATAAAATTCAGTTTGTCGAGGTGAACGGTTCCTCTTCTCAAACACTTTCTGTCACTTCTGGAGTCCCCCATGTCAAGCGTGTTAGGGCCATTACTTTTCCTAATATATATAAATGGTATAATAGATGAAATTTCCCCTCCAGTATCAACAAACCTGTTCGCAGACTACTGTCTAGATTTCAAAGAAATATCATCAGAAGAAGACCACCAGATACTCCAAGAATCCTTATTAAAAATTTGTCGGTGGTGTTATAAATGGAATATGAACCTAAACATAGATAAGGCTCATAATTAAATAGTTTTTCGGCGCAAAAAAGAGACAAGACACATAGGGTAGGTGACAGGACGAAGCGCCGTCCTGTCACCTACCCTATGTGTCTTGTCTTTTTTTGCGCCGAAAAACTATTTATTTATGAACCAAAACCAACTAGCCCAGCAGCAAGTGCTCTTAGACCATAGATAAGGCAGTGCTCCTGCGAATAACAGGAAAGAAAAATGTTAGTTCCTACCAGTATCGACTTTTCAACAGCAATATTCGTGAGGTTCCCTAATACAAATACCTACCAGCCACTCTTACTAATAAATTAACTTGGAGCGCTCACATTTCTGAAATTTGCTCAGCTGCATTCACGAAGGTCTGTTTTTTTAAGGCTTACAACAATCCTAGCAACATAAAGCTCTTAGCATAAGATACACTCATTAGGTCGAAGCTTGAATATGCTTCTGCTATATGGGATCACCACACTAAAAAAGGCGGTCCGTTTCATTTTCAATAAATACAAAAGATGGGACTCTCCAAAAAAACTTATGAACGATATTAAAATTCCGCTGCTTCATAAGCGCAGAAAAATCAACCGCATTTCCCTCTTTTATAAAGTAGTGTCAGGTAAATTTGGAATTATATCTTCTTCATTCCTCAGCCACTCCAGCACTAGAAAGACTCGCCGCACCAAGGTCTACTCTTTACAGCCACTTTTAGCTAAAATAAACGCATTCAAACACAGCTTTTTTCCCTAAGCCATTTCTGTCTGGAGATGCCTTCAAACCACAAAAGTTACAGTTTCGTTGCGCAATTTAGAAGTTCCTCAGGCAGGTCGTGAATGCTGACGGCATCCGAGCAGACACTGAGAAATTTGGTGCCATTGTAGCCTTTCCAGTCCCCGCCAATAAAAAATCATTCCGATGGTTTCTTGGCTCCGTTTTGCTACCGCCGCTTCATTAAAAACTTCGCTCAGCTCACCTGCCCTCTCATGGCCTGACTCAAGATAACGCTTCCTTTTCTTGGAGCAGCGAACAGCAGACGGATTTGAACGAGTTCCGACGCCGGCTCCACCCGTCCCTGATACACATTTCGACGACAGTGGCGAAACACAGGTACACGAGGATGCGAGTAACTATATCTGGGTGGCAAGGCTTATTACTGGGATGATCACGCTAAAACGCGAAAGGCTTACAGGGATGCTCGTAACCGCGGGAGTGAAAGCAGCTCACAGGACAACGAGAAATCTTCCTGATGAGCTCATAATTTTGGACCTAAATGCAAGAAGTATTTACATCAAGATGTGACATTTCGAAACTGTCCTCTTAGAACACAAACCGGATATCGTGATTGCCACTGAAACTTGGTTAAATGATTCCATTGAGAGTGCTGAATTTCTTCCTCCAAATTATGCGGCATACCGCAAAGACCGTGGATTCTCGAGGAGGAGAAGCTGCCATTATATACAAAACTTCAATTGTTTGTACTGAAACTACTTCCCCACCTGACTTGGAGTGTGTCGTGTGTTCCATGGAAATTGGGGGTTTGTTAATTGTAGTTGTCGCAGTATATCGTCCTCCAGGAACCACTGAGGAATACATGATTTTACTTAATGATTTCATAACTGACAAGCTTGGTCACAGTAAATGCAAGATGATAATGACGGGATTTTAATCTGCCACTTATTGACTGGACCTTAAACCTTAAAGAAGGTCAGAATGAACAGGCAACTTCTTCTAGATATTGCTTTCTCGCTAGATTTAATGCAAATTGCGAGCACACCCACGCGAATCCATGAATCGGGAGAGCCGCTACTTGACCTGGTCTTTTTAAATAAGTCTGTTTCACAGCTAAATTATTGGTATGAAGCCTTAGAAGGGATTTCTGATCACAAGATAGTGATTAAGCACATATCCACTAAATACCACACCGTTGAAAACAATAAAACCTTGACCGTGCCGCACTTCTCTAAAGCTGATGTCGCAATATTAGATAACCTAGAACTAGGGTAGGATGATTTCACTCGTTATATCTCTCTAGAATTTATGTCTGCAAACGATGCGCGCGAGAGGTTTAAAACAGTGGTGTTTGACGTGATAAAGCGATTTGTTCCCATACGCACCAAAAAAGTCAACAAAAGAAACCCATGGATTACACGAACGATTATTAATAAAAAACGCCTTTTGAGACGTCTCAGGGCTAAACATTCCAGCTCTAAAACAGCGCGCGAGTCTATTAAAGTACTCTCTCAGGAGTTGAAAATGGAAATTATCCAACAAAGCACCTTTATATGAGTCAAACAACTCACTAGTTTTATCAAAACGGCTCCTGGAAAATTTTGAGATATGTTTCAAAGCCAAAATCTGGCATAAAATTTTTGACAAGCAAAGATATAACTATCACTGATAGGACTGAAATGGCATGCCTCGTAAATGAATACTTTGAATCAGTTTTTACTTTAGATGACGGTACTACGCCCCAAACGGAATCTCTTGATATACAACCTTTACCTGAACTTAAAGTAAGTCAGACCGGCATTTTCAGTCTACTTCTTAAACTGGACGAAAAAAAAATCCCCAAGTCCTGATGAAATTCCTAATGCTTTTTTAAAGCGATATGCAGAGTGGTGTTCCTTTTACCTCGTAGATGTTTTCACAAAATCTCTTGAATCTGGTCAAGTACCTAATGACTGGAAACGGGCTAAGGTTATACCAATTCATAAACAAGGTCCCAAAGATGTTGTCACGAATTACCGACCAATTTCCCTGACCAGTACATGTTGCAAAACGCTGGGGCATATTTTGACCAACGACTTGATGAAATTTGTGGAGGAAAACGGCATTCTGGGGACCAATCAGCACGGTTTTAGACAAGGGTTCTCAACATCCACAATTCTGACTGAGCTTATACATGAGATTGGTGAATGTATTGATGGAAGGGGACAAACTGATATAATTTTTATCGATTTCCGGATAGCTTTCGATAGAACATCGCTTAGAAAGCTGCTTATAAAACTGTCCTGTACCCTCGCCAACAATCAGGTAGCGAACTGGTTAGAGGCATACCTATCACAAAGGGAGAAAATTGTTTCATTAAACTCTACTCATAGTTCTAAAAAATCAGTTCGATCAGGTGTGTCGCAATGATTGGTAATATGGCCTTTACTGTTTTCAATATATATCAGTGATATGAGCACAGGTTTTTCCCCAGAAGTTGCGATGAAACATTATGCAGATGATACCATTGTGTATTCAAAAAGATATTCCTCTTCTCACCAGCAAAAACTTAGTAATCATTTGGAGAAAATTAGTTTCTGGTGTGATGAGTGGCAAATGGAACTAAATGCATCGAAAACAACTTTTAGTGCATTGTGATGACCCCCATAATGCGCAGGTCCACACGGGACGGAGAGGCAAAGAGACACCGTATGGCTCAGTTTAAACAAACAGGTATATTCAATAATTACACATGATTAAGATTATACATCAGAGGCTGGGGCGTCCGAGCTTACGTGCCGACGACTTCATGGGGGCGATGGAGTGGCTCCGGAGTTGGGCTCGAGCGGTTGCTGGCAGAAGCTGCACGCCGTCGGGCTTCGGCGCTGAAGGCCCTCTTGGCGAACGATGTCGTCCTGAGCGTTCTTCTTCCGTTTCTTCGAGGATGGTTCACAAACCCTTCCTCTAGTGTCGTTCGGCTTGGAAGATGAACAGGAGGCGAGCTTGTAGATGATGACAGCAGAGCATAATTTTACAACATACATATACAGAGAGTTAAACTGGAAAAAGCAGAACTGAATTTACAAAAGAACAAACTTTGCACTACTTTACTCATCGACCGGGCAGGTTAGTGCCTAAGTAGCATCACATTACATGCTAAGCATGGAGCCCCAGCTCAGACTGGACTGGACTGCATCCGTTTACATGCGCTTTTAAGCACTTGATTAACAAAGGACTAAGGGCGGTCATTTTCAGTGGCCCGCCCAAAGCATCAATTCTCCAATGAAAAATAACATGCGAGATGGGGACAACCCCTTGGGTTGGGCTTAGCCTCGAACCCAGATTCTTGTTAACAATACAAACTAAATAAACAACAAAAACGTCACCACTCTCTCTCAAGTGAGAGTATCCACAGGCTCTCCCTTCGGAGCTAATCCTTGCCTCAGGCATGCATACCGCCACCCACCATCGGTCCGCGTCGTTCGTCAGCAACAGAGGAGGGGGCGAAAGCGCCCTCGATGCTGCCGCGCTACCGACGGCGGGACACAGCTAATAATCATGAAGGGGTTCGTCTGTCGCTCCGGGAAACCAGATTAAGGGTCGCCCCTGTTTTCCCACATTCTTGGCGAGTCTTGCCTGTCCGCCATGACAGGTGTCCGTCACGGCCATCCTGGGAATGCGCTTTTGTTCACTTGCGCCTGTCTTTCCACATTCTTGGCGAGTACTGCCTGACTGTCTGACAGGTGTCCGTCACGGCCCTTCTGGGAATGCGCTTTTGTTCACGAGGCACCGCGGGAAGCTGTGGGTGCCTTCCCGGCGATAGCCCACGTCGTAAGGGGGTGGGGGGTCCGTGCGTCAAGCGACAATTTTCTTTCCCGGTATGTACTCGGGGCTCTCGCTTATACTGGAGAGCGGTTTCCGCGTGTGCCGGCGTCCTGCTTTCTGCAAAGGTATGCAGCTGGAAAAGAGGGGCGGCCTTAAGCCCCAACTCGATGCACACACAAGGAATGTACCTCGTAGCACACAAGGAATGTCACACTCGCTCACCCTCCAGAAGAATGTTCTCCGAACATTTGAGTCCCTGCAGCTCCCCTTGTCTTTCTGAATCGCCTCGCACAGTGCGTCCGACAAAACACTTTTCGTTGCACTCAACACCACTGCACAACACCATATGCCTCCGCTGTCATAACTGGCGTCTCCAGGGGCAGCACTGATCTTCTTTTACAGATAAACATGAAACTCAGCACCCAAGCCTCTCCTTTCTAGTCCAAACTGGACGAAATAAATTTACCACAGTTATAAAGGAGCTCCCACTTCTAGCACGATCACGGCACAGACAAAAATATAGATAACGAAAGGAAGTAGGGCAGGTTCTGCATGCGCTCCGCATGCTCTCCTGTGAAGGTGTTACTTAATGACAGAAAGGTTTAACTACCAACTCCGATAACTTAACACATAAGCACATAGCAATGTTATGAGCTGTGGCATTACACAATTCTAACCAGTTCAAAACTCCGCTCTGTTTACGCCATTAGTCCGACTTAGTTTTCCGATTTCGCAGCGGATATCGGCCTTCATGAGTCATACTAAGTAAGTCTGTGCCCCTTTGTCTGCTTTGGGACTCGCGAGGGCTCGTGGCAGGAGCCTCTTCTGGCGTTATCTGCGCGGCAACCTCGCGCGCTTCTTCTTCTAGCAATGCATGAAGTAAATCCGGTGGCATTCTGGCCGTCACCTCTGGCGCCTGCCGAACAAATGCAGGAGAGGGCGTTTCTTGCGAACTATCTGCGCGCTCCGCTTCACTTCTGTCCCCATCAAAATCCGCGCTTTCCCTTTCCTCATTTCGTGAATACTGAACCGGTGCCGACTTGAGGCGATTTGCGTGTATCCTTATCAAGCGCCGGTTCACGTCTCGGACTCTGAAGTTTACCGGAGAAAGCTTCTCGACAACCTCGCACGGTCCTCTCCACTTCGTCTGGAACTTACGAGCTAGCCCAATCTGCCTTTGGCAGTTTTCAATGTACACGCTGTCCCCCACATTAAACGGCGCGTCTCTAGCACTGCGATCGTGCACCTCCTTCCTGCGCTTCGCCGCTTTCTTTAAGGCCTCCTTTGCGATGTCCCTCGCCACTTGCAAGCGCGATTCTAGCTCCACCTTATAGTCGTCCAGTGAAGCGTATGGGACACGACGGGGGCCCTCTGGCACTTCACTATGCTGGTCCGGGTCTCGGCCGTAGAGAAGAAAGAATGGCGATTCGCCCGTGCTCTCGTGTGCTGCGGAATTGTAGGCAAACATTGCATACGGGAGCCACAAGTCCCAGTCCCGCTGGTCGCGCGAAACAAAATGCGACAGGAACCCGGCCACGGTTTGGTTCAGTCGCTCCACCGCGCCGTTGCAAGCCGGATGGTACGGTGTTGTCTGCTTCTTAGCGATCTTAAGCAGCTCGCAAACTCTCCTCATTAGCTGCGACACGAAGTTCGTTCCCCGATCTGTCAAGAGTTGCCTCGGGGGTCCATGTCGGAGCACGATCTGTTCGACAAATGCTCTTGCAACCGTGTCTGCCTTCTGATCTGGGAGTGCTACCGCTTCCGCGTATTTTGAAAGGTGATCGACAAATACTAAAATGTACTTGTTTCCGGAAGTGGTCGTGGGCAATGGGCCCATTATGTCCATACCTGTCCGCTCGAAGGGAGCCGAAACCTCAGAGAACGGCTGAATTGGAGCTGGTCTTCGTCCCTTGGGTGTTTTTCTTTCGAGACAGGAATGACACTTCGCACAGTAGTCTCTAACATCCTGTCGCATGCCACTCCAAAAGTACAAACGCTCCACACGCCTGCGTGTCTTCGCTACGCCAAAATGACCGGCGCATGGCGCATCGTGAAACGCGCGAAGAACCCTTTCTGTCCACGACCGAGGTATGACGACTCTCTCCCAAGCGGTTTTCTCTGGTCTCCCTTTCCTGGTTGGCCTCGTGCGCCGACACAGGGTGCCGTCTTTGTCAATGAAATAACCTAGCTGTTCGGGGTGAGACGGTGCGCCCTCTAAGCTTTCGATTATTCGCTTCAGGTCAGGATCTTTGCACTGCTCTGTGCGTAATTCGGCGGGGTCGACTACGGGGACAAACTCATCTATAGCTGCCACGGCAGCTGTGCGGCTGAGTGAATCAGCATTCAGATGTGTCTTTCCTGACTTGTGCTCAACTTCAAAGCAGTATTCCTGCAGGTGTAGATTCCATCTAGCGAGTCGCGAGCTAGGGTCCCTGACACTCATCACCCATTTCAGAGGATGGCAGTCTGTGACTAGCTTGAATTTGCGGCCGTAAAGGTAGCATCTGAAGTGCTTTACTGCCCAGACAACGGCGAGGCACTCCCTTTCCGTAGCTCCGTACTTTTGCTCTGTGGGGCTCAGCTGTCGGCTAGCAAAAGCAACGGGATGTTCTTTGCCCTCGATAACCTGAGATAGCACGGCACCAACTGCGAACTTTGACGCATCTGTGGCCATAACGAAGGGCAAACTAAAATCCGGGTGGCGCAACAGCGGTGCACTCATTAGCTTCCTTTTCAGGGCCCCAAAAGCATTCTCCGCGTTTTCGTCCCAGCGAAAGGCGACATTTTTGGCTGTTAAGGCGGTGAGCGGCTTAGCGAGCTTGGCGAACTCCTCTATGTGCCTTCGGTAGTAACCGATCAGGCCGAGAAACTGCCGGACCTGGCGGACGCTAGTCGGGGATGGAAAATCCGAGACACACCTTAGTTTCTCAGGGTCCGGTCGCATGCCGTCAGCTGAAACAACGTGCCCGAGGTATTTCACCTCGTTTTTGAGGAATTGGCACTTAGAGGGCTTCAGCTTGAGACCCGCTGCTCTTAGTCGCACCAAAACCTGCTCAATATCGCGCAAATGGTTATCAAAACTGTCACTGTATATGATAATGTCATCCATATACACGAAGCACAGCCTCCCCAGAAGACCTGCCAGG
Source organism: Amblyomma americanum (assembly GCF_052857255.1). Classification (NCBI taxonomy): domain Eukaryota; kingdom Metazoa; phylum Arthropoda; class Arachnida; order Ixodida; family Ixodidae; genus Amblyomma; species Amblyomma americanum. The sequence goes on from NC_135500.1 coordinate 18,219,891, forward strand.
ATAACATCAGCGGTTCTCTGCCAGACCGCAGGGCTGTTGGCCAGACCCATCGGCATTCTTTTCCATTCATAGTGCCCTGAGGGCGTGTTGAATGCCGTTTTCTCGGCATCTGCCGGATCCATTGCTATCTGCCAGAATCCCGCCGCCATGTCCACTACCGTGAAGTACCTGGCAGAGCCCAGCTGAGAAAGCGTCTCCTGTATATTGGGGATGGGGTATGGATCGATGCGAGTTACGGCATTTAGTTTGCGGTAGTCCACTACCAATCGATACGAGCCATCTGGCTTTTCCACCAATAGTGCTGGTGCTCCCCAGGGTGACTTTGAGTGTTCGACAATGCCGCGATCAATCAGGTCCTGCACCTGCCGCTCCATCTCCTCACGTTGGGAGTAAGGAATCCTGTACGCACGCTGGTAAACGGGCGATGAAGTGCCGGTTTCTATCCTGTGCTTTATAACGCCACAGCAGCCCAAATCCAGGTTGGACGCGGCGAATACCTCCGAGTAGTCGTTCAGCAAACCAGCCAGAGCCTCCCTCTCCCTGGATTTTACGTGAGAAAGATCGAACGACACCTTTGGAGCAGCCGAAGGACTAGCATGCTCTACAGTTGCGAGTACCGTATCGGTGGGCTCACGTTGCTCTATCGCAGAGGTGAAGAAAGCCAATGTTTTGTTCTTGGGAAGGCTCAGTGGCTGCTGGCTACAGTTAACCACCCGTAGGGGCACTCTGTGGGCGTCATTAACTGTCACGAGGCACGCGGCTGCCTTCAGGACATTGCTGAGAGAGTCGACCGGCTCAAGCACTCCCACGGCGCCGCTCTCTACATCTGAAGGCACAAACGCGTACAAAATGTGCTCCGACCAAGGAAGGACGACCGCCTCCTCGACCAGCCGGACGGCAACCCGCGAATATACCTTCTCCAATGATCCCACTGTTTGACGGGTGTCAATATCGGTAATGCGAATCTCAGCCCCTCTCCTGTTCAAAAACGGAACTTTTGAGCCGCCCGCATTAACCTCTTCCTCAGAGAATGAGACTACTACCTTCCCTTTTCTCAAAAAATCCTGCCCTAATATACCTGACACTCCGTTTGGCAGAGACACCGTGTCCGGGCATACGTAGCAGGGGTGCTCCAATGCAATTCCGCCGAGAAGTGTAACCGGTAGAGTCCACTTATGCCAAGAGGATCCCCCGTTATGCCTACAAATTTGGTTGCCATACCACCAGACGCTTCCAACACCTCGCGGTCCCCCTTCCTTCGAAGCGTGTTAAAACTGCTCTCCTTAAGCAATGTCACCTTTGACCCCGTATCTATCAACAATTCCATACAACAACCATTTAACTTGCAACGCACAACAGGGCATGCCTCGTCGGCCACACAAACTACCACCACCTCATCATCTACTGCTCCCTCCCCACGCTCCTCAGGCTGGGGAGGACTAACTAGTTTTTTGACTCGGTATCTGGAGCCCCGCTGTAGGCTTGCTTAGGGCGTGTCTCGCCTGCTTCTCTTTGTGGCTCCCCACGGCGCACGTTTTGGCAGAACCTGGCGATGTGTCCGCGACCCTGGCAAGCGAAGCATACGATTTCTTTAAAATCTCGCATACCGCGCCTGTAGCTTTGTGGCGGTCTCCGGTTTCCCGCGAATGGGCGCTGTTGAGCGCGCGCTTCAACCTGGCGTTCTACCTGCTGAGATAGCAGCTGTTCTAAGCGATCTAACCGCTTTGTCAAGAGAGCAACCTCAGGGTTGAGCACCGCTCTCTCTATGACGCGTACTCTCGCTGCGGCTGTCGTTAACGCCTCATTTTGTTCCTCATCCAATGCGGCCTCCACGGCTTGGTCGAAATTGCTCGGCTTGCGCGAGAGCACGAACCGGCGCACGGGGTCTTGCAGACCAGCCACGAACAAAGCGGTCATTTCCTCTTTAAGTATATCCTCCGCGTATTTCTTCTTAAGCTGGTCTCCTTCCTCCTCCCTGCTTAACGTATCGTGCGCAAGGCGCTGAAGCCGCGACGCAAATGTTCGCACGTCCTCCCCTACCATCTGTCCGGCGTCACAGAACCTCTGTACCCGCACGTGACGTGGTTCAGTGTCGAAATGCTCAAACGCGAGCTTCTTAAATTCCGCAAATGATTTTGTGGATTTTACTTTTTCGTCTCGCCATGCAAAATCATGAGCAGCTCCTGCCATCTTACACCTCGCCATTCCCAGCATTTGAGCATCGGACCATCCCCCCATTTTCCCAATCTCTTCTAGCATGGAAAAGAAATCGCAGATTGGAACCCCTGTCTTATCTCCCGTAAACGTCGGAATGACGCTTCCTAATGCCAGCATGCTTGCTCCGAGCGACGGCTGTGGAGTGGGAGCTCCCTCAGATAAAGACATTTTTTTTTCAAGCCCTCCGGTGCCTCAAGCCTCTCAAATGGGGGTAAAAGTCCCACAATCAGTCCCGTGATTCCCTTTTGATTACAATTTTGAAGTCATGAATGTCGCAGCATTCAGAGGACATTTGCTTTTGAGACCCCACTTCTGACACCAGTGTGATGACCCCCATAATGCGCATGTCCACACGGCACGGAGAGGCAAAGAGACACCGTATGGCTCAGTTTAAACAAACAGGTATATTCAATAATTACACATGATTAAGATTATACATCAGAGGCTGGGGCGTCCGAGCTTACGTGCCGACGACTTCATGGGGGCGATGGAGTGGCTCCGGAGTTGGGCTCGAGCGGTTGCTGGCAGAAGCTGCACGCCGTCGGGCTTCGGCGCTGAAGGCCCTCTTGGCGAACGATGTCGTCCTGAGCGTGTATGCAGTAGAATTTCAATAGTCGTCCGTTTCTTCGAGGATGGTTCACAAACCCTTCCTCTAGTGTCGTTCGGCTTGGAAGATGAACAGGAGGCGAGCTTGTAGATGATGACAGCAGAGCATAATTTTACAACATACATATACAGAGAGTTAAACTAGAAAAAGCAGAACTGAATTTACAAAAGAACAAACTTTGCACTACTTTACTCATCGACCGGGCAGGTTAGTGCCTAAGTAGCATCACATTACATGCTAAGCATGGAGCCCCAGCTCAGACTGGACTGGACTGCATCCGTTTACATGCGCTTTTAAGCACTTGATTAACAAAGGACTAAGGGCGGTCATTTTCAGTGGCCCGCCCAAAGCATCAATTCTCCAATGAAAAATAACATGCGAGATGGGGACAACCCCTTGGGTTGGGCTTAGCCTCGAACCCAGATTCTTGTTAACAATACAAACTAAATAAACAACAAAAACGTCACCACTCTCTCTCAAGTGAGAGTATCCACAGGCTCTCCCTTCGGAGCTAATCCTTGCCTCAGGCATGCATACCGCCACCCACCATCGGTCCGCGTCGTTCGTCAGCAACAGAGGAGGGGGCGAAAGCGCCCTCGATGCTGCCGCGCTACCGACGGCGGGACACAGCTAATAATCATGAAGGGGTTCGTCTGTCGCTCCGGGAAACCAGATTAAGGGTCGCCCCTGTTTTCCCACATTCTTGGCGAGTCTTGCCTGTCCGCCATGACAGGTGTCCGTCACGGCCATCCTGGGAATGCGCTTTTGTTCACTTGCGCCTGTCTTTCCACATTCTTGGCGAGTACTGCCTGTCTGTCTGACAGGTGTCCGTCACGGCCCTTCTGGGAATGCGCTTTTGTTCACGAGGCACCGCGGGAAGCTGTGGGTGCCTTCCCGGCGATAGCCCACGTCGTAAGGGGGTGGGGGGACCGTGCGTCAAGCGACAATTTTCGTTCCCGGTATGTACTCGGGGCTCTCGCTTATACTGGGGAGCGGTTTCCGCGTGTGCCGGCGTCCTGCTTTCTGCAAAGGTATGCAGCTGGAAAAGAGGGGCGGCCTTAAGCCCCAACTCGATGCACACACAAGGAATGTACCTCGTAGCACACAAGGAATGTCACAGCATGACACGCAAAAAATACACCTTAAACCTCCCTTACAGTATCAATGGTGAAGCATTAAATCAAGTAACCGATGTCCAATACTTAGGAATTCATCTTAAACAAGACCTAAACTGGACAGTGCACATTGACAACGTTTGCAATAAGGCCACGCGGACGCTCTGGTTATTGCGAAGAAATTTTTATGATGCCACTCTTGAGGTAAAGCTACTAGCTTACAGGATGGCTGTGCTTTCAGTACTGACTTACGCTAGTCATGTTTGGGAGCCGTATAGTAAACAAAGCATATCAAAATGTGAACGGGTACAAAACAAAGCTCTAAGATTTATTTACAAATCGTACTCTAGAACCAAATCAGTGTCTGAACTCAGAAACAGGGCCGGGCTGACAACTGTGAAGCATAAGCTGCAGTTTAACAGGCTGATATTCTTTTTTCATGTGCTGACAGGTAGCTATCAGCTCAATCTAGACCGATAAATCAAACCACTGAATACTTCTGGCAGCAGAACGAAACATTCCAACCATATCACACCTCTGGATTTTAGACCAGATTCTATCAAATACTCTTCTATGGTTCGCACTATTGACGAATGGAACAAATTACCAAAAGAAGTAGTTCAATGTTCGGATTTAAAGGCTTTTGAAAACGCACTCACGAAGTATTTGTGACTGGTTTGACTGGTATGTTTTTGACCCATATCACATGTCATTTTGTCTTAATCCCTCCTATAATGTTTTTTTTTTCGTATTTCTCCTAAGGCGGTGATCTGCTAATGTATTGCATCTAGTGTTAGATTATTTCACCAACTCCTGGCTTGGCAGATGCTGACAATATGAATAAATAAATAAATAAAAACGTTTCCACCTTTCTAGTTCATTGGCAATACGGTGTCGACGAAATAATTGCCTACGCTAGCCGCGTAATTTCGCAACAGAAGAATTCTCAGTGGCAGTATGGGCCACTGGTAAGTTCCGCCCTTACCTGTAAGGCTGACTGACCTATCATCGCTCGTTTTGTCGGCTCAAGGATTTCAAGGACCCTTGTGGCCACATAGCAGATTTTCTGTTGAGCGTGGAATAATTTGATTTCGCCATTGCCGATATGTGCGGCCAGAAGCACACCGATTAGCCTTTCGAGCTCTCCCGTTGAACCTCCTCCACAAGCCGACGACAGCTTCCTCGGAGGAGTCAGCATGTCAGACCGTATTTCCGAACATCGTGCCGACGCCGAGTTACGGCTGCTCATCGACCATTTTGAAGGTAGCCTCCTGGAATACCTTGGTACTATATAGCTTGAGGGCCATCATCGTCCTGCCGCCGGGGTGGTGTGCGTTATAAGAAGACTTATACTTCCAGGGCGAAAACTTACCTTCTCACCGTACCATCCAATCTACTGGACGAAGTCCTCCTTGCCTTTCATTGCGAACCGACTTCTGGTCATTTTTTTAAGCGCAACATATCAAAAGCCCGGCAAAATTTTTACTGGCCACAACTTCAAGCGGCAAGCATTATGTCAGGACCTGCCGGCAATGCCAGCGACAAAAAAAAACTGCACTAAAGTCTCCGGCATGTTGGAGTATGTCGAGCCAAAGTAGGCATGAGCCTTGTTTGACCCTTTGCTTTGTCATCGATTGGCCAGACACTGGCCAGATATTGGCCAGAGTCACCAGAGACTACTTGATCCATTACGCTGACACGTAAGCCGTTGCGCGAGGTACTACCTCCGAAGTTCCTCAGTTCTTTATGCACGATATTGTGCTGCTGTCGGCCATCGTCACGTTTATAGCTCACGGCGTTTACAGCTGAGCTCTTATGGGGATTCTTAACTAATAGCCATAGAGATCATCGATCAACAACAAAGTATTAGCCCCAAACAAATGGCGTAATGAAACGGCTAAACAAAATTCTGGCGGACATGATTTTGAAGAACTCAGAAAATAAACCTGCCAAAAATACGCACACAGGGAAACTGAGAAGATAGGAATGAGGCTGCACTACCAACTTTCCATTCGGAAGTTCCGACCTCAAATATATACAGGGCTCTCAGTCACATGACCCTCTCACAATCACCATCAGGTCAACCTTCCATTGTGAAACCAAAATTTACAATGACCAAACATCTTCTATCTTGCAATTGATATCCCAGTTACCGTTGCCTACTTCTAGTACAAAAACATTTTTGCAAAAGCAGCGTCAGAATAATCATATTGCAAAGAACAGTCGTCCACAATAAAACAACCGGAAAATTGGGAACAATTTAAGCACATCTGTATCAAACGATAATAATTCAAAAAATTCAGAACGGAGTTTTTCATCAGTAGAACACTCACATTCACTATCAAGGCGTGGTGATTATGAAACAGAGTCCATGAAGGCGATTTCCTTAGCTCGAAGGGCAACAAAGCAATCCCTACAGCATGCGTCTCCTTTGCAATGAGAAAGGCTTCTAGAACCTCACGAGCTGTCTTACCGCGACTCCTGCCAAGAATTTTGATATCGTCAAGCACGGGCTCACATTTGCACTTTATGCAGTTAAAGGGCAAATTCGGCTCATTTCCCTTTTGTAGCGATTTAGCGTGCTTCCGTGCTGTATCGTTTATACAACGAGCCGTCTGGCCTATACAGACCCCGCCTCAAGTCAGTAATATATTGTCACGTAGTGGTGTCGGCAGTCGAAGCAGCGATGAAGACGGACAAAAGGGTCTTCTAAAAGAAAACTGTTTATTGGGCTGACTTGCACCCAAAATGGACTGAATCACTCGGCGGCGGCGAAGCGACAAGCGTCCCCGGCGGTCGTTGAACAGAATGTCCGCCGCTGTCGGCCGTGCTCAATTTAAAACTGATAGCGAACTTTCGAGATAAAGCGTGCAAAGCTACTAGAACATTCCGGAACAACGTAGAATCAGCTCTGCCTGGCTGCGATCAATCGAGATAAATCTTGTCGCGTCTTGCGTCGCAAACAAAGCGATAAAGTGGTGTGGCGGCAGATTTGAAAAACGAACAAACACTGCAAATATTCGCGGCAATATCATATACCACACCAACTGCGCATTCCAAAAAGAGTTTACCATGCCTCTTTTCGCACTGGGGCTTCTTCCTTTGGCCGGTACGTGCGCACAAGCCGCTCAGCTTTCTCGGGGCTAAGAACAAAACAGGCACGTCATATCCGACAGCAACCTTTTTAGGCTTTGGTCCACACGGTGCGTATAAGGGACCATTCGTGGTCTCCCTGCTGCCTTGTGGTCACTTGCGGCACCCCTGTGGTCCTTTATGCGCACCGTGTGGTGCGCACCATATGCGTGTTCTAAGATTGAAAAATTTCGTCCTCCATTTTTTTATTATAATTGCTGTTTGATACACGCTGAAAGTGTTACAAAATTTTTGTTCTTTTATTCTGTTTGACTGTTCTTGGAATGATTATTCTGACGCTGCTTTTGCAAAGATGTTTTATACTAGAAGTAGGCACCGGTAACTGGGAGATCAGTTGTAAGAAGTAGTTGTGGCAATTGTAAATTTTGTTCCATGACGGAAGGTTGACGTGATAGCGATTGTGAGAGAGTCATGTGGCTGAGTGCGCTCTGTATGTCTGAGCTCCGAACTTTCGGATAAGAAGAGGGTAGTCCAGCATCTTTCCTAACTTCTCAGTTTTCCTGTGGGTGTCTTTTTGGTTGGTTTATTTTCTGAATGCAATGAATACAATACTAGCCCAGTAACGTGTGTAACTGAATTTCGAAACACCTCGCCGTTGGGCATAACACGTGGGTTGAAATCCTGCCATACGTCACCTTCGCTTATATTACCGCGACACAGGGAACAATCTAGCTTAACGGCCAGTTGGGGCAGTCGGTGCCTGATGAAATGAACGGCGGCGCAACGACAACGGCACAAGAAAAGTGAGCATGTGCTGTCTTGTGCCGTTGTCGTTGCGCCGCTGTTCATTTAATTTACCCATTTTACCCCGTTCCGTGCCGTCTATGGCCGGGAGGTACTCATGATGTTGAACGCGATGCTACCGTTCGGGGATGAGACGGTCCCACCAGGCACGTGGAACACGCAGAGCGAGCCCGTCAGACCGTCAAACCCGACAGGGAAGTGCACCACGAACTGTGCGACAAGGCGTGGGTGTGGAGCCCCCTGGGGTTGTGCAAGGAGCTCCTCCGTCGTTATTTCTGAATGTGCGAAGTCCTTCGCCGCGTCGGCGGCAGCGTGAACCGCGAGAGTTGTTCCAGGTGGAGCCGCCGGCCATCGGCAACAGCAGCCTGATGCGTTTAGAGCCTTACTTTTCGCGTGACTGAGTGCTTTCACGCTTTTTCCGCAAGTGCGAATTCGACTCAAATTTATCTGCCTCCAATCTAGCACTGATTACATAGTTCAGTTCACCCCTATTTATCTGTCTGTTTTTTTTCCTTAATTAATAATAATAATAATAATTGGTTTTTTGGGGAAAGGACACATATCTCGCATTGTGACGATGCTTTCCTTTCACACGTGGGGGAATGCCACGTGCATATCACTGCATGGCCTCTGCGATCAGATCGATTCAGGACGAAGCGGCCGTTGGCGCGTGACGAACGCTCGCGCTAAACAGGGGGTGAAACTGCATATACCTCCCAGCGGCCACGAATAACAGACGGTAGCGCCGATTCCTCCTTCAGCTACTATCACAGCGAATGGTGTACGAGTATCTCCATGACAAGGGAAGCTCGAAACACTCGGGCCTCTGTAGCGGGTGTTCACACGGCCACTGCTACACGCTCGAACTAGTGCAAAATCGGGCCCGCTGGGGGAAACGGGCGGATGTAGCGTCGTCCGCCTGCTCTGCGCGCAGGCGCTTGCCTCACTTTTGGGCTTTCGTACACTTTCTTTTTAATAAGGTGGAATGTTAGCACATGATCAATTAAAAACGAAGACCAAGAAGTAACACACACACAACGAGGACGACGCTCCACTGACAACCGAAGATTTAATACAAAAACCACATATTTATGCTGAGTAACTGCCAGCACTTTGAATCATTTTTTATATAACATTGTGGGCATGCATCGCCAAGCAGGAAATTCATTCCTTTCTCCATTAGGCCACCAACGGCGCGCTGTCGCACTGCTCCCCGTAATCACGAATGGCTCAGGCTTCCGCGATTTCTCGAGTCAGCTTGTCGTTGTTCTTTTTCATCACCTGCACGGGGGAAGCTCAGCAGGACTTTAAACTCATATTTTCTAGCGCTTAGTGAACACAAGGGACAAGAACACAAATACACAGGACGTACGCTAGGTCCTGTGTCCGGCACCAACTTTCCGATTCACTGCAGGGAATGCGGGATATTAAAAAAACAAACAAACAAGTCCTGCTGACCTTCACCATGTGCAGGTACGGAAAAAGGACAACTACAAGCTGACTCCAGAAATCTTGGAAGCCTGCGACATTCGTTATTCCGGGGACAAGTGCGTCAGCGCGCCGTCGGTGGCCTAACGGAGAAAGAAATGAATTCCCTGCGTGGCGATGCATACCCTGGCAGTTCCTCAGTATAAATTTGCGGCTTTTCTAATAAGTCTTCAGTTGTCAGTGCAGCATCATCCTCGTCGTGTGTGTGTGTTACTTCCTGGCCTTCGTTTCTCTCCGCTGCCGTTTTTAACCTTGGTTGCTCTCTTGGCATGCTGGTCGCGCTGAAAATTTATTTATTTATTTATTAATACTGTAGTCGCAGTACTGCAGAAGGGTGGGCGCAAGAATATCACAATGAAATACCATAAAAATACAAAAACACTTGCATAAACAGACACATGATACGATCGTGTGCATACTACAACATAATCATACATATCAAACGAACACATTACAAAATTCGCACACTAAAGGCTCTCAAGTTAACAAGAAAGGTTTCCACATTCGGGCTGTCCACTACCCACTTCGGCAGTTTGTTCCATTTGGCGGTTGTGTTCACAAAAGATGAGTATTTAAATGTATCACTATGAGCTCGATATTCTTGAATCGTTTATCCATTGTTATGACGTGTACTTGCGCGGAAATGTGGGTAATATCTGATGACTATTCATTTTTAATAAATTGTTACACATTATTAAAAACAACACATTACACATTGTTACACAATAAATACAACTTCAGTCTCGTCTCTTCAGTCTGGTCACTTCAGCCTGGATTGATTCCAAACCCAGAAAGTTGATCATTTTTGTTACGCTGTCGGTTCTGCTGTGTCATTGCAAATAAATCGGGCTGCCATCCTCAGTGCTCTTTCTAGATTCGCTGTTTTTTGCTGTGCATGTATCCCATAAGCAAGGAGCGTACTCGAGGCGAGCACGCTTCTATATATTGCTTCTATACAAGCGATTAAATATATATATATATATATATATATATATATATATATATATATATATATATATATATATATATAGTTGTGAGCCACCGCTTGCACAGGCGTCTTTTATTCGGGAACAGCCGAGCACACAGCGCGCGCTCCCCGGAGCCCAGGTGTGGAGTTCGCTGAGCTTTCCGCGAACTCGTTGATATTGTGTCCGCAGGGAAGGCCGCTCCAGTGGGGCCGGAAGTCTCCAACAAAGAGGCCCGTCCCGTCCCTGCCTCCCCTTTGTGCGGTGGACGTCCTCGTTTACGCCGCGCCGTCACGGGGATGACCCGCCGGGAAAAACGCTAACCATGTACAGCTGACGACATGTGGTTGTTAAGGGGTTGACGAGGTTTCGGGGGCGCACGAGATACGGCTGAGTATTAGCCGAGTGACCGGAAACCCACTATTCCCGTAACGACTGTGTTCGTCTCGTGCGGTGTATTCTGTAAACACTTTAGGGATCGTTTTGTCGCGTGTGCGAAAGACATAGGAAAGTGGTAACGGTTGGGCCGTGGGTGCCGTGAGAGAGGGTGGTCGCGTTTGTGCTGTTTGTGTATTTGATTGCAACCTCTCCTTTCCCAAATGTTTAATCGGCAGTCTTTCCCCAATCTGTGATTAGTTGGCGGAAACCTTATTTTCCTTTCCCTGACCACTGATTGGTGAGGGGTGTCGTTTGTTATCTTATTGGTTGCTGTCCCCGCTAAGGGCGGAGACAGAGGGTTTAAAACCAAGCGCTCTGGGTTGAGCAGGGGCTGAATTCGTCTGATCCACGATTTAGTCGTGTAAATAGTTTTATCCTTGCTTTGTTTCTTCTCGTTTTTTTACCTATGTTGCAAATAAATAGTTAACCTTCTCCTTTCCTTGAGTAATGTGAATGCTTGCGAGTAGAACCACCGGGTCATCAAGAAACCCCGATTTCATCATCAAGTAGTTTCCTCTCATCGCCACCGGAAGAGGAAACTCAACTGGCGCAGTCGACAGGATCGCAATTTCTTTCTACTCAAGGCATTGGACGGAAGGTGAGAAGAACAAGTCGGTGGACAAGCTGTTGTCCTAAAGGAGAAAACGTGAAGCTGCGTCGAAAGACGACGTCGAGAGCTTCAGGTCACGGGTCGAGTTCGGAAGGACGTCGGAGGCTCAAGTCAGCGAGGAGCTGAAGGAGCCGGGCAACGACAAGCCATCGGGGGTCGAGTCAGCGAGCAGCTGAAAAGAACCCAGCGTCCACATCGAAAAGGTTGAGAACCAAGCGACCAAGTCAAGCGAGGTCCGAGGCAGTGAGCTGCTGAGGGCCCAGGATCAACTCGTGGGCGTCTATACCTTCCCGGGAGCCCGCTGTCATCACGCTGAGATTGACAGCGCTGCGGTCGTCGGAGCATCGAAAGAGGTAGGACACCTGTTTGCTTTCTCCGAAACTGCCATGTCTGCGTAGTAGTCGTTCGCTATAGGGTAGCGCTATAATGACTGATGCAGAGATGGATGCTGCACGGGGGAATGGTCTAGAGCCTGTTGAGCAACTCGTGTCATCAGAGTCGGTGCTAACGACAGAGCAGGCACTGGGAAATATGACGCAAGCTTTGCTAATGGAAAAAGAGCAGAAGGTTCAAAAGTTCGAAATTGAAAAATTGAAGCTCCAAATTGAACTGGAAAAAATAAAATTGACGCAAAGGCAACTTCCACCGCAACTGGATGCGCAGCATGGACAGCGGTCAGGTCCAAAGTTGGGCGAGTACGCAAAAGAACTGAGAGCGGTGCTGGCTCCTATGCCAGAAAAGGACCCATTAGTGCCCGCATGGTTCAGAAGTGTAGACACAATGATAGAGACCCTTAAGATTCCTAAAGAAAGTTGCGGGGCTATCCTATTGCCATTTCTGACTGAGAAAATGAGGGCATTTGTGGCTAGCGAGTCCAACGGAACGGTAATGCCATACGAGGAGCTTAAGGAAAGGGTTCTAAAAGAGCTCAAAATGACTCCGAATGAGTACAAACGATTGTTCATGGCGGTACGTAAGGAGCAAGGTGACTCGTGGCATCAGGTAGCGACCAAGCTCGAGACAATGTTCATGTACTATGTGAATAGCCGAGAGGTTGAAAGTCTGGAGGATTTGAAAGACTTAATGATAGCAGATCGTTTCAAACAAGTGCTGCCAGACGAAGTGAGGACATATGTCATGCAAAATGAGAACCGGAACTGGCTTACGGCCGATGAGATTGCCGGATTAGCGGAGACGTTCGAGGAAAGTCGACGGGTAGGCAAACCGAGGGAGCGGTTCGAAGGTGTTAAACCACCACATCAAGGTGGGGAGAAACGGGAAAGACAGACGCCAATCCTAAGCCCTAACTCCGGAGGTAAAAATCGACACGCAGGGGCGAAGTGCTTTCGCTGCAAGAAATATGGGCACATCTCTATTCACTGCCCAAGTGCACAGCAAAGACAGGACGCAACAGAGTCTAAGAAGGACGCGAGCAAGCTAGTAGCACGAGCTCAAATGTTGGTTCCTGATAAGCTAGAATCCGAACTGGAGAGGACGGCTAAGCTTGAGCAATTGAGTAAATCTCACTCTCTTACCAGGGTAAGGTTACAAATCGGAGATAACCAGGCAGAAGCTTGTGTAGATTCAGGGGCGGAGATTACAGTGTTAAGGGCAGAGACGGTGCCTCTATCGTGTCGAAATGACTGTTCCGGTAAAATAAAACTGAGGGGTGCTTTTGGACAGATCGTGGAGGCAGACTTAATATATGTGCCTATGTCTTTAGTACCGAAAGGAGAAACAGTCAATCAGCAGTTGCCAATACTATGTGCAGTCACCGCAGAACTAGCCGAAGGTGTAGGTGCGTTGCTCACACCCGAAACGCATGCAATGCTAGAAGGGATGGAAAAGCAGCAGGTGGCAGTGGCTGAAGAGAGAGCTGTTCTTGAACGAGAGGTAAACACGGCATATGGATTGGAAGAGGACAAAACAGAGATTACACTTGAGTTTGAGGAAAAAGAGAATGCGGAGCCAATAGTTGTGCCAGCTTTTGCAGTAGGTCAGGAAGAAGTAGTGGCAGAAACTACGTCGAGGGTTCGAGACTTCAAACTAGAGCAGCGAGACGATCTATCGTTGAGAGAAGCGTGGAGACAGGCAAGAGAAGGTAGTCATGGGATGGTAGTGCAGGAGGAGATGCTTTTCCATGAAGAAAAGATTGATGGAAGGTTATACAAACAGCTAGTGCTGCCAGAACCGCGAAGACGTGAAGTGCTCGAACTGGCGCACGACAGACCAAGTGGAGGGCATTTTTCAGAAAAGAAAACCAAGCAGAGGCTTAGAAGTGCGTTCTTTTGGCCAACGATGGTAATTGACGTGAAGGAGCACTGCCGCAGCTGTCATACGTGCCAAGTGTTTTCACGTACGACTGTTCGAGATCGAGTGCCGATAACACCGCTAACTAGACCAGAGACACCTTTTCAGGTAGTGTTCCTCGATTGTATAGGACCACTTGAGCCCGGGTCAGCACGGGGACACCGCTATGCGCTGAGCGTCGTTGATTTGTGTGCGAGGTGGGCAGAAGTGATACCACTCAAAAATCTGACAGCCAAGGCTACATGCCAGGCACTAATAGAGGTTTTCACTAGGTATGGGACTCCTGAACTTATTTGCTGTGACCAAGGAACCAACTTTGTGTCCAAATTAACTCAAGAATTCATGCAGAGGCTGGGGGTGCAGATACGGTTTTCCACTCCGGAACACCCTCAGAGTAACGGGATTGTGGAAAGGTGGAACGGAACGTTTAGGCTATGCTTCGACATGTCGTACATGACCATCAGAGAGAATGGGACCGGCACATTCCATGCATGCTTTGGGCATACAGGGAGGTACCGATTGACGTAACGGGCAGATCACCATTTGAACTAATGGTCGGGCGGGCGCCACATGGACCACTCAATATCCTCCACAAAACGTGGACTGGTGAGTGGACTCTGCCGACGGGACTGAATAAACCAGCCGCTCAATATCTGCTCGAGCTGAGAGAACGGATGAATGACGCCGCGAAAAGGGTTGACGAAAGGGCAGAGGCCATACAGAGGTCGTATGCAGCCAAATACAACCTTAGGGCCAGACCAAAAGAGTTCAGAGAAGGGGATAAAGTCATCATACTAGAAAGCGGCCAGGTGGGTAAACTACAGCCGAAGTGGCGCGGACCAGCTGTTATAAAGGAAACGAAGAGAGATAACAGCTATATTCTTGACACTGACGAGGGAAACAGATGGGTGCATGCAAATAGGCTGCGACCCTACGTAGCACGAACCCAGAATGTGGGAGTTGTCTTCGACTCGGACAGCGAGTTTGGTGAGGTGTATGAGACTCCACATCGCGGAATGCGGAACCAATCCCTAAAGTTCGAGATTTCAGATAAAGCTTTGACGCAGCAACAAAGACTTGAGCTTGGTGAGGTCATAACGGGGGCATCTGAAGTTTTTCCGAGCGCCCAGGTCGATGCAAAGTGGGCTGCCACAAAATAACGCTGCTTCCCAACACCAAGCAAGAAAGGTCACACCTGTATAAGGTACCTTTCGCATTCAGAAAGGAGATAGAGCGTCAGGTAGCACAACTACTAGAATGGGACTTCGTCTATCCAGTTGACAGCTCGTACGCACATCCAGTTGTATGCGTAGCCAAAAAGGATGGGTCAGTAAGGATGTGTATTGATTTCCGAAAATTGAATGCAGTTACTGAATCAGGCAGCTTCCCTATGGCTAATATGACTGAGATGCTCTGCGAAGTGGCAAGTGCCAGCTACATATCGGTATTGGACATAACTCGCGGATACTGGCAGATCGCCTTAGACAAACAGTCGCAGCGTCTTACCGCGTTTGCAACACCTCAAGGACTCTATGCATGGAAGGTAATGCCGTACGGGTTGCGAAACTCGGCAGCAACTTTTCAGAGGATTATGAACGAAATCCTACAAGAACATTCCTCCTATGCAATGGCATACATTGACGACATCGCCATCTTTTCGGCAACCTGGGAGGAGCACATCAAACACCTACAGGCAGTACTTGAGACCCTGAGAGAAGTAGGCTTAACGGGAAACGCTGCGAAATGCAAGTTTGCGCAGAGAACGGTAAAATACCTAGGCCATGTAGTAGGATCAGGCAAGCATGCTCCCGACCCAGAGAGAGTAAGCACGATCACAAAACTGAAAGCACCCAAAACAAAGAAGGAGCTGCGTAGCGTATTGGGCCTCTTTAACTACTACCGAGAATATGTACAGGAGTATTCAAAAGTAGTTCGCCCATTGACGAACCTCACCAACAGGTGGGTCCCGAATGTCATTCCCTGGAATGAGAAGACCGAGGAAGCGTTTGGTGAGGTGGAAAGGGTACTGGCGTTGTTGCCGGAGCTGGTCGCACCTGATCAAAACCAGGAGTTCCTTCTCACAACGGATGCCTCGGAGGTGGCGATAGGAGCATGTCTGTCGCAGTCTGTTGAGGGGGAACAGAAGCCGATTGCATTTCTGAGCAAGAAATTGACCCCTGCTCAGACCAAATGGTCGGCAATCGAAAGAGAAGCTTTTGCAGTCGTGTGGGCACTGGGGAAACTGGATACTTGGTTATTTGGGGTTAAAGTGAAGGTCGCAACAGACCACAACCCGCTCACGTACCTGACCCGTTCAGCACCCACTGGTGCGCGGTTGATGCGTTGGTCGCTTGCATTACAAATGTATGACCTAGAGGTCGTGCATATTAAAGGGTCACTAAACAAGTGCGCTGATGCGCTCTCTCGTCTAGAATGCCAGGAACAATGACGTTAGGATAATTCTTTGATGTGTGTTTGCGTCAGTTTCCTCTGCTATAGCCGCAAACGAGTGATTAAATAGTAGGTGTAATTTTTTTTAGGGTAACTAGTTAGCTTACTGCGGTAGTCACGGGTGGAAGTGAAGGCTAGTTTGGCAGTTAGCCTTCAGAGAACGGACATGGCAGGTTCTGGAACGTGCAGATTGGTGTCCTAACCTTGTGTGCACGGAACGAATTGAGGCTGTGTATGTGTGTGCGCAGTGATGCTTGGAACCTTGTGGCCGGACTTTAATGTCACACTGACAGCAAGTGTCCGCGTGACATTCTTGGTTGGGAGGTGTGGAGTTCGCTGACCTTTCCGCGAACTCGTTGATATTGTGTCCGCAGGGAAGGCCGCTCCAGTGGGGCCGGAAGTCCCCAACAAAGGGGCCCGTCCCGTCCCTGCCTCCCCTTTGTGCGGTGGACGTCCTCGTTTACGCCGCGCCGTCACGGGGATGACCCGCCGGGAAAAACGCTAACCATGTACAGCTGACGACATGTGGTTGTTAAGGGGTTGACGAGTGTCGTATTTGGCCAAGAGTCCAACAGATGGCGGCACCGCCCCATTGCTGTGCTTAACTGCACAGTTCGCGGAGCGCGCGAACATGAATAAAGTCAGTCGTTCACCGGACTCTGTGTTGGCTGTTCGTTCTCTGGCGCTCGCCCGCAACGCGCGGGGCTCGGACATCACAATGGCGACGAGGAACACGTGTTGAACTGTTTGAAGCGTCCCAATGTACGCTATTCGCCGTGAGGCCTGTTCACGTTAACTTCTTTGTGTGGGTGGGGAGGGGTGTCGTATTTGGCCAAGAGTCCAACAGATGGCGGCACCGCCCCATTGCTGTGCTTAACTGCACAGTTCGCGGAGCGCGCGAACATGAATAAAGTCAGTCGTTCACCGGACTCTGTGTTGGCTGTTCGTTCTCTGGCGCTCGCCCGTAACGCGCGGACCATCTCCCTCTGGAAAATCGACGGTGCTGAGGTTACGCCGAAAGGCAGGCGTGTGTATTGGTACAGCCCCCTTGGCGTGTTGACGGTCAGCAGTTTCGAGGACGCCTCGTCCAGCTCCACTTGCAAGTAGGCATCCTTGAGGTCGAGCTTGGAGAACTTCTCACCCCCACTCAGTCTGGCGAATAGATCCTCAACACGCGGTATCGGATAGTTCTCCGGCACAGTCACAGGATTCACCGTGACCTTGAAGTCACCACAGATTCGAATCTGTCCGTTGCGCTTGAGAATAGGCACAATGGGTGCAGCCCATTCTGATGATCTTACCGGTTGCAGCACTCCAGCGCGTTCCATACGGAGCAGCTCCTCGTTAACACGATCGATCATCGCGAACGGTACAGATCGAGGCTTGAAAAACCTTGGCTTGGCATTGTCTTGAATGGTGATCTTGGCAGCCACGCCCTTGAGAGTTCCAAGTTTGCCATCAAAAACAGTGGAGTACGCAGCCAGTACATCCTCAAGCGACGACACAGCATTGAGCTCTCTCGCATTGCATAATTCCAAACCAAGACCCTTCATCCAACCGCGCCCCATGAGGGACGGGCAATCACCAGAAACAACGTACAACACCTCCTCGCACTTCCGGTTCCCCAGCTGAACAGTCACAGGCAAACTTCTTAGTACAGGAGACAGTTCACCTGAGTAGCTCTTCAGCACAACAGTTGAAGGCTTCAGACGTGCCGACGGAAACTTTCGGTGAAATGTGTCCCCAGATACGACGGATACACTTGCTCCCGTGTCAACTTCCATTAGCAGCGAAGTTCCGTTCACCGCGACTTCCACGCGGTATGGCTGAGTAACTCCTGCAGTGCCTTGCAGACTCCACAATTCGTATACCTGAAGCGCATCCGGTCGCTCATTGGCTTCATCACACCTGGTATCGTTCACGACATGCACAGATTTGTTCACAGACGGCGGCGCCGCTTTCCTGGTATTTGCTACATCTTTCGCTCTCCTGGTGTTTGTCGCATTTTTTCTCCCCTTGCACACACGAGAGAGATGGCCCTTAATCCCACAGTTGTGGCAGACACTGTTTAGATGTCGGCACTGCGTCGCCAGATGCCCGCCACCACAGCGAAAGCACAAAATGGCCGTTTCTTCTCGCCTCGGCTTCGTAGAGTCACGTGACACAGCGTTGGTCGGCGCGACAAAGGGCGCGGGCGCCGTTGAAAGCACTTGCGAATCCTTGTTTGCCGCTTCCATCGCGATAACCTTTTTCTTCGCCATGTCAAGCGTCAAGTCCGGCAGCTCCAACAGTCGTCTCTGCATCGATTCATCGTTAATTCCCGCCACTATACGGTCGCGCAGCATTCTCTCACGAAAGGTGCCAAACCCGCATTCATCGGCCAGCTTGTTCAGGGCTGCGAAGTAGTCAGCAGCCGCTTCACCCGCCTGTCGTGTTCTAGAGTTGAACTTGAATGAGGCAACAACTTCCGACGGCTGTGGCGAGAAATGCCTCCCGAGGACATCAAAAATGGTAGTCAAACTTGCCTCGCACGGCTTCACGGGCGCCAGCAGATTCCGCAGCAAGGTGTATGTGGCCGGGCCACAACACGTGAGCAAGACAGCTCGTTTCTTGTCATCCGGCACATCGTTGGCAATAAAGTACTGAACAGCTCTCTCTCGGTACTCGTCCTCGTACTCGTACTCGTACTCGTGTCGTATTTGGCCAAGAGTCCAACAGATGGCGGCACCGCCCCATTGCTGTGCTTAACTGCACAGTTCGCGGAGCGCGCGAACATGAATAAAGTCAGTCGTTCACCGGACTCTGTGTTGGCTGTTCGTTCTCTGGCGCTCGCCCGCAACGCGCGGGGCTCGGACATCACAACGAGGTTTCGGGGGCGCACGAGATACGGCTGAGTATTAGCCGAGTGACCGGAAACCCACTATTCCCGTAACGACTGTGTTCGTCTCGTGCGGTGTATTCTGTAAACACTTTAGGGATCGTTTTGTCGCGTGTGCGAAAGAAATAGGAAAGTGGTAACGGTTGGGCCGTGGGTGCCGTGAGAGAGGGTGGTCGCGTTTGTGCTGTTTGTGTATTTGATTGCAACCTCTCCTTTCCCAAATGTTTAATCGGCAGTCTTTCCCCAATCTGTGATTAGTTGGCGGAAACCTAATTTTCCTTTCCCTGACCACTGATTGGTGAGGGGTGTCGTTTGTTATCTTATTGGTTGCTGTCCCCGCTAAGGGCGGAGACAGAGGGTTTAAAACCAAGCGCTCTGGGTTGAGCAGGGGCTGAATTCGTCTGATCCACGATTTAGTCATGTAAATAGTTTTCTCCTTGCTTTGTTTCTTCTCGTTTTTTTTTACCTATGTTGTAAATAAATAGTTAACCTTCTCCTTTCCTTGAGTAATGTGAATGCTTGCGAGTAGAACCACCGGGTCATCAAGAAACCCCGATTTCATCATCAAGTAGTTTCCTCTCATCGCCACCGGAAGAGGAAACTCAACTCCAGGCAAGCGACGATGATGATGATGGGGATATACAGATGAAAGAGATGAAAGTTCGCGCAAAGCGCTCACAATATATATATATATATATATATATATATATATATATATATATATATATATATATATATATATATATATATATATATATATATATATATATATATATTATCTCTTTTCTTCCCGTTACTTTCAGTCTAAAAGATATTTCTGAATACACAATATATGTCTATGTTACAGCATCCTGTACAACGCAGTTAATACGTGTCGACGCACCGTAGTGGTTATGTTTATCCCAAACGGCGCAGCGGACCGTTTCAGCACATATTTTTGTGCATCATTCACGCAATACATTAGCGATCATTCCTGCTTACAGTTCACGCAATACAGAAGAACCATTTTGGGCACAGTGAGAGCACGCACTTTAAGCACTATGTGCCGTACAATTGTAGATAACTGCAAAAGAATTGTTTAGTATTTATGTAAAGGCGGGATAGAAAAACACTATCACGCAGTGGCCTTCACTGTCCAGGCTAGTATATCCGACGACAATATTCTGCAATTAACGTACCGTTGAATATTCGTAAATTCGTTTCCCACAATGTGTAAACTCTTCTGCGAACCAAACCCGATGACTGCATCGTCATCAACAGTGGCTAAATCATAGTTCATGTCCCTCGGCACCGAAATGACCTGTGGCTCCCGAGAAAGCGAGCGTAGGTAATGGTTGCCGTCGTATCCGTGCGGGTCTCTCAGCCGCTGCTCTCAAATTTCGAGGGTCGCGAGCACAAAACCAAACGCCACAGCAGTTGTCGCAGCATCGACATAACTAGCACATGAAAGAACATGAAGCCAAAGTTACCGTGACTGGCGCCGCAATGCAGGTGACAGCACCCGAGATAAAGCGACTGACGGAGTTCGCGAAGCGCGCAAAGGATGCGGGTTGGTTGTAACGGCCTTGTGGGCTCAGAAATTCGAAAGGGCTAGAGAGAGGGAGCAACAGACATATTCTCTTTTCAATATCTTCTTGCCAGTTGTATCTTGTTCTCTACTGCACACGCTAGCGTTAGTTCCTACTTCAGTTACGCTCACAACGGATGATGTACGAGTTACGACCTCAGCGGATACTTCACCAATTAGCGGGGATGGAAGTTGCTCGCGCTTTTCTCCTCATCGGCTAAACTTAGCTCGATGATAGAAATATACCTCATCCATGGGTTCAGCCTTAAGCCTGTCTGCATGGCGTGACAATATTCAAATGGGAACTTGTCGGGGCTAGTCGGTACAATCCGCAGGAAAAGGTACAGCTCAAAAATAGACAGGACTAAAGGAACGGACAGACCTCAACGGTGTCTGTGTCGGCCTAGTCTGTTGCGTCGACGTAGGGGTTCGACGGAGCGACGGCCGCAGCGTCAGACCGATGTGAATGTCATCGTCTTCTGTTTCGTGTGCCTTTTCATCTTCGGCACACGCACGACACGAATGTTTCGATCTCGTTTCGTTTTCCACACCGGCTTGTGTGTAACACAGTAGCACCGACTGTGATAGAGAGGCGTCCACACTCACCAGTGGTGGCCTCACTCTTGGGTGGTGGTCCCCCGCCAGGCTTGTACTGCGGCGCATCGGTCTTGGCAGCGCCGTCGTCCTCCTCTCTCTCCGCATCTGCGACGCGCGCGGTAGTCGCTCCAGTCCCAGTGTTGTGCCGCGCGGCATGCCATGCATAATAGGTCGCGTGAAAGAAGCAAGCGCCTGCGCGCGTTGAGAAAAATTCTGAGGGCACTTAAGTGTGCTTATGCGCCCTCAGAATTTTATGGCATTTTTTCTGCTACGATGGGTGCTAAGATAGCGAGTCTTGAAAAAATTCACCGTGTTGGAAAGACCTAACCTGACGCTATCAGACCGGTCATACTCTTCAGAAATGCTCACAAATTGAAGAAAAACGATTTGTCTCTGAGTGGGGACTACCCACGAGAGGGGCGTTAAATATGGAAGCACTTATGGGAGTATGCCAAAAGCATGAAAGATAAAAAAGAACACACTGTGAAGCTCACTGACGATAAATTATTCATTCACAAAGAACAGTACGCACGGGACGCCCAGATACAGGAGGTTGTCAGGGTAAAACCGCAATGACAGGTTTGTAAAAGAGGAAAGCTGCGCAACCTTGATGTACTCGTCGTTAGCTGCAGAAGTGTGAAAAATAAGAGCGAGGAACTAGCGGCCTTAATCTATACCGTTAAAGCTGATGTTATTATTGGTACAGTACCCTGGCTTGACAATACGGTAGCCTATAGTGAAGTGTTTCCTTGTTCCTTTCATATATATCGGAAAGATAGAACAACGCTCGGTAGGGGTGCCTTTATTCTTGTCTCGTTTGCTATTGTGTGTGGTGACCTTAAAGTGAGAGTCTGGTGTCGTGTTAGCCAAAATGATAGTTCAAGCTTTGTCGTCGGTGCATTTTACCGGCTTCGGAAGCAGGCGTCTTGAATGAACGGCGGAATATTGCATGTGGTTTTTTGCTCAATTGGTGCTGCTTGGAGGTGATTTCAATTTCCCCGATGTAAGCTGGGTTTTGCGTTCCGAATTCTGTACAGGTGCTTACTGTGAGCTTAAAAACTTGTGTGATGCGCTTGGTTATGTGCAATACGTATCTCAACTTACTCGTGATGGCAATATTCTTGATCTGATGTTTTGTAACACTACTGGTGTACTATCTGATGTACGTGCTGTTCCTGGCATTAGTGATCATCACGTAATCACCGCACAAGTGACCATAGCTATAAAAAATTATGTAAGTCCAGGAAGGTTTACTTTTTCGACAGAGCAGACTATACGGCAATATCAAAGAAACCACATTATCATTTTTTTGTATTTTGAATGCATGGCAGAAGAAGCAAGCGTTCATGACAGTTGGAGTTTGTTTACAGAAGGAATAAGCAGCCTCAGTGATGCGTATATTCCGAGCATCGAAAGTAGTAAGCTTGAAAAGAGGCTGAAGCCTTGGATGAATGGCCCATCTCATGAGGCTCATTCGTAAACGACAGAGGACTTATTCACAATACTGCAGAACTAAATCACAGCACGTTTCTCACAAACTAAGGAACCTAACGGCACTTCTTAAATAAAAAAATGAGAGGTGCCCAAAGAAATATTTTGAACGGTTGGCATCTGACTTTCGGAGCAGCAACAGAAAAACTTTATATAAATTTATGAAGCGCTGCAGTAGTGATAAGACCAGCCCTCGGCACATAATTCATGATGGCTTGATTATAATAGAAGACAGTGAAAAAGCTACGTTATTCAACAACTTTTTCAAATCCGTTTTCCGCTCTCC
Source organism: Amblyomma americanum (assembly GCF_052857255.1). Classification (NCBI taxonomy): domain Eukaryota; kingdom Metazoa; phylum Arthropoda; class Arachnida; order Ixodida; family Ixodidae; genus Amblyomma; species Amblyomma americanum. Next base: position 18,242,808 of record NC_135500.1, read on the forward strand.
GAGAACAGCTCACACCCAACCACGTAGAAATGCTTACCCACCCAAGACTCCTTTAGTTCTTTCACATGAAGGAATACTTCAGCTTCTTAATAACATAGACGTGTCCAAGGCTACAGGTCCAGATGGTATATCGCCAAGGGTTCTAAAGCACTGCTCTATAGCAGTGTCTCAGTTTCTTTATGTAATTTACAGCATATCTCTTGCACAGAGCAAGCTTCCAGATGAATGGAAGGTAGCCGATGTAGTACCAGTGTTTAAAAGTGGGATAAAATCTGACGTGTCCAACTACCGGCCAATCTCCCTCACACCGTTATGTTGTAAAATACTTGAGCACGTATTATATTCGGCATTAATGCTGCACCTCTTTGGCATTGAGTTCATAAACCCTCGGCAACATGGATTTAGAAGAGGATCTTCATGCACTACTCAATAGAATTTTACCATGAAATAGCTTCAGTGATTGATGGCAAGGCCAAATGTATTGTTTGTTTTTAGATTACAGAAGTCTTTCGACGCTGTTTCGCACTCGGTGGTAATACAGAAACTAGAAAATCTTAATACTGATGACATTATTACCGCATGGATTGTAGATTATTTAACTTCCCGGAAACAGAAGGTAGTATTAAGATCCTAACAACTTGTATTTTTATTTTTGTTGCATCCCCCAGGGGTCTGTTCTAGGTACGCTGCTTTTTCTTATATTTGTTACCAATATCTCAAATGGAATAACCTCTAAAATGCGACTGTATGCCGATTATTGTGTTTTGTATTCTGTTCTGACAAATGAGGCTGGTTCCACACAGCTCCAGATAGAACAGTGGTGTAAAAAAAAATATATGTTTTTGAACAAGAAGTGTGTTCAAGTTAGCTTTACAAAGAAACACAACAAACTTTCTAAGAGATGTATCTTGGATAATCAAATAATAAAAAATGAAGCGATTTACAAATATCTGGGTGTAGCGTTTTCTGAAGATGGAACGTGACCTTCACATGTACATAATATGCCCCTTAAAGCGGGGAGGACACTGAGCTTTTTGCAATGGAATTTAAAGAATGTTTCTATGGAAGTAAAGCAGGCTGCGTATTAGGTATATGTCCGGCCAATATTAGAGTATGCCTGCCCTGTGTGGGACCTGTTCCATCGTGTGTATGTTCACGCAGTTGAGCGTTATAGTCTGTTGCTGCTCGATTTGTTACCGGGAAGTTTGATCGAATTCTCAGTGCCCAATATAAAACGTGAGCTTCGCTTGTATACCTTTTAAATGAACGTCGCAAAAATTTGATACTTAAATTGCTATTTAGCATTTTTTCACAATCAAACAAGAATCACTGTTTCAAATTACTTGCAGCAACGGCAAACTTTCTTCTCGAAATGACCATAAATTGAAGATTCGTCACCAATGTCGCACTGATCTGTTTAAACATTCATTTTTTTCGCGTGCCATAAACGATTGGGACGTATTACCAGAAGATGTAGTTTGCCGAAAAACTGTGGATTTGTTTTACTATGTTTTGTGCTCCCCGCTATAATTACCTATTGGAGCTGTTGTTATGCACGAATAAAATAAATAATAAATAAAAAAGGTTAGGACTGCGCGACCGGAACAGGGCACGAGAACGAGGAACGACTGCGACAACACCAGGCGCAGTTTTTTTTCTTCTTTTTCAAGAGACAATACGCAAAGGGAGGTCGTCGAAGCCTTTCACATCGTAAAAAATGGCGAAAAATGTGCCAGCCCGCCGTCTATTTCGCTTTCACTGAATTAAATCGAGTTTTTAGAAGGCCCCCTATAATTGTATCACTTGTGTCCTAATTTTGTTCCTAAGCTGTGCTTCAGGGCCGGAAATATAGTTTTATCTGATTTTATGCTAACCTTTACTTTTGTTCTTCGTTGTCTTCCATAATGTCATAGTAGTTTTTCTATTACTCATTCTAATGTTTTTTATGGTTTTAATTTTACCCTTTATTCTTGCTTTCTGTTGTTTCCATCCTTTCGTGCCGGTTTTTCTATGTGTCACACGATGATTTTATCGTCTTTTCATCCTTTTTTTACAGCTGTTGTCTGCTAGGTCACCTGCATTCTCACTAAACTGAAAAAAAACTGCGCCTGTGTTGTCGTTTTTGCTCCTCGTTCTGCTTTCTTGTCCCATTCAAACAGTCCTAACCTTTTATCTGGAATGAGCCACCTAGCCCGCAAGAACGTTTCCCCTTCCCCTCGGCGGTGCTGACCGCCGTCGCTGAAGCCCTCCTCCAAAAAACAAAACGCTGCACCAATCCAAAGAGTTCCGAAGGTGGGGGTCCGCCAGTAAACCTGAAGTTACGCCTCATGTGCAAAAAGTGCCACACACTATGAGGAAGGTGGATAACAGACGCAGGGTACCGCTGGATTTTTCAGCCCCAAACAAGCTGACCAAACTTATATCCCTGATTTGCGGCACTGAGCGCCCTGGGTGCAGGATAAAACATTAGCGTACTTTCATGCGCTGTATGGAAAGAGTGGTGTAACGGATACCCCTGACCTGTGGAATGTCCTGTATAGGGTAAACGAGGGGGTGCGTCAACAAACGCTTCGGGCAACATGGAAAAAAGGTAGAGAATAATAAAGATAAATATGCCAATTTGGTCAGCCGTGTTAGCACGTGCAGGTGTGAAGCTCGACTGGAAAAAGCGAGGATTCTAGGCAGAAGCAAGATCAAGCAGCCGAGCGTACTGTTGGGACTATTTCGCATAACGAAAATGCGAAATAGTTCGCTCACGCCTTGCGCGTGAGTGATACGTCAGTCATGTTGCGTGCGGCGGAGTATCATTTTGAGTGCAAAGATGGTAGTGCGAGGCGATAAGTCACGGCTTTGAGAAGGCACGTGTAGTGAAAGTGGGCACGAGTCGTGAAGTTTGACGCTATAAAATGTATGTTTTTTTTCTCGTGCAATAAACAGTTGGCGCCTGTCCGTCATCTGCTCGTCTCTATTGTGTGTGTGAACTTTTTTGCGCCAGGATGTTTTCTAAGTTTCAAGAAGGTCCTCTTTCTGAGCGGCTGATTGCCGTAGAGGACGATAATGGTGGTAGCCAGCTTGGCAGCAGCGGCTGTGGCGACCGGTTCACTAAATCTGCGCATTTTATACACAGGACACCATCGCTTTTCCCGGTGGCTTTGGGTCTGCATCTTCGACGGATCACCGTTGCACGTGCCGTATCTCCTCGACTATCGCAAATTTCGCCGCTCATCTATAAACTGCCGTGGCCTCCAGTGTGACGTCAGCGAGCCGTGGACCAGGATTGGCTGCTTGAAAGAGAGGCGCCGACTACAAAAGGAACTGTGCCTCACCGCTGATCCTCACTTGGCAGCAGCGGCTGTGGCGACCGGTTCACTAAATCTGCGCATTTTATACACAGGACACCACCGCTTTTCCCGGTGGCTTTGGGTCTGCATCTTCGGCGGATCACCGTTGCACGTGCCGTATCTCCTCGACTATCGCAAGTTTCGCCGCTCATCTATAAACTGCCGTGGCCTCCAGTGTGACGTCAGCGAGCCGTGGACCAGGATTGGCTGCTCGAAAGAGGCGCCGACTACAAAAGGAACTGTGCCTCACCGCTGATCCTCACTTGGCAGCAGCGGCTGTGGCGACCGGTTCACTAAATCTGCGCATTTTATACACAGGTTTGTATAATCATTTGTAGCCAATTTTTATTTTTTTATTTTTTCCCCTGACCGCTGCTGCCAAGCTCTTGTACAAGTGTTTGCTGAACTGCTAATTTGAAATGCCTTCTGAAATGACAAAACTGTTGAAAGATTTTAAACAAGAAATGCGAGATATGCACAGTGCACTAGAGAAAGAACTTCGAAAAGAATATAAAGACCTGAAAAAATCCGTAGATTTCTTCAGTGAACAGTTTGATGCTATGGGTGAGCGCAGTGCAAAAATAGAAAAGGAAAACTCAGCGCTAAATTAAGAAAATGCCTAGCTATCACAGGAATGCAAAGGACTGAAACAACAACTATCTGACTTTGAAGACCGGGTGACAAACCAAGAACAGTACTCAAGGAACCGGAACATTGAGATTAAAGGTGTTCCGGTAAGCGACGATGAAAACCTGCCTTCAATCTTGACTAAACTAGGCGACGTCATAAGTGAACCCATTTCTGATTCTGATGTAGACATATGCCATCGTGTGCCAAGGAAAGACAAAGGATGTCCCAACATTGTCGTGCAGTTCCGCTCTCGTGCGAAACGGGAAACGGTGATTGAAAAGGCCAGGAAGAATCGAATTTTAACCTCTGATTTTGGTTACCAGAGTGCTGATGGTTCCCATTCTCGCCCGGTATTTATTAATGAACACCTTTTCCCCGCCTTGAAGAAACTTCTTGAACAAGTTGTTGAGCGAAAGAAGGAAAAAGAATGCAAGTACGCGTGGACAAAGGGCGGCAAAATTTTCGCGCGCAAAACAGACACTTCGAATGTACTGCGCATATCTTGCGTTGCAGACATCGATAAGATGAAATGAGGGTCTAGGAATCCGAGCATTTTTTTCCAACCGCCACTCACATCGATGGCTAGTAAATCGCTGAACGCTGCGGAGGTGACTAAAATTTATCGTAAGAAACCATGCACATCTTTCTTCCTGTTAAACACTCAGTCAGCGCGCAATAAGTCTGATGAGCTGTGTGCCTTGCTTTCATGTTTTGGCTTTCCATTTGATGTTATTATGCTTTTTGAAACATGGTACCGACACGAACACGAAGTAACACAGATCCCGGATTGCACAAGACACTGCTAAAATCGCTCAGTCAAGAACGGTGGAGGAGTACTTTTCATGGCCAGAGAAAGTTTTCAGTGTGAAAAAGTCGACGAGTTTACGGCGGTCACACCGGACTTTGAAATTTTTACTGTCATTCATAAAAAAACATATTTTCTGTTTTATATCGCCCTCCAGGCGGGAGCGTGGCAAAGTTTCTTACATATATGGAAAACTTCTTATCCTGGATAAATTAAAACAGTTATGAACTCGTCCTGGGCGGCGATATAAATATTAACATGTTGAACGAAACACAGCTACGTACTGATTTCATTCGACTATTAGAAGCTAATGCATGTTTTAACACGATTACTGCTCCAACTCGCATTAGCAACGACTGTGAAAGTTTGATTGATGTTTTTACTACAAACATTGAATCTCGAACTATTAACTCCGGAGTAATAAGCGCTCATATTAGTGATCATTTGCCAGTATTTCCCCTTTTGGAATCGTATGTCTCTGCTAAAGAACCGAAGCAGTGTCCCCCAGTGACTATTCAAGATATTAATCCGGCTACACTTGAGGAGTTCCGCACAAAAAAATCAAAAATAAATTGGCTTGAGGTGTACAATCAGTCTGACGTAGATGTCGCGTACGAGTAATTTCTGCGTCTTTTCAAGAAGGCTTACTTGGAATCTTTTCATCCTAAAACACTGAAGCCTAGAAAAGCTAGAAAACCTTGGATAACCATGCACTTCTGAAACTAATCAAACAAAAAGATGCTCTATTCAAACGTTTTTTAGACACAAGAGACACGTGCCATCTATGCGAATTTGAGAAATTTCGAAATAGGTTAACTGCTGCTCTCAGACAAGCCAAGAAAGATTACCTTCATAGGTTGTTTAATCCTGAAGCTATAAAGCGAACGGATATCACGTGGAGAAACCTTAGCACAGTGCTTAACATTGGACGTCAGCATTAATAGGGCGTACGAGAATTGATAATTAACGGGGAACGTCCATCAGGCGTGCATTTAGCAAACGCTTTTAATAATTATCTTGTGTCCCTTGTAAATAGTTTTCACGATCCACGCTCCGCAGAGTACCTCAATTCCAGAACAGAAATTATGATAGTGCTATTTTACTTCCAACCAGCGCCGAAGAAATTTATCTCACGTTCTCCGCTCTTGCGAAATAGTAAAAGCTGCGATATTGATGACCTGCAAATACGCCCCGTAAAACACGTTTGAGATCTGATATGCCCAGTTCTTGAGCATGTGTATAATTTGTGCTTTATAAATGGCATATTTCCCAAGCGCATGCAGCTCGCAAAGGTTACAGTGCTCTTCAAAGCCGGTGATAAAAACAACCTGTCTAACTACAGACCAATATCCATTTTGCCTGTAGTTTCAAAATGCCTAGAAAAACTAATAACACTGAGAATGACCGCTGAGAATGACTGCCAGTTCGGTTTCCGAAAGGGTCGCTCGACAGAGTTAGCTCTACTAACACAAAAGAAACTAATACTACAAGCATTTGAGCAAAATTTAGTGACACTAGGCGTTTTCATCGATTTTTCAAAGGCCTTTGACACAATTAACCACACCACTCTGCTAACAAAACTTGAAATTTACGGTTTTAGGGGCCCATTCCTTGGCTTAATCAAAAGCTATCTGCAGTTCAGGTGTTAGAGGATTTCAATAAATAACTGTATTTCCGATAACTTACCCATTCATTCTGGTGTACCTCAAGGAAGCATTCTTGGACCTTTGTTATTTAATATTTACGTTAACGACATAATGAATATTGACACCACTGCCCGATTCATCATATACGCTGATGACACTAGTCTGTTCTTTACATCTGGTTGTGCAAGGGACCTGTTGGCTCTTGCGAACGCTGCGTTAAGTGAACTTAATCGATGGAGTTCATTGAATTCACTGTCTATAAATAAAAACAAGACAAAGGCTGTACTTTTTCAACCTAAAAACAAAAATGTCCACATTGACGGCCATTTGCAAATGGGCTCCTCGATTATCAACTTTGTGCCATCCATTAAATGCCTCGGGGTCGTATTTCAAGAAAACTTACTTTGGAATCTTTATACAGACTCAGTTGCTAACAAAATTGCTCGTGTTGTGGGAATACTAACGAAACTTCGATTTTTTATTCCCTTGAGCGTCAAAAAACTGCTTTATAACTCTCTCTTCCTGTCCCATCTGAATTACTGTCATTTAGTCTGGGGAAACACCACGATGTCTAACATCACAAAACTTCTTCTATTGCAGAAGAAAGCAGTGCACGCTATCACCAATTCTTCATATGACGCTCATACGCAGCCTCTTTTCAGCGCCCTTAATTTACAGCCGGTCACCTCCATATATCGTAGTATTTTACTCAAGCGTTTCACTATTGCGAAAAAACAGAACGCTAAATTTTTCGAGCATTTATCTCTATTGACAATAAATTCTAACATTTACAACACACGTCACAGAGAAACATGGTACGTTCCTAAAGCGCGCACTAACTACGGTCAACAAATGTTACGCCACGCACTGCCATCTTTGTTAAACTCAATAGACACCTATCTCTCCTTTCTTGGGCTCACTGTGGTTCCCTTTTTTTCCCTGGTATATACTGACGCCATGAATGCTTGACCAATTTTCTCTGCTTGTAACTAACTTATTATTTATAGATGCGAAATTCAAGACTATTATTTGCATCATTTTATACTATTCTCTGTAATATAATTCCTTGCAGCATTCTATCGTTGATTTGTTTACCCGTATGTATTGCTGTTATACAATGTTCCCTAATGCTTTTTTTCTCGTTTATCCAGTATTGTATGTTTGTGTTCTCTTTATTGTGCACAGTGCCATTTCTGTAGGGGGTACAGACCCCGTCAAGCCGAGTTCATTTGGCTTTTTGTCTGTACTCCCGTCATCTGCGCATGTATAGATGCAAATAAAAATTGAATTGAATTGAAATTGAATTGAGGTTCCAGCGCCTCAGGCTGAAACAAAGCCAAGCACTTTATGTCGCAGAATGTTGGATGAGATATTTTGAAACAAACAAAGTAGTGCGCACGGCCTATAGATTTAGGGGTTCAGTTCTGCACTTATCATGCACTGCCTATAACTTGAGACGAGGCAGTGTACTGTATCGTATGGGCGCGCACAGTCATGGCTGTTCCTTTAAGGGGCCTCGTATACGCTGATGAAAGCCGGATGTTAGGCGTCCCGCACAAACCATTTCGCATTTGAAAACACGCACGCACCGGGCCAGCCAAGGTAAAGGCCCAAGAGCAGCAGCAGCAAGAGCAGAGCGCAGCACACAACCAGGAAGCGCTTCCTGTTCTCCTCATCCCTGAAAAAAAAAAAAAAAAACACCAACAGCTCTCGCAAAATTTCTCTGCCGGTTTTGTTGGTCACATTCCATGAAATGATCATGGTTAAGTTGATCTAACCTTAGTCTAATATCATCGATAGAGGTGCCGACGACTTAACAAAGCAAAATCATGAATCAACCTAGCTACTAAACACACTCGCACGTATGCTCGGTTTACCTACTTTAAAATGAAACCCTACCACTTCTTAAAGTGGTTTTATTTGCAATTCATTCGATTTATTCTGTTCTCACGCTTATATTGCCTGCAGGCACAGGCCACATCATCATCATTAGCATGACTGCGCCCACTGCAGGGCAAAGGCCTCTCCCATATGCCTCCAATTACCTCTATCCTTTGCCAGCTGCTGCTTCCGTATCCCCGCAAGCATCTTAATCTCATCCGCCCAACCACTTTTCCGCCGTTGCCTCCGGCGCTTGCCTTCTCTTGGAATCCATTCCGTTACATTTAAGGCGCAGAGGTTGTCTTGTCTTCGCATTACATGCCCTGCACACACCCATACCTTCCATATCTTGATTTAGACGAGGATGTCATTAACTTGGGTGTGTTTCCTCATCAACTCTGCCCGCTTCCTGTCTCTTAACGTTACACCTATCATTCTTCTTTCCACATCTCGCTGCTTTGTCCTTAGCTGAACTATTTTCGTAAGGTTCCACGTTTCTGCCCTATGGTGAGTACCGGTAGGATAGAGCTGCTGTATAATTTCCTCTTGAATGATATTGTTATGAAGACGAAGAAGAGTGCAGTGGCGCGGGACGGAGTGCTCACGCTAGGCGCTTGAGCCATAAAATCATATCTTCATTCTGTCATCATGTCGTGCTTTCCTTGGCTTGCCACCTCGTAACATTTGGTGTGAGGTGCTGGGTTCTCATCGTCATCCTAGTCCCCGGAGCATCGCCGCCTTCTGCTCGCCTTCGTCGTCGGCCGAGGGGACCTGGGCTCCGCCGCCCGGCTCAACCCCAGCTCGAACTGACCAGAACCGACCAGCCGCTTTCCCCCGCACCGTCCCCAGCCCCGAACACAAGACACGACGACCAGGACCTGACGTACGATGACCCGACTACGACCCGAACCAAGACGGCACCCCGCCCAGGCTGTGCGGCGATACCTCAACCCTTGACCTTCGCAGTGGGTGACCGACCGCTGGACCTTAAGCTCTGGGGGCAACCGTCCACCAGATCATCTCCTTCATATTTGTGGCAAGCCTTTCATCTATCCTTCCTGATCATCCTCATCGTCACCTCACCATTCGTAATTCAAGCAATCGATCGGGACGATCGCTCTGAGGACCGGGGTCATGTTATGAAGACGAAGAGTGCAGTGGCGCGGGAAGGAGTGCTCGCGCTAGGCGCTTGAGCCATAAAATCATATCTTCATTCTGTCATCATGTCGTGCTTTCCTTGGCTTGCCACCACGTAACAATATAAATAAACTGCCATTCATGATCTCGGAAAACCTGCCATATGCACTCCACCCCATTCTTATTCTGCTAGTTATTTCCCCCTCATGATCCGGATGAGTGGTCACTGCCTGTCCTAAGTACACGCATTCCTTTGCCACTTCCAGCACGTCGATACCAATTGTGAACTGGCAGAGCTATGGAAGTTAAATAAGCGCAAGGTAGCCGATATAAGAAAGTATAATATGGAGAGAATCGAGAATGCTCTCAAGAACGATGGTAGCCTAAAAGCGGTGAAGACGAAACTAGGCATAAGTAAAAACCGGATGTATGTGAGCAAAGACAAAGAAGGCATTCTCAGTGGCGATATTGATAAGAATGTTAAAGTAGCCGAATAAGTCTACACAAAGCTATAAAATCACCGATGTAATCAGAACGTAAATCGGAGAGGGAGTTTGAGGCTGCTGCTTGCACTGCACATTCAACGGCTGGCCTGACCTTCAGTGGTAACTAAATATGACGATATGCTGCCTGTCTTCACATACATTGATCATATTTTGGCAACTCGCTTTTTCACTGTCCTTTTACAGGTGTCTTCCAACGCTGAGGATGCCCCATCGCGCCTGCCCCCAACCTATGAGAACAATGTAACAATGCATGCAGCCCGGTAAATTTAACACGGTTACTAGACAAGCTCACGGGTCCTTTTTGGTGTGTTCACAGGTGGGCTTTGCAGCGAGAGCTACACTACGCTACCCAGTCGAGCATTTCGCCTTGAGCCTGGAGGCCGATAGTGCGCATGCGCGAAACCAGAGAGGAGCGGCAGGATGGATGGATGGATGGAAAAAACTTAATTATCGACAAATTTAAACTGTTCTTGACCCGTAAGGGTCACTGGGAACCGTGGTCGATCCTTAGTCTAGGATGCCGCACTTGACAGCTGCCATCGTGGCTCGTCGTACGAGAAATCGTTGCGCTTCCTCGTCGTGGCTGGCAGGTGCGCGGCGCATGGCGTCAGATTCGCCGCCGCCGGCGCCGCGCGTGAATGCGCATGCGCGGCAACCGGACAATGGCAACTGGTGCGCGGCGCATAAAGTCAGAGCGCCGCTGCCGCGGCCGCGTGTGGGGTCGTGTGGATAAACTGCGTATGTGTGGCTGTGTGTATAAAAGCTGAGGTGATAGGACTCAGTGTAACACAATCGCTTCGTATGGGTGACGAAAAGGAGACTCCAGCCGCCGCTATGCGGTGGTGTCGTCAGGAGAAGCTCAATTCTTCGGACCCAGAAGTCGTCGCTTTGCACTTGGCCACTCTATAGAGAAAGAATGAACAAAAAAAGGCTAAACGAGCGGTGGAGGCGCCTGGGCAAAACGAAGAGCGTTTTACCAAGCGGAGACGCCAAGAGGCGGAGCGTAACAAGCGGCGCATAGCAGTTTGTGTACCTGAGCGAAACCAACCAGTCTAAATGCTGTGTAGGCAGCATTGAGACAACTTCCTGTTACATTACCGAACATCGGGCAGTTTTTATCTCTGTCAAAACAATTGAATAAAAAAACAACGTGTTTCACCAAATACTTCTTCAATGCTTAACACAATAGTAACAACAGCAAGCTCGACAACATGCATGCGCAACCAGGGGGAACTGCAGCTCTCGCTACGTATATCTTGGCATAGCTGAACTACTGAGCCACTGCCAATTTTTTACATAGAAGGTACCATTGCAGCGGCTTGTCCCTGTCCCTCAAGAATACAGTGACTGTAAGTGTGTGCACTAATACTTAAGGAAATCTAAAATCTTACGAAATCTCGTCTGGTCGGGTAGTAAGTAACTCATTTCAACAGAAAAAAGGCAGACGCCGACCAAAGGTTTTTGTCAAAACATAAGTTTCAGCCTTGTTCACTAAATTTTTATTGTAGAACCGCGACGCTTAAATAGGTTTCAATAATCGTTCCAGGCATCTTGCATAGGTTTGCGGGAGATTGCCGATGTTACGAATAAGTCTTTTTTCGGTGGTCTGAATCACCAAGGACTCGAGATACTGGCGTGAAAGCAAGTTCTTTCCTTTGGCGATGATAGAAGCCATTTCCCAGCAGATATCATGACTTGCCGATACGGCGTGCTCCGCAAGTGCGTTGGAAGTGACTTTCTTGTTCTTCACGTCCGACTTGTGTTCTTTCAGACGCCTTTCAAAATTCCCGCTCTCGCCGATGTAAACATAGTCGCACTTGGCGCAGGGAATTCTGTACACAACACCCGGAAATTTTTCTTTATTTAGTTGTCCTGCGATATATTGATGATTGCTTTTGCATCATAAAAAAGGATGCACTCACCGCCTTCACAGAGCACATCAACAGCATCGCTGAGGCCATTACGTTTACTGTTGAGGAGGAGGTTGTCAACCGTCTGCCTTTTTTGGACTTGGAAGTAGAGAGAGATGGCCGCCGCCTTTTGTTTCAAGTTTTCAGGAAGCCCGGCATGCCACAAACGTGCAGTTTCAGCTTCGCTAATTCAACGATCCCGAAAAATCTGGTCAAGACCTGAAGATGGTGCCTCGGACTTGATACGAATGCGTCGTGATTTGATGAACTGCGGCTACCCTAGGAATTTTTTGGAATGCGTTGAACGTCGCTCGGTGCGGTCAGCGGAACCGGTCAGCAGCCATTGCAAAGCACGTGTCGCCATACCTTTTGTACCGGGCATAGGTGAAGCACTGGGACGCGTCCTGCGCACGTACGACGTGCACGTTTCCCACGTTTCCGCCCGCAAGTTACGGCACGAGCTCGTGAATGTCAAGGACAAACTAAAAACTAAAGAAAGAAAAATTTCCGGGTGTTGTGTACAGAATCCCCTGCGCCAAATGCGACTATGTTTACATCGGCGAGAGCGGGAATTTTGAAAGGCGTCTGAAAGAACACATGTTGGACGTGAAGAACAAGAAAGTCACTTCCAACGCACTTGCGGAGCACGCCGTATCGGCAGGTCATGATATCTGCTGGGAAATGGCTTCTATCATCGCCAAAGAAAAGAACTGGCTTTCACGCCAGTATCTCGAGTCCTTGGTGATTCAGACCACCGAAAAAAGACTTAATCGTAACATCGGCAATCTCCCGCCAACCTATGCATTGCGTATGTAAGCCGAAACGTCTGTTTTGACAAAAACCTTTGGTCGGCGTCTGCCTTTTTTTTTCTGTTGAAATGAGTTGCACTAACACTTAGCCTAAAAGCAAACGACAGATCATAAGCTCATATTCATCGCTTTATGTTTCCTCAGGACAGTGTCCCTGTTCATCAAACGGATTCAAGCATATCACCTACCGATGTACTAAATGTAAGATCGCATGACTTCCATATTTCTCGACCTCAAAGGATGATGATGTGTCGGCCGGGATGCTGTCTTTTCATTACGGAGACGCGAGTGTGCATGCAGATCATTTTTTTTACATGCAGCAGGTGCTGAATGAGTATTTTGTGTTTTTTTTTGCCAACATGTGGTCAACCAAAGAACATCAGCAAAAAAAGGGTACTCCTTTGTGAAAAAATAACCTCTCAGAACGTGACTTGGCCATGTTTGTCATTGTAGATTGAAGACAAAAGACAACTCTACCTAATGTGAGGCGGCTCCAACTGACCACACATGCATCAACAAATCACTGTTTAATCACCTCTTTTGCCTCAAAAAGCATTCGTTCTCGTTACGTTACAAAGCAGCACATACTAGTTTACACAGTAACTTAAATGAGAGTTTTTGACAAACTTGTTGGGAAACTCCAAAAGATGAAAGCTAAATATCCGAAGATAAAGTTTCAAAGGCAAGCAACTTGTTACACTCATGAGGCTAAGGCTCGGTCTGCACCATGCAGACCTAGCAATGAGGTTTGAGATTTATGTGGCATTATCATCATGATCATCCTGACTACGCCCATTGCACCTACCTTTCATTCATTCATTCATTCATTCATTCATTCATTCATTCATTCATTCATTCATTCATTCATTCAAAGTACAGACGCAGTTGCTTTGGGTTTAGGTTTGTTGTGTCTTTTTACATGTTAAGCAGTAATGGCAGGTTATGTCCTAGCAAAGAGGATTGAGATTTATGAATGTTGCTTCCATTTCAACGAAAGTGCTCTTGTAAGATGCAGGCGACAAGATTCGTTTGGCTTTGCCCGCGCTGCCGCTGCTGCCAGTGCGGCAGGCGATTCCCAGCCGTTAATTGTGCAGCCGCAGGAAACATGAGGTAAGCCTTAACATACCAATTAAAGATGATTTGCTCGGTATAGCTTGCTTAAACACTAGTCAGTAAGAAGAGTGAGCGTTGCTTCCATTTCAACGCAGGTGCTCTTGTAAGGTAAAGCTGACAAGATTCATTTGACTTTTCCGGCGCCGCCACTGCTGCCAGTGCGGCAGGTGATTGCCAGCCGTTAAATGTGCAGCCGCGGGATCCGTGACGCCAGCCTCAACATACCAATTGCAGATGATTTCCTCGGTAAAGCTGGTTAAGCACGAGTCAGTAAGAAGAGTGAGTGTTGCTTATATTTCAACGCAAGCGCTCTCGTAAGATACGGGCGACAAGATTTGTTCGGCTTTGCCTGCGCTGCCGCTGCTGCCAGTGCGGCAGATGATTCCTAGCCGTTAAATGTCCAGCCGCGGGATCCGTGACGCCAGCCTCAACATACCAATTGCAGATGATTTCCTCGGTAAATCTGGTTAAGCACGAGTCAGTAAGAAGAGTGAGTGTTGCTTATATTTCAACGCAAGCGCTCTCGTAAGATATGGGCGACAAGATTTGTTCGGCTTTGCCTGCGCTGCCGCTGCTGCCAGTGCGGCAGGTGATTCCCAGCTGTTAATTGTGCAGCCGCTGGAAACATGAGGTAAGCCTTAACATACCAGTTAAAGATGATTTGCTCGGTATAGCTCGCTTAAGCACGAGTCAGTAAGAAGAGTGAGCGTTGCTTCCATTTCAACGCAGGTGCTCTTGTAAGATACAGGCGACAAGATTCGTTTGGCTTTGCCCGCGCTGCCGCTGCTGCCTGTGCGGCAGGTGATTCCCTGCCGTTAAATATTCAGCCGCGGGATCCGTGACTTCAGCCTCAACATACCAATTACAGATATTTCCTCGGTAAAGCTGGCTTAAGCACGAGTCAGTAAGAAGAGTGAGCGTTGCTTCCATTTCAACGCAGGTGCTCTTGTAAGGTAAAGCTGACAAGATTAGTTTGGCTTTGCCCGCGTTGCCACTGCTGCCAGTGCGGCAGATGATTCCCGGCCGTTAAATGTGCAGCCGCGGGATCCGTGACATCAGCCTGAATATAATACCATTTACAGATGAATTCATCGGTAAAGCTGGTTTAAGCACGTGTCGGTACGAAGAGAGCGTTGCTTTCGTTTCAACGCAGGTGCTCTTTGTAAGATACAGGCGACAAGATTCAACTTTTCCGGCGCCGCCACTGCTGTCAGTGCGGCAGGTGATTGCCAGCCGTTAAATGTGCAGCCGCGGGATCCGTGACGCCAGCCTCAACATACCAATTGCAGATGATTTCCTCGGTAAAGCTGGTTAAGCACGAGTCAGTAAGAAGAGTGAGTGTTGCTTATATTTCAACGCAAGCGCTCTCGTAAGATACGGGCGACAAGGTTTGTTCGGCTTTGCCTGCGCTGCCGCTGCTGCCAGTGCGGCAGATGATTCCTAGCCGTTAAATGTCCAGCCGCGGGATCCGTGACGCCAGCCTCAACATACCAATTGCAGATGATTTCCTCGGTAAATCTGGTTAAGCACGAGTCAGTAAGAAGAGTGAGTGTTGCTTATATTTCAACGCAAGCGCTCGTGTAAGATACGGGCGACAAGATTTGTTCGGCTTTGCCTGCGCTGCCGCTGCTGCCAGTGCGGCAGATGATTCCTAGCCGTTAAATGTCCAGCCGCGGGATCCGTGACGCCAGCCTTAATATACCAATTACACACGATTTCCTCGGTAAAGCTTGCTTAATCACGTGTCGGTGCGAAGAGTGAGCTTTTCTTCCGTTTCAACGCTGGTTCTCAAGTAAGATACAAGTGAGAATATTCAGCTGGCCCTCGCCCTCGCTGCCGCCGCTGCCACTGCAGCAGGCCGATGAATTCCCAGTCGATGAATGTGGAGCCGCAGGATCCGTAGAAGTCAAGTTTACAGCATAAAAATTCTTGTACGACCGATTCTGGAGCATGCAACTCCCCTTTGGAATCACCAGCAGGCGTTTTTCGCTGAGAAATGAGAGAAAATCCACAGTATATCCCTTCGTTTCATCTACACTAAGCACTGGCGGCATAAGCGCGTAAGTGACATGCGCATCAAAGGAGGCATCCCATCAGTGTCTAATCGTCGTGATATTTCTGCTTTAAAATTTCTTTTCTTCTGTATCAGTATCGTTTTAACATAAATAAAGACACATATCTGAAACCACCTTATTATCAATCGCACAGGACTAATCACGAGAACTGTATCAGACCGTTTGGATCACACTGTGAAACGTTCAAATATTCATTTTTTCCGTTCACCATCGAAGAGTGGAATAGATTGCCACGTGGCTGTATCAATGCGGGTACATTTGAATTGTTTATTCAAAAAAGTAAGAGCGTGGTCAGTCAGTGCAGCCCTTAAAGTATTCACTAAACCTTTTATTTGTTGTACGTAGCAATGTCTAAATACCCTTGTTAATTTGTCAATTGTTGTGACTGTGACTGTGCACTTTACCTCGCGTTACTGGCTACTGTCTACTTGGACGAAACTGCACAACCCACTCTTGTATGAGCCCAGAAACCAAACTCAGAGTATTGTTAAATAAATAAATAATAAGAACCTTACCAACTGAGGCAAGCCTAGCAGTGCTGTTAGATTAAATGGGATGTCATAGGGCTAAGTGAGGTTAGGATTACTGATGAGGCATATACAGCACTAAGGTGCGGACATGTGTGCTGTTTTATCGTGGATTAGCGAACAGACGAAAAGTAGATGCGGGTTTTCTCATCAATCAAGATATTGCTGGCAACTTAGAGGAGTTCTATTGTCTTAATGAGAGCGTGGCAGCTTTCGTAATTAGGCTTAATTAGATGTAAAAGTTGAAGGTGATGCAGGCATACACGCCTATATCTAGCCATGATGGCCAGATCTTTGAAAGCTTCTATGAAGGCATGGAATCGGCAATGATCAAAGTAAAATCACAGTACAATGTGTTAATGGGTGAATTCAATGCGAAGGTAGGCAAGAAGCAGGCCGGAGATCACTCCGTCGGCGGCTATGTCATAAGCTCCAGGAAATGAAGGGGGGACTTATTACCTGAGTTCGCCGACAGAAATAATTTACGGGTCATGAATACCACCTTCCCGAAATGGAAGAACAGGAAGTGGACGTGGAAGATCCCTAATGAGTAGGCTAAAAATGAAAGCCTTGATACTATGCGCGCACCTTGGTATCGTGCTGGGTGTGGAGGTCTTCGGAAGGGTGCGTTGCAGCGACCACAGAATGGTAAGGTATCTAATCAGCACAAAGCTGAAGAGGGAACAAAACAAATTAGTGAAGTATAAGCCCATTAATGAGTTCACGGTAAGGAGGAAAGTAGAGGAATTCAGAATATCGCTCCCCAGCAGACATTCTGCTCTAATTGAGGAAGACAATCTGCATGTTTAAACAGTGAACGATAATCTCACAGCTATCACTACGGAGTGCGCAGAAGTAGGTGGTAGGTTGGTTCGACAGGATGCCGGCAAGCTATATCAAGAGAAGTGAAATCTCATTAACAAACGCCA
Organism: Amblyomma americanum; assembly: GCF_052857255.1. Taxonomy (NCBI): domain Eukaryota; kingdom Metazoa; phylum Arthropoda; class Arachnida; order Ixodida; family Ixodidae; genus Amblyomma; species Amblyomma americanum. The sequence continues at coordinate 18,260,117 of NC_135500.1, forward strand.
AAGCATGACATCTTCTAACCTATGAATAAAATAGAACAGGAAGCGCTATCGAAGTTAATTAATTAGCGGGAAGTAGCCAACAGTTCACCCTGGAGAAAATCTAGCATGCTCTAAAGGAGGGAGGTACCCTAAAGGCACTGAAGGGGAAACTGGGCAAAGGTAAAAACCATATGTGTGCTCTAAGAGACCAAGAGGGCAATGTCATCAGTAATATGGATAAGATACTTAAAGTAGCCGAAGAGTTGCACACAAATCTATACAGTAGCCAATGTCTTCAGTACGTTAATGAGAAAAGCAGTAGCGAACAACAATGGGACACCCGCCAGTAACGAAAGAGGAAGTAAAGAAAACCCTAGGAGCACTGCAAAGGCGGAAAGGAGCTAGTGAGGATCAGGTAACAGCAGATATCTTGAAGGACGGAGGGGAGATTGTGCTAGAAAAACTAGCCACCCTGTATACGGAATGGCTTACCACCTCGAGCGTAGCAGAATCTTAGTAGAACGCCAACATTATCTTAATTCATAAGAAATGAGCCGTCAAGAGACGAAAAATTTCAGACCGATAAGCTTATTGTCCGTTGCCTGCAATGCATTTCTTAAGGTAATCGCAAATACGACCAGGAGAACATTAGACTTCAGTCAGCCAAATGATAAGGCAGGCTTTCGTAATTTGTGCACGCCAATACACAATTCCCACTATCAATCACGGGCTAGAGAAATGCGCAGAATATAACAAACCCCTATATATAGCATTCAATGATTACGAGAAATCATTGGACTGAGTAGAAACCTGAGAAGAAATGCAGGCATTGCGGAATCAGGGTGTAGAATAATCTTATGTGAACATACTGAAAGATATCTATAACGACTTCAGAGCTAGCACAGCCCTTCGAAATGTCAGCAAATTCCAATAAGAAAGGGTGCCAGGAATTGAGACACAATCTCGCCAGTGCTATTCGCCGTATGTTTACCCGAGGTGTTCCGAGGCCTGTATCGGGAACAGCCGGGGATAAGAGTTAATGGGGAATACCTAAGCAATTTGCGATTCGCTGATGGCATCGCCTTGCTAGGTCATTCAGGAGCTGAGCTGCAAAGCATGATCATTGAATTAGATGGGCAGAGCAGAACGGTCGGTATTAAAATTAACATGCAGGAAACCAAAGTAATGTTCAACAGTCTCGCAAGGAAACGGCAGTTCACAATTGCTAGCGAGGTGCTGGAAGTGGTAAGGCAATACGTCTATTTGGGGCAGGCAGTGGCCGCTAATCAAGATCATGTGAGGGAAACAACTGGAAGAATAAGAATGGGGTGGAGGGCTAATAGCAGGTTCGCTCAGATCATAAATGGTAGTCCGCCATTATCCCTCAAATATACTACACCTGTATCTTACCTTTACTCAGCTAGGGGGCAGAAACATGCAGGCTACCGAAAAGGGTTCAGCTTAAGGACAATTGTCCTTAAGCTGAACCCTTTTCGGTAGAAAAATGATAGGTGTAATGTTAAGAGACCGGAAGAAACAAACGCGAGGCAATGACATCCTAATCGAAATCAAGAGGAAGAAATGGCCTTTTGCAGGGCATGTAATGCGAAGGCGAGATAGAAGCTGGTTCTTTAGGGTAACGGAGTGGATTCCAAAAGAAGGCAAGTGTAGCAGGGGCCGGAAGAAAGTTAGGGGGCGGATGAGATTAAGAAGTTCGCAGGCATATGGTGGGCGCAGCTGGCAAAGGACCGGGTTAATTGGAGATACATGGGAGAGGCCTTTGTTGTGCAGTGGGTGTAGTCAGGCTGATGATGATCTCTTACCGCTGACTTATTAACGGGCCTGCGCTTCACTAGTTCCTTCCATTCCCTTTTCAAATCTAAACAGGTTCGAGACCTTGCCATCCTGTGGTCGGTAAAGCCAAGCTTTCCGATAATTTTGTCATATAGCATCTTTTGTGTTTTCATCGAAATAAAACACACATAAAATTTATCACGTGGTTACGACAGATTAGAGGTTAAAATGAACGTGTATTCATCTCGTTTTATTGGTAGTACCTGTACCTTATCCTTTCACAGGCGTCTACAAATCACTTACTTGTCTTCAGCTCCTGGTGGGAAAAAATGACAGAAGGTGAAGGCGAACGTTAGAATCATGTAATTGGTTCGCATGAATCATGATAGCAACTTGATGAACTCTTGTACAGTGATAGGCGGATGATAACCCGTTTGTTAAACGGTAAAAATGTGCCCTAAACAACAAGCCACACTGGTCACAGAAAGTTGGGTCAAAGTGGATATTTCGTCTCCTTGGGCTGCTGCTTGTCTTTTTTGTCTAATGTATGCCAGCGCAGCTTTGTTTATTCTTTAATTTTTCTCACCATATGGCGTGAAAAAAATATTGAAGAAAAAACTGAACATAACTGCAAAACTTTTTGCCTTCATAGCTCTAAAAAGAGCTCCGAAAACAAGTTTTTCGAACCGAAGTGAAACATTTCTGAAACTGAATTGAAAATGCCTCGCAGTTAAAACAAAATCTATTGCAAAGAATGACGGCTAAACCTTTTAAGAACTGTATCTATGCAGCCTAGAATCAGTGAAGGCGATAACACTATCCGAATTTAAAGGGATGTAAAAAACCTTGGTGGCCTTCTTAACCAGATTTTTAAGATAGAAAATGCGATAGCGTTTACATTGGCTGCTATGCTGTGTGCAATTAATGTCCAATGTTCTTGTGATTTTCCTCGAGTACTTCACATGGGACCGGTTCCATTCCCCTTATATAGACTAAGTAAAAGCTTGGGCGAGCTGGCTTAACACTATAGAAGCAGGTAAAAGCCGTGGATTTGAAAAAGACACAGACAGGGTGCTGACTTACAACTAAATTTATTGGGGCTGTCTCCATCGCTTTTATACTGTGGTAAACAATCTCAACCGAAAATAAAACAAAAATGACACTTTCGCATGGCAGTTGTGGCATATGGTGGAACGTGCACGTTTTTCCTTTTCTCTTTTTTTTTTTAAACAAAGTTCCTTCTCGCCAAGGGCTATTGTGGCAGTGGTTACGCATTTGTGTTGATTTTTGTTGATTTCCTGGAATTCGATTATTTTTCTTGTCAGCTTTTGTGACTTTGTGTAAATATCTTTCACTACCTGAGAATCGAATGGCATGCATTCTTTTCTCTCTTTTTCAGTGAAGTCTGTTCAACAATCGTTGAACCATGTGTAGTGCTTGCCACATGACAAAAAGGTCCTGCGCACGGCTCGGTAGCACAAGGAGCAATTTTTTTTTTTCATGTTTCCTCGCGCAGCCCACTTATGTAGTTTTGCCGGAGTTTACTATGGGTCATAGCTTCGAAAGCTTTTAGGGTGGAGAAAAAACATTCACATGTCCACGTGAATGTGAACGCACCCACTTGAGGTTTTGGGATAACTTATTATACGGTACGTTAAAACCGAGGCGTTTTTTTCTTGTTTTTGTTTATCAGTGGTTCCACTACGCCCTGCACTGAAGCTGTCTCTTCACCGTTTCAGTCCCAGTGATTCTAATTCAAATCGACGAAATTAGAGGCCACGAGTATTAAATTGAGCAAGAAAGTCCCACTGTTTTCGCAGTAGCTCCGAGATTTACCAATTCATAAAGTTATGTTAACGGCCTTTCACCTACCGATATATGCTATTAGGTAGGAAACGGATATAGAAACAGCGTACGGTTTGCTTAGTAAAGCAGAGTAAAGCAGAAATTTGGGCAAGTTGGTACGTATCCATTTTGAAACAGCGCAACAAAGACGGGACGTGGAACCAATTCCTTCTTTCCACCGTGCAGAAGAAAGAAAACTGATTTCATTTTTCATTACGTAGTAGTCCTCACGTTACTCCTGCAAAGTAAATTCTTTCGCCAAAACACTTTTGCAAGCGCTAAAATATTTTGCAAATACAATGACGACAAATGGAATCACTAGCGCCTGGAGGCCCTAATGTGGATAAGCAGCGTGGTCGTATTTGAGTTTCCTGTATCTGATTGTGTCAATTAAATATCGCTTTTTCTCACTCTGTATGTAGCAATTAACGATCTTTCCTTCGAAAAAGATGTCTAAGTTCAGTGATCTCAGAAGAACCAGCGCAAAAAAGGACGATGGACAAGAAAGAAGGAGGACGTCAAGGACATCCTCTGCGCCTCTGTCCGTGTCGTCTTCCTTCTTTCTTGTCCGTTGTCTTTTTTTGCGCTGGTTCTTCTGAGATCATGGTTTACCAACTAGCCCACAGCAAGTTTTACGTTCAGTGAAAGCACTTTTAGCTTTTAAAGGAATAAGTGTTGAGAGCAGCCCACCACACTTGTTGAGGCGGGAATTCACCTGACGAAGAAAAAGTAGCATTCATACCATGAAGACAAAGTGTAACAGGAAATCATTACAACCTCTATGAATTTTCGCCCATGGTAGCAAACTGAACTGCAGGATGATGTAGTCCCGAGTGGTAGTGCATTACGCCCATCTACGTAATAAAAAAAAATGAAAACAGTTTTCTTTCTTTTGCACAGTGGAAAGAAGGAATTGGTGTTTGCCGATGGCAACAGCAAACAGTACGTCGTATCTATATCCCTTTCCTACCTACTAGCATATGTCGGTAGGGGAAAGGCCGTTAACATAAATTTATAAACTGGTAAATCCAGGAACTACTGCTATCCATCCAGCTTTCAACCTTAAAAAAAGCCAACCACCTTGTCAAACACTTCATGCTGTGCATCCAAAAAGTCATACAGGAAAATATAGTTTGTGTACGCAGCATGTTACTGTTCATAAAGGCAGAATTTAAGAATACTAACCCCTATCGCAAAGGTCACTTTCACCGTATGAATGTGTGGAAAATTTATGCAGCGGCCAAACCTTACAGAATGTCGGAATAATTTTTTTTTATTCATTGCTAATGCTAGATGCGGTTAGCTAGAGGCTGTAAATCTGCATACTGGGAGCGTCGTCGACCTGCTTCTTACGCACCACCATTCAAAATAACCATTGCTTGCCTTCAATTAAATCTAGACTCCGAGCACTAGTCTGCACTCATTAAGAAAAAGAAGAGGCAAACTATGTGTCAAGGTATTATCGCTTATTCCTGGCGAGAACAGTGACACACATTTCTACTTCAGCAAAGACAAGCATGGTTTCTAGTCAGATGGTAGCAAATCAAATTTTCAAATAAATCACCAGACTAACCATTTCGCACACACTAAGTCCCACTGGTTCCATTTGGAATCATGCGAAAAAGCTGATAAAGACAAGACAGAACTTTGATTTCGAGACATTTTTTAATTATACTCTTCCCATACATGCTACTCTCCGCATCATAAATTATTGTATTATGCAGTTTCAACTCAGGCCGAAAGCGTTAACAACTTTCCTGAGTCAGAGGATAGTAGATATGTTGGCTACTCGCTACTTCTAGGGGCTGTAATTGATTTGAAAGCTGTCTTGTAAAGCATATCAGCACGACTTTTAAAACGCGTTTCGAGGACATAATTTGTCAAATTGATTCGTGACCAGTCGTGAATATGCAGAAGAGAATGGCGTGAGAGCCTTCTGGCTGGTCGGCTAATACGGCAAGCACACATGACAATCAGAGAAGTGCAGGACACAATCTTAAAACCTTAGGGCTCCTTCTCAAGGCAGCTTTTCCATAAAAACAAGCTTTTAAAGGCACTTATAAAAAAAAGCCTATAAAACTTCTGAGGCCTGGGTCGGCAGCTGTACAACTCATAAAAACTAAAAAGTCATCAACAAATCTAAAGAAACGCTGGAGAACTCCTATGCTGCGTTTATGAGTTGGCGTGAAAGCGTACGTCGTTTGGTGCGTCATCTGATGCTGATGCGACTCTTTAGGTTTTTTCCCAGTTAAATTCAATTCATTACTTTTCTTTTCATGGAAAGGGGAGATGAGTAGAACAAAACCAGGAAGAGCCAAAAGGCACCACAGGCAAAGATAAAGTAACAGTTAAAGCTATGTAAGGAACGCGAGCCAACTGACCCAACCACAAAATGAGTCAACACACAACAAACGCTACGCGAAAACTGTCAAAAGTACAAGCAAAGCAATGTCACAGATGCCCGACGCAGAACAATTAAAACACGAAGCAAAAGTTGTGTAAATTATTCATCGCATATCGGGACCAAATATCATCATTATTATCAGCTGCACTGCACCCACTGCAGGGCAAAGGCCTCTCCCATGTCTCTCCAATTAACCCTGTACTTTGCCAGCTGCGCCCACCCTATGCCTGCAAACTTGTTAATCTCATATGGCTGCCTAACCTTCTGCCGCCGGTGTTACGCTTCCTTTCTCTTGGAATCCACTCCGTTACCCTTAAGGACGAGCGGTTATATTGCTTCGCATCACATGTCCTGCCCAATCCCATTTCTTCCTCTTGATTTCGACTGGGATATCATTAACCCGCGTTTGTTCCCTCGCCCACTCCGCCCGCTTCTGGTCTGTTAATTTTACACCTATCACTTTTCTTTCCATGGCTGGCTACGTTGTCCTTAACTTGAGTTCAACCCTTTTTGTTAGCCTCCACGTTTCTGCCCCGCAGGTGAGCGGCGGTAAGATACAGCTATTGTACACTTTTGCCTAGAGATATTGGTAAATTGCCATTCATGATCTGAGAGAACCTTTCATATGCGCTCCAGCCCATTCTTATCCTTCTAGTTATTTTACTCTCTTGATCACTATCAGCGGTCACTGCCTGCCCTGAGTAGACGTATTTCTTTACCACTTCCAGCACCTTTCTGCCAATTGTGAACTGCTCTTGCCTGGCGAGACTGTTGAACATTACTTTGGTTTTCTGCATATTAACTTTTAGACCAACGTTCTGCATTGCCTGTCTAATTCATCGGTCACGCTCTGCAGCTCATGTCCTGGGTGACTTAGCAAGACGATGCCATCAGCGAATCACAAATTGCTTACGTATTCTCCATTAACTCTTATCCCGAAGTTCTAAAGAACAATACTAAAGCCGATGACTTGCAAAGCAGAGTCAACATTACAATCGTTCCAAAAAACTCGTCTCGTTATCTGAAAGCAAAATTGAAGGAGTGCTGACAGACAGGTCTGCTGCTTTGGCAATCATCCGTGCCTCCAGTCCTCGCATGTGCTTTGATAACCGTGCTCCTGTAGAATCTTTCGCACCCTTGGCAGGTCTTTCAATGGTCGTCCAAGTGCTCGCCGCTTTTATTACGTACCAGTAGGCGGTGTTAAAGCAGTCTCACAATGAGGCACCTATGGGTTTGCCCGGTGTACACTCTCCCACACTTCAAAGGAATTTCGTAGATAGTATATATTTAGCACATTGTAAGAAAGGATCAACACCCCTTTGATCTACGAGATTCCTTTGAAGTGTGGAAAAATGCCGTGGGGACGAGCCCCGCTCGTCCCCTTTGGTTTGCTTTTCTGCGATGCACCCTCCCACGGCCTCCCCTCGAGGATGGGCGCGCCACATGATCCCTTCCTGGTTAGTTACATTAAATAACAAGAGTTACATTAAATAACCTGTCGGTGCCTGCGTCGCAGCGACAGGTTTTGGCAGCCGTGCGATGCGGAAGCATGTTTCGGTGCTCTTCGGATTAATATTAATAATAATAGTAATCCTTCATTTCCGCTATATACTATGATGTGGGAGTCCGGCAGTAAAAGTTGCCTCATAGGACAGCTTGACAAGGCCACCGGCCCCCCTGTACACTTCACAGCAAGGCATGGCACATTACATACAAAAAATGAAGAAACTGCAGGAACTAAGAAACTGCAAATAAATAACTACATAAATAAAACGCAAGTATATACGCAAGAATTAATGATTCAGATCCTTTTCTGATAATTTTGTATCAACAAACAGAGGCTGTGTGTCAGGAGCAGGCAAGAGGTCACTCAGGCAGCTTAAATAAAAGTAAACAGGAACTGAATGGTGATGAGTTAGATAACGAATAAATTATATTCATTGTCTTCTGAACAAAATTCAAATAAATGGGTAAATATAGAATGAGAAACGCGACAAGGAAAACATATAAATGGCAGAGAAGCTTCTTACTGGGTAGTAAGATACTTGCGAAGTTCTTTAATGTCATCTTTTCAAACTGAATATGTGCACAATGTAATCTTTTTAACAGTCTTTGTAACTTGTTTTTTAAAGTTTGTTGGCCAAATGTCGGTTTAAAGGTTCCCACTTTCCAAAGCTCTGTGTGGCGTGTCTGGCGTGTAGCAGTATTTTCTTGTAACCTGGCTAGATTATGTAAACGTGTATAATTATTTGCCTTTTAATTTTAAAAAGCCTGCAGACACATAATCAAAATATTTCGTAGCAGGGAACATGTTTTATTTGCTGAACAAGTGATATGTATCTGAATTAAAGGGCAGATTTTCCATTGCTCTCAAATATCTTTTCTGTAATTTGTGAAGCTTCTGCAGATTTGCATAGGTTGTTGTAGCCCGAACTAAATGACAATAATTAAATCCAGATGAAAACAAGGCATTTTACATTCACATAAGAAGCTTTGGTGGCAGTACATAACGATTGTGGTATACTAATCCTATTACCTGAGCCAGCTTGATTGCTATACTGTCTACGTGAGCATCCCATGACATACTGTCCTGGAAAATAACCCCTAATGTCTTAATAGTGACAGTAATTTCAAGAGGAATAGTCTTTATATAGACAGTCTCTTATGTACCTATTCGTTTGTTTTACTTCGAAAGAAGACAACTTTTGTTTTGCTTGCATTAATTTGTAGACTATTTTTACCCTTCCACTAATCTAATTTTGCCAACAATACATTTGCAGCATCGACAAGTTCATCGCCAGTGCTTCCTGTTAATTATGCTGGTATCATATGCGTACATAATAAATTTAGCGGTTGTATCAATTTTCACAATGTCATTTACGTACATGTTAAATAAAAAAGGTCTTAATACACATCTCAGTGGGACACCAGACAATGTGCGTAACGAATTAGAGAGGTGGTCGTTTATGACGACGATCTTTCTCCGGTTTTCCAAGTAGGGTCTTGTAATAGAAGCCCGTTTTCCACGAAAGCCATAGCGTTGAAGTTTCTAAATTAAAATGTGGTGATTGACAGAGTCAAACGCTTTAGAAAGATCAATGAATATCCCTAATACAAGTTTATTTTTTTCAATCTGATTTAAGCTGTATTCTTTTTGTGTGCCTAAACCTAAAGCTGTGTAAACCTTTACGAAAGCCGTATCGAGAATCAGACAACAAGCTAGGTTTTTTCTCGACATTTGTTAATCGCTTTAGGATCACTTTCTCCAGAGGTTTTGAAAATACCGGTAGTACTGATATGGGTCGATAATTTCCTAAGTCATTTCGATCCACCTTTTTAAAAATTGCGGCGACTCGTGCTATCTGCATTCTTTGAGGAAAGATCCCCGTGTTTAAGCAGATTAAAGATACGGGTAATACAAGGAGACAGATCTGCGACATAACTATATTGTCACGTAGTGGTGACGGCAGTCGAAGCAGTGATGAAGACGGACGAAAGGGTCTTCCAAAAGAACTGTTTATTGGGCTGAGTCGCACCCAAAATGGACTGAATCACTCGGCGGCGGCGAAGCGACAAGCGTGCTCGGCGGTCGTCGAACAGGAATGCCCGCCGCTGTCGGCCGTGCTCAATTTAAAGCTGATAGGGAACATTCGAGATAAAGGGCGCAAAGTTACTAGAACATTCCGGAACAACGTAGAATCAGCTTTGCCTGGCTGCGATCAATCGAGATAAATCTAGTCGCGTCTTGCGTCGCAAACAAAGCGATAAGGTGGTGTCGCGGCAGATTTGAAAAACGAACAAACACTGCAAATATTGGCGGCATTACTCCCCTCTCAAAGAAGCATCGACCCGATGCATTAAAACAAATAATGCGACTAGTAAGGGAAAAAAAACAGATCTTGCGAAAATAGAGCATGGAAATGCAGCGGCCTTTAGCGCGCATAATACGGTTTCAGACGGACTACATGGACAACTTCTGGTCGTACGCGGCGTCGCTGGGATGCAGTCATTGCGTCAGGGATGACTTCATAATCCAGTTCACCCAGCCGACGAAGAACCTTGTACGGGCCGAAATAGCGGCGCAAAAGCTTTTCACTCAATCCACGGCGGCGAATGGGCATCCACACCCAGACTTGGTCTCCTGGCTTGTATTCCGCGTTGCGTCTTCGTAGGTTGTAGCGTTTGGCGTCGGACCGCTGCTGATCTTTGATCCGTAATCGGGCAAGCCTTCGAGCTTCTTCTGCGCGTTGAAGGTAGGCGGCAACGTCGACGTTCTCTTCTTCTGTAACGTTGGGCAGCATGGCGTCTAGCGTGGTCGTGGCCTCCCTGCCATGGACGAGCCTAAAAGGCGTCATTTGGGTGGTCTCCTGCACTGCGGTGTTGTAGGCGAAGACGACGTAAGGCAGGATGACATCCCAGGTTTTATGTTCGGCATCGACATACATAGCGATCATATCGGCGATGGTTTTGTTCAGGCGCTCGGTCAGTCCGTTGGTCTGCGGATGGTATGCAGTTGTCCTCCGGTGGCTGGTTTGGCTGTAGCGCAGGATGGCTTGCGTGAGTTCCGCCGTAAATGCTGTTCCTCTGTCCGTGATGAGCACATCGGGGGCGCCGTGTCGAAGAAGAATGCACTCCACGAAAAATTTGGCCACTTCTGCTGCTGTTCCGTTCGGTAGGGCTTTCGCCTCGGCGTAGCGGGTCAGGTAGTCGGTCGCTATGATGATCCACTTATTTCCAGATGTTGACGTTGGAAAAGGGCCAAGCAAGTTCATGCCAATCTGCTGAAAGGGTCTTGAGGGAGGTTCAATGGGGTTCAGAAATCCTGCTGGTCGTGTGGGAGGAGTCTTTCGTCGCTGACAATCTCGGCATGTTTTCACATAGTGTGCGACATCGGCAGACAGTCGGGGCCAGTAATACTTGTCTTGAATGCGGCGGAGGGTGCGAGTAAACCCGAGATGTCCAGCTGTCGGCTCGTCGTGTGAAGCCTGTAGAACTTCTTCGCGGAGACAAGTAGGTACAACAAGGAGGTAGGCTGTTTTGTTCGCTGTAAAGTTCTTCTTCACAAGGACCTCATTCTGCACACAGAAAGAAGACAGTCCTCGCTTGAATGAAGCGGGGGGTGAAGAAACCTTGCCTTCCAGGTACTCGATGAGGCCTTTTAGGTTGGGGTCCGAGCGTTGCTGCTGAGCAAAAGAGCTTGCGCTGATGGGTCCCAGGAAGGCGTCCTCATCGTCGTCCAGCGGCGGTGCATCTACAGGGGCTCGTGAGAGGCAATCGGCGTCAGTGTGCTTGCGTCCGGACTTGTAAACGACGGTGACGTCAAACTCCTGGAGACGCAGACTCCATCGAGCGAGTCGGCCAGAGGGATCCTTCAAATTGGCAAGCCAGCAGAGCGCGTGGTGGTCGCTGACCACCTTGAACGGCCGTCCGTAGAGGTAGGGGCGGAATTTCGACGTAGCCCAGATGATGGCAAGGCACTCCTTCTCAGTGGTCGAATAGTTAGCCTCGGCCTTGGAAAGGGAACGGCTAGCGTATGCGATGACCTTCTCCAGCCCGTCACTTTTTTGAACGAGAACGGCGCCTAGTCCCACGCTGCTTGCGTGGGTATGAACTTCAGTATCGGCGTTTACATCAAAATGCGCAAGGATCGGTGGGGACTGTAAACGACGCTGAAGTTCCTTGAAGGCTTCTGCTTGCGGCGCTTCCCATTTAAACGGCACGTCTGCCTTCGTCAGTTGGGTCAGGGGCTCGGCGATGCGCGAAAAGTTTTTCACAAATCGTCGGTAATATGCGCATAGTCCGAGAAATCTGCGCACTGCTTTCTTATCGGCCGGCGGTTGAAACTGTTCAATAGCAGCTGTTTTCTGCGGGTCTGGGCGTACTCCTTCCTTGCTAACGATGTGGCCTAGAAACAGCAGCTCTTCGTAGGCAAAGTGGCATTTCTCTGCTTTCAATGTTAGGCCAGACGACTTGATTGCGTCTAGTACTGTTGGAAGTCTTTTGAGGTGCTCTTCAAAGTTCGAGGCGAAGACAACGACGTCATCTAAATACACCAGACAAATCTGCCACTTCAGGCCTGCCAGCACTGTATCCATTACTCGCTGAAACGTCGCTGGTGCGGAACAGAGACCAAATGGCATCACCTTGAACTCAAACAGCCCATCCGGAGTTATGAATGCTGTCTTCTCGCGATCTCTTTCGTCGACCTCAATTTGCCAGTAGCCGCTCTTGAGGTCCATCGATGAGAAATATTTGGCATTGCAGAGGCGGTCCAGTGTGTCGTCGATGCGGGGGAGGGGGTAGACGTCCTTCTTTGTTATGTTGTTCAAGCGGCGGTAATCCACGCAGAATCGAAGTGCGCCGTCTTTCTTTCTCACTAGAACAACCGGTGCCGCCCATGGGCTGTTTGAAGGCTGGATGACGTCGTCGCGAAGCATTTCTTCGGCTTGGTCCCGGATGGCTTGTCGTTCTCGCGGAGACACACGGTAGGGGCTTTGACGGAGAGGTCGGACGTGTTGATCCGTTATAATGCGATGCTTGGCAATTGGCGTCTGTCGCACCTTCGGCGATGTCGAAAAGCACTCACTGTAGTCTTGAAGCAGATTGCGGATCTGGTCTTGTCTGTTCCGGTGCAGGGCTGGGTTGATGTCGAAAGTGGGCGAGTTCTCTTGGTCAGGCGGATCTTCTGCGGAGGGGTCGGAGAGGGCGAAGGAATCTCGTACGTCAGATATTTCGTCGTAGAAAGCAATCGTCGTTCCTCTGTTAATATGCCGGTATTCTTCGCTGAAGTTAGTCAGCAGTACTTCGGCCTGGCCATTGCGGAAATGTGCGATGCCTCTTGCGATGCTGATTCCTCGGTCTAGTAGCAACTGCATGTTCCCCTCGATGATGGCTTCAGTGTTTATGGCTTTCGTGGCGCCTACGGTCACGATAACGCTTGAACGGGGTGGGACGCTCACCTCTTCCTCCAGGACACTTAGGGCAACGTGATTTTCCCGAGTTTTCATCGAAGCGATGGCTTCGTCCGTCGAAAGCGTGATCAGCTTGGATCGCAGGTCGATGATCGCCTGATGCTCATTAAGGAAATCCATATCTAAGATCACTTCGCGGGAGCATTGCGGTAGCACAACAAAGGTCGCAGGATAGGTATGTCCTTTGACAGTCACTCGCGCTGTGCATCGTCCTGATGGCGTAATGAGGTGGCCCCCAGCGGTGCGAATTTGTGGGCCGTCCCAAGCCGTTGTGACTTTTCTGAGCTGCGCAGCGAATGTTCCATTCATCACCGAGTAATCGGCTCCTGTGTCGACTAGAGCGGTAACTTTCCGGCCGTCGATAGTCACTTCTAGGTCGGATGTCCTGGCTCTTGCATTGCATGTCGCTCTCGGCGTCGGGTCACGGCTTCGTCTCGTATGCGAGTCACGGGTTGGGCGTGTGGTCGAAGCTCCTCTGGGTGGCGGCGTCGATTTCAAGGTAGCTTGCGTCGTGGTCGGGGTTCTCATTGTGTGCGGCGTCGGTGCAGCGAGTGTCGGTTCTTCATGCGGCGTCGCGGGTGCAGCGTCTTCATGGGGCGTGGTCGGTGGAGGATCTTCGGCGTTTAGCTCGTGAGCAACCTCACCTCCAGAGGTTGCTGCCTTTAGTTTCCCCTACGGGGGCTGGGCGACCTTCCTCGTACCGCGGCTGCGTAGCTGCGGCGTGGCGACGCAAAGCGCGAGGTTGACGGTGATGGTGAGCGCGAAAAGCGGTTCGGCGTGTACTCTTCTCGACGCAGGTACTCGTCGATTTCGTGCGGACGTTGTCCGAAGCGTGGTCGTGGGGCGTTAACGGCAAATCCTCGAAGACCGATACGTCATAACGGGCAGTGACGAAGAATATGGCCGGCCTCACCGCAATGGAAGCACAACGGCCGGTTGTCGGAAGTCCTCCAGGCGTCGCATTTCCTGGGGCTTGAGCGTCGGTCATAGGCTGGGCGGGTGGGGGCTGGGAGGCGGCGTTGTGGAACGATTGGCTCATCTCGGGGAGGACGTGGGGGTTGTCGCTGGGGCTGAGCAGTACTTACTGCAGCGGCGTAGGTCATGGCCTGGGGTTCTGTGGCCGTCGGGGTGCCAAGTGCCTGTTGCACTTCTTCCCGTACCACATCCATCAGAGTCGCTGCTTGTGGCTGTGGGGAAGATGGCAGTAATCGGCGTAGCTCCTCTCGTACGATTTCGCGGATAACTTCCCGCAAGCTGTCGCTGGTGGTGGCCGGCGTGTCCGAACGGATTGCACAGGCAGAGGAAGGGCGATTGTACTGCCGAGCTCGAACGTCGAGGGTATTCTCAATCGTGCAGGCTTCTTGCATAAACTCCTCGACTGTTTTTGGCGGCTGGCGGACGAGGCTTGCAAAGAGTTGTTCTTTTACGCCGCGCATTAAAAACTGAACTTTCTTTTCCTCGGTCATCCCGGGATCGGAGCGGCGAAATAGGCGCTTCATCTCCTCGACGTAACTGCGGACGGGCTCATTCGGAAGCTGGATCCTGGACTCGAGGAGTCGTTCGGCTCTTTCTTTCCTCACGACACTGGTGAATACCTTCAATAGTTCTCTCTTGAATAGCTCCCATGTCGTAAGGGACGACTCGTAGTTTTCGTACCACGTGCGTGCGGAGCCATCCAATGAGAAAAAAACGTGTTCAATCTTTGCCGCATCATCCCACTTGTTGAATGACGCCACGCGCTCAAATTGGTCCAACCATTCTTCAGGGTCTTCGCCTAGGGATCCATTGAAAGTTGGCGGCACCCGCGGCTGCTGCAGTATGATCGGTGTCGACATCTTTGGCGAGGTTGCAGTGCTGGTAGCAGCGTCTTTTCGCTGTCTGGTGCGGTCCGGCAGTTTCCCGAACATAGGCTCCTCTCCCTGGAGACGTCGGCTGGCTCGCTGAGCTGCTGGTTCGTCCTCGGGTGTGAAGCGCTCAGGGCTGGGTTCACGACTTGAAGGGGGCGTCCGGAACATGGAAGTTACCCAGCACCTCCACCAGATGTCACGTAGTGGTGACGGCAGTCGAAGCAGCGATGAAGACGGACGAAAGGGTCTTCCAAAAGAACTGTTTATTGGGCTGAGTCGCACCCAAAATGGGCTGAATCACTCGGCGGCGGCGAAGCGACAAGCGTGCTCGGCGGTCGTCGAACAGGAATGCCCGCCGCTGTCGGCCGTGCTCAATTTAAAGCTGATAGCGAACATTCGAGATAAAGGGCGCAAAGTTACTAGAACATTTCGGAACAACGTAGAATCAGCTTTGCCTGGCTGCGATCAATCGAGATAAATCTAGTCGCGTCTTGCGTCGCAAAAAAAGCGATAAGGTGGTGTCGCGGCAGATTTGAAAAACGAACAAACACTGCAAATATTGGCGGCAATATATATATATATATATATATATATATATATATATATATATATATATATATATATATATATATATATATATATATATATATATATATATATATATATATATATATATATATATATATATATATATACATTTAAGAGAAGTGGGCACTTCTACAAAGACACATTTATTTATCAACGTTTAGACCGCGGTGCGGTCTTCTTCAGGACTGTAGTGGTCTCGCGTTTTAAGTTTGTGAGCTCAAGAGGAGGGAGAAAGGAGTGTACACGTAAATAGCAACAAACGTTCCAAAAGTTGAAAAAAAAAAATAAAGATGGGGGTGCGGGGAGCAGACAGGGACAATATGGGGGGGAGGAAGAAAAAAATAGAAATAAAAGAAAAAAGGGGGAAAACTAGTATAGTAAGGAAGGGTGGGGTACAAAAGGAGATGGCGAAACGAGAGTAAGGGAGAGGAAGACGGTGCGCGGGACATGGGCAGCACGGCAACCACAGGCGTACGAAAGCAAAACGTGCAAACAAAGTACACAAACAAAATGCACAAACACAAAGGGCGCCGCTGCAGATGCGTGGCCAGAGGAGCCGCTGCGCAAATGACACTGGCAGCGACGAACAGGCCAAACCAGGTACCTTTTGGGGGTCTCACTAATTTCCGTAGAGCCGAGGGCTAGAACGTTAAGGAAGGAGTGGGGGCTACGTTAACGAGCACATGTGTAAGAACTTACTCACGGGGTCTGGGTTTCACTGAACGGTGCACCCCTCTCCCTGGGCGGGTTCTTGAACCGACCTCGCCGGGAATACTTGTTTGTAGGGGAGGAGGGCTCGGGTAGCTGTGTACAAAGATTTCAAATTGTCGGAAAATGTAAGGAAAGAACATCAAAAGCTTATCAATACTGCACGAGGCAGGATAGTGTAAGTAAGGAGGGGTATGATTGCCTGGGATATACACTAGGAGTTATAAAAGGTATATCTGAGTTAGCCAATTAACGAGAAGTGTAGTATTATTTTGTTTGGAGGTCGTGAAAAAAAGAAAGGGTACCAGGCTTGCAAGGCACTCACTCACGGCTACCAATCCTTCTCCTGGGCGTTTCTGCATGCTCCCTAAATTATATAAAGCCGGTATTCCTAGACGGCCAATAATTTCAGGAATCGGCACTCTCAAAGAACCAATGTCAAAGTACATTGACACTCTAATTAGCCACATTCCAGCCACGCATCCATCCTACATCAAAGATACAAACCACTTTCTCCGCCAGATAGACAATATAACATTACCAGAAGGAGCCTTTCTTGTGACCATGGATGTAACATCCTTATACACAAACATTCCCCATGCCGACGGCATTGCAGCCCTTTTAGAATCTTATGAACATCAGAGACCTCATGAATCTCCAAGCCCAAACGTGTTAGGAACACTAGCCAAAATGGTGCTAGAATATAATAGCTTCGAATATGATCTTCAATATTATCTGCAAGTAAGTGGCACCGCTATGGGAACAAGACTGGACCCAAAATATGCCAATATCTTCATGCATCATATAGGGTCAAAATTTCTTTCTTCTTGTCCAATTCAGCCGTACTTTTACAAGCGCTATTTGGATGATATTTTTATAATATGGACAAACACAGAACAACAAATTATCCATTTCATTGACAATTTCAACTCCGTGCACCCAAACATAAAGTTTACGCACACCTACTCAGCCAGTCAAATCAATTTTCTTGATGTTGACAATCTTGGTGGACAAGGGGTCAGCTCGTACAACCGTTTATAGAAAACCAACCGACTCACAAAAATATCTACATTTTCAAAGCGCCCATCCCCGTCACTGCAAAACCAGCATCCCTTATTCGCAGGCCCATCGTTTTCGAAGAATCTGCTCTAACGACCTAGACCTTCATGAAAACTCCTAACACATGCGCAACGTGCGCTTAACACAGCGCTATCCACGTTCCCTTATTGATGACGCCATAAGCAGAGCTTCAAATCTTAACCGTAGTCAAATACTCCAGGGGCACCGAATAGATAACCGAAATGATTACACTACAAACCTTATTCTCACATTTAACAGTAACGCACCGAACATAAACAGAATTGTTAATAAGCAGTTTAACATTCTCCAGCAAAGTCAACGACTATCGAAAATATTTACATGCGTACCCAACGTGATTTACAGGCGTGCCAAAAACATTCAGAACCATCTAGTCCACACCAAGGAACACAAAACCCCAAAATATGGATGCCAGCCCTGTGGTAAAGGTCGCTGCAAAGTTTGCAAGCACATGCAGACTACGTGTTCCGCAACTATTACGAGGTCAGTTTTTCAGCATTCAATCAACGGTAAGTTTGACTGCGACTCATCAAACATTATTTACCTTCTTGAATGCACTGTGTGTAACCAGCAATACATAGGACAAACACTGCATTCCGCATTCGATTTAACAATCACCGCGCACACGCCAAGTCTCTCCCAAACCTTCCCCTATCCAAGCATGTAAACGCAGAAGGACACCCATTTGACCAACTTAAAGTAACAATTATTCAAAGGGGCTTCAAAAACAGGCGAGAACGTGAACAACGTGAATCCTATTTTATCCACAAGTTTAATACTATTCAAGAAGGTCTTAACGAAAAGCTGGTACCCTTTCTTTTATTCACGACCTCCAAACAAAATAATACTACACTTCTCGTTAATTGGCTAACTCAGATATACCTTTTATAACTCCTAGTGTATATCCCAGGCAATCATACCCCTTCTTACTTACACTATCCTGCCTCGTGCAGTATTGATAAGCTTTTGACGTTCTTTCCTTACATTTTCCGACAATCCGCCTTTTTCACGACGCGACTGCGCATGCGCCCATCCCCTGGCGGCGGTGTCGCGAAACATATTGGAAGGGTCGCGCGCTCCACTCGAGACCGGCCGTGGAAGTGTTAACAAACTGGCTTCCTACGCAGGGTGCGTTGCTGCAGCCGTCGGGCGTTCAGCGCCACGCATTTCGCGATACCTAAGAAATGTGTTGCATACGGCTGCAATGCCCAATATGTCAAGGGAAGCAAACTCGGATTTTTTCGCTTTCCGAGCGCTTCCCGGGACAGCCTTCGACGCAAAGCGTTGACAAAAGAAGTTCGCCGGCTCGACGTCGTGGCCGCCCTTTGGCACCGTCAAGCACATCAAGACTGTGCGGGAATCACTTTGTGACAGGTACGGACGAGGTACTGCGGTTAAATGCGTGTGCAGTCTATCACAAAAGTTTTTATTCATGGTCAGGAAGGCCTCGAATGTCACCGCGGCATTTAGACTTCGTTCCGACGCTTTTTGCTTTCTCAAGCAAGAAGGCCGAATGGGCAAGTGCTGTGAGCCGCTTTCAACGCGCGATGGAGCGGGCAACGAAAAAGTAGCTACGAGAGCATTCACGCATGGTGCTAAAATTTTGTCATAATCTCCTACGGAAATTTCCTTGTTTATGCCACTACACCCTGGCTAATCCCCCCGTGTGGGTATGTGCCATGTATTAAGAGGCAGAAGAAGAAGGTGCCTTATGCGTGTGTTCGAATCATATCCATGATGAAGACCTCTGCGTGGTATCGCCGGAATGGATCAATGTGCGCCTCTCGCGCTCGTCTTTATGGACGCGCATGCTTGTTTAATCTATGCAGCGGTGTGCTGTGGGAAAATACAGTGAAATGCTAGCAGAGCTGCTTTGTTGCGAGTACGCTTATGCTTTTATAGCTCCTGTAGCTATTCTGCAGCGCTTGAACACAACGATTGCTTGTGAAAACTGTTGTCCTCAGTCGTTTTCTGTACTACGGCGTGCGCGATGTAGTATCCACCTTTCATGAATGGCAGGCATATACAGCGGAAAACGCCAACCTTACTGATCGGGGATATTTCTTTGAACATTATGTTCCGAATGTAGCCTTCATCTCTCAAACGGCGGCCCTTGCTCAGCTGGTGTTCGCATCGCATGCCGGATGATCGGAGATACTGAAGAGTTTGCTCTTCGGTGGGCACTGCAGCCTGCCTCGGACTTCGCACCCAGCCATCAGTCAACCCTAGAAATCCTCCAGGTACCAGGTGCTGCCCAGGACACGCCATCGTCGACAGATTACAACAAAACGTGCTCCGGAGCGGCACTCAGTCCGGCCGGACTGGGCGCGCAGTGCCCTACCAGTGAGCTTCCATCGTTGTACGCGAGGTGGCAGCACAGGAAAATGAAAAAGGCGGATTTGAAATCTTTGTACACAGCTAGCCCAGCCCTCCTCCCCTACAAACAAGTATTCCCGGCGAGGTCGGTTCAACGACCCGCCCAGGGAGAGGGGTGCACCGTTCAGTGAAACCCCCAAAAGGCGCCTGGTTTGGCCTGTTCGTCACTGCCAGTGTCATTTGCGCAGCGGCTCCTCTTTGGCCACGCATCTGCAGCGGCGCCCTTTGTGTTTGTGCATTTTGTTTGTGTCTTTTGTTGCACGTTTTGCTTTCGTACCCCTGTGGTTGCCGTGCTGCCCATGTCCCCCGCACCGTCTTCCTCTCCCTTACTCTCGTTTCGCCATCTCCTTTTGTACCCCACCCTTCCTTACTATACTAGTTTTCCCCCTTTTTTTTCTTTTATTTCTATTTTTTTTGCTTCCTCCCCCAATATTGTCCCTGTCTGCTCCCCGCACCCCCATCTTTATTTTTTTTTATTTTTTTATTTTTTCTTCAATTTTTGAACGTTTGTTGCTATATTATATATATATATATATATATATATATATATATATATATATATATATATATATATATATATATATATATATATATATATATAGCAACAAACGTTCAAAAATTGAAAACGTTCAAAAATATATATACTAGCAGACAAGGGAAATGAAATGAGGGGCTCGTTTGACAAACATATGAAGGAAGCGAATAGTCACCAAAACAAAGATGCATAGGGGAATGTTTCCATTTCTTTTTAATTTGTAGTGGCAATAAATTTGTTTTTAGAGAGAATTTATAATAAAGCAGCAGAAAAAACAACCGCGGCGCCGGTGGTATCCGAACCCACGACCTCCGAATATCGCGTCCGGTGCTCTACCAACTGAGCTACGGCGACGGCTGTCCGATCTGCTGCTTTCGCAGGTATCTTTTGCGTGTAAGCGAACCTTGAGAGTGCGCCACCCTCGTCCATAGCGGTGGACGTAGCACGTCTTGTAATACGGAAGTTAGGGTCTTGTCCGGCTCAACCTGTTGTCATCCTAACTGATTCAAAACCTGCCCTTCAGAGGTTAGAGCGCGGATACCCTACTGACGCCTTGTCTATAAGCTCTCTGCGCTTGGTGCAGAAACTGCACAGCAGAGGCTTTACTCTGTATTTCAAATGGGTGTCCTGACGTATAGCAGTCAACGGTAATGAGGTGGCAGACAATCTCGCCCATAAAGCTCTCTCAAAGATTCCATCAAAAAAATACCTCAAGATGGAAAAAGTCTCTACAGGAAAACGGTGCTCGATCATTTCAGTACCCTATAGAGTGCGCCCCACAAGCCATGTGTGACCAAGGGACTGAGAAGATCTCAGGCGACCCTACAACATCGAATTCGCACGGCCTCTGCTCGCACTCCTGCCTGGATGCATAAAGGCGCGCTCACATTAGCGGGAAAACGCGCAACGCTGGACGTTTCCCGCGTGCCGCTTCCCGCGCAAGCCGGTTTTTCTCCCGCGGACAGCCTGCTCTGCCGTCCCGCGGAGCGATGGGTTCGGTACCTATTTTTCCCGTGCCGGTGACCAGAACAGCCAATGGGCGCCGACCGTGAACCGTGACGTCGGTCCCAGTTCAGTGACCCCGTCGGCGGAGGCGGAGGCTGCGCGCGTCCGGCCGGCCGGCCGGGCACTCGGCGGCTGCTTTGCCAGGGCGACGGGAGGGGAGCTAGCAGGGTGCGCTTTCCAGTCTTCTCTAGTGTCACGTGACTATCCCCTTCTCTTTCTGCTCGTTCGGGTCCTCCCTCAGCGCCTCCTCTCTCGACATTCCAAGACAACCGCAGCGAGAAAACGAGCGTCATTCTGAGGAGCTGCGAGGCAGCGTCGACGTTGACGCTGTGCCGGCGCGGGAAGCTTCCCGCTAGTGTGAGCGCGCCTTAACACGGGCATAGCATCGTCTCCGCTCTGTTCTTTATGTGGTGTGTGCCGGGATATCAACATTATATGATGTACTGCCCAGAGTACAATTCGGAAAGGTATGTGATGGTCGCTTCCTTCAAGAAGACAGGAACCCGTTAGAGTACACTTCAAGACATTGTCTACCCGAGTGGAAACCAGACGTGCAGAAGGGAGGCTGCACGCCTTCTGCAGGAAGGCATTTCTGCAGGACACGGATCTTGTTTCTAAATGATGACAGCAGGAACGGACTATGGCCTACTGTAAGTGAATGTGTGCGTGGATGGTGTCTACCGGAGTGGACTACGTTATACTGTGAGTGAATGTGTGTATGGATTGTGGCACTATAATGACCTATGTTCTATTGTGACTGAATATGTGCACAGATGGTGACTTCTGGAGTGGACTGTGATGTGGACGGTGTGGATTGATTGTGTGCATAGATTGTGACTGCGGCAGAGAATGTGTGCTATTATAAGAGGCTGTGCGCATAGCGGGGTACGTGCGACAGGGTTTAGGACATTATTAATATAGAAGGGACGGTACGGTGGAACAATTGCCGGCAGGTAAAGCAGGGCTAACCCCACCTGTAGCATTCAACACCTGAACTCAACTCAACCCTGCAATTTCCGATGAATCTGTGTTGACGGATCCTGATGCGATTAATCGGACCTGATTATTAGCGACGACGAGAACCAGGCGGGAGCCCGACGAATACGCTGCCACGTGCACGTAGGCTACCTCGGAACTGTTGACGTAGAGCTTCTGGAGGGCTTTCTTTAATAATAATAATAATAATAATAATAATAATAATAATAACAGCAAATATACTTTTCCCTCCTTCCAGTACAAATGCGAACCTGCCAAAGCCTCTGAAGGCTTGAGTGGCAGTGCCCGGCAGTAGACAGCATATAAATCATGCACCGAACAGACAAGTAGCCAAACAAAAGAAAGAAAAAAAAAGGATGAGAGAAGAAAAATGGATTCGGAAAGGGCGGACGCAAAATACACACAAACGGAGAGAAAACAAAAACATGTAAAAACATAGCATCAAAACAGAATACCGTAACTAACAACGTAATTTAACGAGACAAGCTTTCACTATCTTTTTGGCACGGGCTGCCCTGCGTTCTCCATCGTGCTCGGGGTGCATGTTCTTAGGGATTGGAAGGATGATGAGATGGGAGCGTAGGTCTGGGGGCAGGGGAACCCCCTCGGTAGTATGGGTGAATGGGGCAATGCCTAGCTGAGAGAGTAAAGTGCGGCCTGCCGCGGTACTCGACAGGCGAGTCAGCTGTGCTGTTAGGGTGGCTTCTGCCAGCTCCTCAAACGTGTTGTGGGTACCGAGGTTGAGGACCCGAGCAATAGAGGGGCTACGGGGTAGGCGGATGGTGACCTTCGTGCAGCTCCTGAGGAGCGCGTTGATGCGGTCCCGCTCCTTCTGCTTTAGGGAGAGTGTAAGGCGGCGCTTCATCAACGCGCATATCTTTTTTATTCCTTTAGCTTGTGGTCACTGTGGGCCTTCGGTCTACGCACCACCCCCCCCCCCCTACCCTCGCAAGCAGTGGCAAAAGCGCAGGAAGCACTGGCTGCTTGACAGCACCACTGTGACGGCCGAGGGCACCTGGCGCCAAGAACGCATGCGAGGCGCGAACAACGAGCACGTGGGGCCGCTTGGTCTCAGGCAGCATTCCCACGGCGGCAGAATGCGAACCACCTCGCGTTCCGCGATGGGCCCTTTTTCTTCTTTTTTCTGGCGTTCTCGATGGCACCGAAGCGTCGCGGTTCTCCGCTGTCTGACATTCCTGTGGCGAGCCAGTGGGTCAGTGGTCCCGCAAATTAGCTAAAAAAAACGCTTCATCCTTTGAGAGGCGACGCGCGGGTACGGCAGGGAAAGAGAAAGCATAAAGCGCTAAGGCCGAGAACTCCCCTCGGGGAGAGGGTTTTCAAAATGTTTTCTGTACATGTTTCTTTTTCTTTATAGCCAAGCCCAGGGCTCGAAATTGGGTCCAACCTTCAGGGGCTGTGGCTACCTCCATTGGTTATCGAAGCTTAGGGCGGGCCTCGATATAAGACCGCCCTAATTTCTTTGTTTGCAAAAGCTTTAAAACTGCATGTAAAATCATTGGACGGCAGTCCTGTCAAGTTGAGCTAAGGGCTCCGTGCAGTGGCACGTAATTCTGCAACCCTAGACTCTAACCTCGCGTCGATAAGTAAGGGCTTGTAGAGAGTGTTTCTCTGTGTGAGAATTGTCTTTGTCAGTTACAGTTTGACCGTCTGTGTGACTCAACTTGTAACGCAGTTTGCCCTTGTACATACTGTAAATATATTCTCCCTTTCACCTTCATCTGCACATCTCCCTTCATCACCGCCGAACAACGTTTGGAAGGGTCTGCAGCCTTCCGAAGAACCCAACGGACCATCAAAAATTACTGGGAGGTAGGGGAATGAGTACGCCGTGCGGCTAATTACGTAGGCTTGGGGGAGGCGGAGAATGTTCCCCTCTCGCTGACCCGCGCGCCGTTTCGCCACGCGCCGAATGAGACGGCTGGCTTGCTGGGCTTGGGTCAGGAGAGTTTGAATGGCGTTGCCATGCGCGCAGTGGGAGTGAAGGACGAGGCCCAGGATGCGAATCTTGGAGAACAGTGGAATGGGGTGATTCCCTAGAGTGAACGCCCCACGCGCCAACAACTACAGCGTTGGTGTGAATAAGGGAGTCCCCCTGGAACTTTCTCAGTCAGATATCTACTCAGCGCTGCTACAGATCTAGAGCTCCGATTACATCCGTCCGCCGACTTAGAAACTCACAAAATATGTGCATTGTATTTGCGACAGAATCAGCTCCGCAATACGTTATTCTCCGATATACAAGGTGCCGTGTGTACGAATTGATTTGATTTGGCTTATTTGCGTCACAGCGGCAGGGGCTCGAACAAAAGTGAAATGTAGTTCGCTTGACGAGGTTCAAGCACCTGTGTACAAGGCATACAGTGGTTGTACAACATATTTACATATATAGGAGGTATTCACTGAGGCCGCGCTACCAGACGGCGAAAGCGTCGCCGCGGCAAACGCGCCATGTTTGTGGTCGTTTCGCGAAAGCTCGCGCAGTGTCACGGTGCGCCGTGAGGTATCTAGGACACGTCCGTGATAAGAGTCAGCTGGTTCATATCACGGACGTGTCCTAGATACCTCACGGCGCACCGTGACACTGCGCGAGCTTTCGCGAAACGACCACAAACATGGCGCGTTTGCCGCGGCGACGCTTTCGCCGTCTGGTAGCGCGGCCTCAGTGAATACCTCCTATATATGTAAATATGTTGTACAACCACTGTATGCCTTGTACACAGGTGCTTGAACCTCGTCAAGCGAACTACATTTCACTTTTGTTCGAGCCCCTGCCGCTGTGACGCAAATAAGCCAAATCAAATCAATTCGTACACACGGCACCTTGTATATCGGAGAATAACGTATTGCGGAGCTGATTCTGTCGCAAATACAATGCACATATTTTGTGAGTTTCTAAGTCGGCGGACGGATGTAATCGGAGCTCTAGATCTGTAGCAGCGCTGAGTAGATATCTGACTGAGAAAGTTCCAGGGGGACTCCCTTATTCACACCAACGCTGTAGTTGTTGGCGCGTGGGGCGTTCACTCTAGGGAATCACCCCATTCCACTGTTCTCCAAGATTCGCATCCTGGGCCTCGTCCTTCACTCCCACTGCGCGCATGGCAACGCCATTCAAACTCTCCTGACCCAAGCCCAGCAAGCCAGCCGTCTCATTCGGCGCGTGGCGAAACATCCCTCAAGAGTGGAAATGCGCCAATCTAGTCCTCATCCCCAAGCCAGGCAAACCACCAACCTTGGCCAACCTCCGTCCCATCTCTCTCACGTCCTGCGTTGGGAAGCTGATGGAACACGTTATCCAGACCAGACTCTCACGATACCTTGAAGACAACCATCTTCTACCAGACACTATGTTCGGCTTCCGCCCTCATTTAGCAGCCCCGGACATTATGCTTCTTCTCCATCATCAGGTAGTCATGAGACGTACACTAGACACAAAAGTCATCGTCGGCCTCGATGTTGCCAAGGCATTCGACAACGTCCTCCATGAAGCGATTCTTCAACAACTTCAAGCTCTCGGTGTCGGACATCGCATGTATGCGTACATCCGAAACTTTCTCACCGACCGCACAGTGCAACTTAAAGCCGGCACGGGAGATCCTCCGGGAAACCGTGGCACGCCGCAAGGCGCCGTACTTTCGCCGATGCTTTTTAACGTCGCACTGATAGGCCTGCCGAAGCTACTGGCCGACATCCCCCCCTGCATCACAGCATTTATGCTGACGACCTCACACTTTGGATCACGCGCGGCAGTGACGGCCAGATTGAAGAGACTTTACAGACCGCGATCGAACGGATCGGAGATTATCTAAGTACAGTTGGCCTCACGTGCTCGGCGACAAAGTCCGAGTATATCATCATTCCTTCCCCGGGACGACGCCCTTCAAAGATACTTCCGGACATCAACCTCCAGGTGCAAGGAAACCCGATTCCTCGAACAGACAACATCAGGATCCTGGGCTTGCATCTACAGGCCAACGGCAGCAACAACATCACGATCCAACGCATCGACCAGTCGGTTGTGCAGATCGGACGCCTCCTTAAGCGAATCTCCAACAAGCATCATGGCATGCGAGAGTCCAACCTCCTGCGCCTCGTTCAAGCTTTCGTCTGCTCCCGCATCACCTACTCTGGACCCTACTTACGTCTCACTCGTGCCGAAAGCGAACGGCTAGACGCGTCACTTCGAAAAGCATACAAGACGGCCCTAGGTCTTCCCATGTCCACAGCTACCCATAAGCTCATGGCTCTCGGAATCTCCAATACCGTGAGCGAACTGATCGAAGCA
Organism: Amblyomma americanum; assembly: GCF_052857255.1. Taxonomy (NCBI): domain Eukaryota; kingdom Metazoa; phylum Arthropoda; class Arachnida; order Ixodida; family Ixodidae; genus Amblyomma; species Amblyomma americanum. The sequence continues at coordinate 18,286,569 of NC_135500.1, forward strand.
ACCCTCACCGCCCAGTATGAGCGGCTCTCACTCACACACGCTGGTCGAGCGGTACTGCAGCAAGTTGGGATCTCCCCGCCGAGATCGGCCCCAAGTTACGCTGAACTTACATCGGAATATCGCCTAAATCTCCGCATTCCTCCCATTCCCAAACGGATGCACCCGGAACACCACGCCGAGAGACGGGCCGACCGGGCTCGTCAGTTCGAGAAACGCTTCAGCGGACGTCCGGACGTCACGTATACGGACGCCTCTTACCATCCATCGAGGCCAGCGATGGTGGCGGTAGCTCTCGCCCCTCACCGCAGCTGGTACACAGCCTGCAGCATTCGCAATGCAGAAACAGTCACCGCAGCTGAGGAGGTTGCCATTGCGCTCGCGCTAGCCGACCCTAATACCAAAGTCGTCATCAGTGACTCTCAAAAGGCTATTCGCAATTACGATGCTGGCCGTATCTCGTGCCAGGCGTTACACATTCTACGTTCTACAGCACCCTCTTCCACATCTCGCTTACTTCTTTGGGCTCCAGCCCACGAGTCGCTCAGCGGAAACGCCCAGGCACACACTCTAGCTCGAGATCTCAGCTGCCGAGCCGAGAGTATGATCAGCCACCCTGCTTCCGCTGACACTAATATCCCACGCGCTTCACTATCTCTACTCACCACTTACACGGACATACTCCAGCACTACAGACTCCAAAGGTGCACATATCCTCCCGCACACCGCGATCTAACAAGGCGCGAGGCCGTCCAATGGCGCAAACTACAAACTGGCAGCTTCCCACACCCCCTCTTATACAGCAGGATCTTTCCGGAACAGATAGCCCCCATGTGTAAACACTGCTCAACTCCGGCCACACTCATACACATGGTGTGGACTTGTCCACTTTACAACAGAGACAACGCAAACACCCCAGAGACGTGGGAGTCTCTCCTGTGTACTTCCAAGCCAGCAGACCAACGCTGGCTTATCCAGCGCGCGGTGGAGGCCGCGGCATCCCAAAGGATCCCCGCCGACCTCCTCTAAGTCAGCGCAACCGGTCCTTTGACTGGTCCCCTGTTTTTGGGCGCAATAAAAGAGTTTACCACCACCGTGAGGTATCCGGCCTGAATTGTTGGTGATCCGTAACACCTTTGCACGTTCTTAAATGCGACAACGTTCAATTTTATTTGTAGAATGCTTAGTGTGCATAAAGTTTGCAGAAGAATTCTGTGCCGTGATTTAACTGAGCTGCGTGCCGCAACTCGGCAGCAAAACTGGCCGGCTGCACTGCACGCAAGAATGTAAACGACTTGCAGCTTTTAATATCAGTTCATAACTGTCAGCTACTCATGCAGCACACATAGTGGATAACACAGCACATGATTAATTACCCATATTCCTAAGCGGACGCTGCTGAAACTCATATTTCCAGCGGCTGTAGTCCTCGAACCGTCGAATACTCATTGTTTCAGCAAAAAGGCATATTGTGTCATATCTGCTTTGTTTACGCGACAAAATGGTCGTGCAAATACTGTCATGCACTCGCAGCACGAATGGCAGACAGCAAGAATGTTTTGCAGGTTTGATTGTAGAAACGTAGCGTTGCTTCCAGTGCACAAGACCTGGAGTCTGTAGGCCGGTTCGCAGCAACGCGATGTGCAGCAATTCCGCTACATTCAGTAGTAACACGTCACTTTCAGCAGACAGAGATGACAAGTTAAGCTAGCTAAACGAACATACACGTTTAACTACTCACCTAGGTGAAAAACGGCACTTCGGCCGTCGGCACCCTCAGCACGGATGTTCGGCTCGACCGCATGTCAAGCAATTGCGCCCTCTCAGGATTTGCATACTTTAATTCCTCGGCCTGTCGGCAAACTTACGCCGTGCACAAGGCAGACCTCAATATCGGTGAATTCAACGCACGGCAGCCGTCTTGTAGTACGTCGCACACCACGCCGGCACCTGCACATTCCTACGGGTCGACGTTTTCACGAAATGTTACATTTTCAGCGTGCCTGCTCTTTCTGCATCGCGCAGTTCACGGCGTATCCACTCAGTCACACGGTGTTACGGGTCGGACAGAAATGATCTGCGGCGAGACGCTAAATACACTCATATTTCACACATCACAAGCCAGGTAAATGCTGCGGCTGCCGCGCGCGCGACCACCAACATGGCGAATGCCGCGCCGGCCACTAGGGCCCCTTGCGGATGACGTCATGTGAATACCTCCTATAGTGCTAAATTTTCAGGACAAACTTTATACAAAGCATACATGTGCAAAGCCACTGCATGCACTGAAGCTAACATAATAAAAAAGAATATTGCATTTTCATGTCGGAAGATTGCATAAGCGTAATACATATATACAGGACGGAAAAAAAAGATACCTCATCATTATACAATTCATAGTGAAGATGCCATCTTTATTATTACGCTAGAATCTCTTCAACATTGACATGCTAGTATTTTCTAACTTGATATTATGACTGTGCAGATAGTTAAGTAATGATGGAAGGGAATAGTCTAACATTTGACGGCTAAAATTTGTACGTAAAAAAGGAGACTTCCAAATTTCTGGCAACCGAGATGTCAACCTACCTTCTCTTAAACTTAAGTTTGCAACGGATGGAATAAGGGCCTCCTCGCTATAAATATCATGTTTATATCTTCTCGCCAAGGTGAAATAATAAAGGCTATGCATGGAAATTATTTGGAACTCCGTGAAAAGGCTTCTGGTGTGTGTATTTGGCTCAACACCTGCGATGATGGTGGTGGTGGTAGTGGTTTATTTAAATACCATAAAAGGAAGGCAAAAGATTTTTGCTAGCCCCGGCATCTGCCATCACGTGCGGCGGCACCTGAGCTGGGGCAGCGGAAAGGAGTCGAACGGCTTTCTTTGGTTATGTGTGAATTTGATTTAAATTTGTAAATGTAGTGTTTTCCCGAACAAGAAAACCGTAGTTCACATTAGATATGAATAACGAATTAAACAAATGAAGTTTAACAGTAGTAGGTAAGAAATATTTGAATTTAGCTAGTATACCCACGGTCCTTGAAATTCGAGAAATGACGTTATTTACATGGACATCCCAGAACATTTGTTTATAGAAATATACTCCAAGTGTTTTAATTGTATCGACAACTTCTATTGCTGTGTGACCAATAGATAAACTGATACTTTGTGTCAATGTAGACCGTCTTGGGGTGCAAATTACTGCCTTTGTTTTCTTGGCATTTAGTTGTAATGAATTTATCGTGCTCCATAAATTTAAATCGCTGAGAGTTATGTTTATGTCACTTTCTAGGCAATTATACCTATGACTACGAAACAAGGTTGCATCATCTGCATATATTATAAACTTTGCAACCGAGGTGATATTTATGATATCATTAATATAAAAATTAAGTAGCAAAGGTCCCAGGATGTTTCCTTGAGGTACTCCTGTCTAAACTCTTTTATAGGTGATAAATGTTTGCCTATTGCTACACATTGCTTTCGGCTTTGCAAGTATGATGTCATTAATGCTGTGGGGACCTGCCCTGCAGCCCCCTGAGTTTGCTTTCCCGCGAGGCACCGTGCAGCGGCAGTCTCACCTCGAGGCTGAGCGCATTCCCTTGTCAGTTACATTAACTGGCAAGAGAGGGCGCCAGCATCGCTGCGCGGGAGACTGCCAAAGCCCGCGCGCGGGAGAGGAGGCATGGGGGCTTCGGCTGGGATCGTCGGCGCGGGCGGACGTGTCGCTCGCGGCTCCACTCCTCGCCGGCGGGGCGAGGAAGTGACGAGGAGACAGGCTCCCGTACTCGTCCCGTCCGGCCTTCGGAGTATATATCCCTTGCCCTAGCGCGGGCGAACATTCGCTCGGAACCTTGCTGGTGAGTCGGACGTCCTCGATTCATTAGTGTACCTTGTTGCTAGCTGGCGTTATTGTTTCTGTAGCAATAAATGCCTGTTTGTGTCAGCCAATGTGTCGTTCCTTTGTTCCCTCAGAGCAGGGCCCGCCGTGGTCGGCGAGCGCTCGGTAGTGCACGCGATCACGGGGTGGGGTTCGGGCGGCTTTGAACCGTGTCAGCCGCGATTGAGTGGGGAGAACGTATTTATTTCCCCAATTCAACCCCACAATGCTAATGGGGTTCTCCGTATGCCATACGATTCTAATTTTTTTAGTAGTGTTAGGTGAATGATACTATCGAATGCCTTAGAAAAATCAATGTAGAGGCCCGCTGCAATTGTCCTATCCTCAAATGCTTTCAGGATTGTTTTTTTTCGTGTGCTAAAACTGCCAGTTCTGCAGATCTCTCTTTATGGAATCCAAACTGGGATGCACTGATAAGATCATATTTATTTGCAAATTTTGTTGTTCTCAAGTGTATGATTTTTCTGTCTTTTGAAAATACCGGCAAAATCAAAATGGGCCGGTAATTATGAAATGAAGTTTTGTCACATGATTTAAATATTGCTATTACTTTGGATATTTGCATTCTGTTCGGGAAGATACCTGTTGAGAGGGCAAGATTATATATATATATATATATATATATATATATGTGTGTGTGTGTGTGTGTGTGTGTGTGTGTGTGTGTGTGTGTGTGTGTGTGTGTGTGTGTGTGTGTGTGTGTGTGTGTGTGTGTGTGTGTGTGTGTGTGTGTGTGTGTGTGTGTAAGCTGTGGTAATATTAAGTCAAGAACACAGTTGACAGGAATTATTTCAATATTGTCAATGTCGGCGACATGGCTATTTCTAAGCGATAAAAACACTGTGGAGAGGTCACTCTCACTTGTTGGTTCTAAGAAAAGTGTTTTTTTAATTTCCACTCAGACCAGTTTGCGCTTGAGTATAATAAGAACTTGAAACTAAATTACAAAAAGTGGTTAAACTCTTCGGCTAGATCCTTATCACGCAGTATTTCGTTGTTCACTGTCATCTCACTGAGGTCTTTGTTGGCGGGAAAACGATTTAATAATTCATTTATTTTTTCCCACATTACTCCAGGTTTCTTGCTGCTAACGAGCTCAAAGACATTATAAAAGTAAGTACGCTTTTGATTTCTTAGTAAAGTATTTGTACTGTTTCTATGTTAAAGTTATTCTAGTCATTTAGATCACGTCTGGTTAGAAAATGTTTAAATAGTTTGTCTTTCGTTTTTAGAGAGTTTTAGTTTCATGTACGTAGAGGGTTCACGTACGCAAACGTGAGAAGTCTACGTAGCGTGCACGCAGGTGGTTTGAAACCATTATAGTTACACGTACGCGAAACACGCCGCGCGTTACGCCTAGCGCCATCTACTAAGAAACACAGACACTGGTTGTAGCCAAAATCATCCAAGACAAGTCATTAAGCGAAGCCAATCATAGCGAGACCGTTGCTATGACGACGACCAACGCTACTTCGTCAGGCTTAGCAGCTGAAAAATCGCCCTTCTGTCTGAAAAACAAAAGCTATTTGTCGCTTGAAACCTTATGCGAGGGTAAGAATGGGCAAATCGAAGGCGAATACAGCAGTTTAGAACACCATATCGCCTCGAGGGATTAGCGACGAAGCTGTTATCGCCGTGAAGCGGCGGGCAGGGCGCCGCCATGTTTGTCAACGCTACGTACGCAAGCAACGCAGAGACCGCAACGTAAAGTTCCGAATCTCACGTACGTACGTGAGACTCGCTCATACCCTTTGCGTTCTGCGCATGCGCACTGGTCACCCGTAAGCGCTCTACGTACGTGAAGCCTCTACGTACGTGAAACTAAAACTCTCTATTATCATGTTAATCCATTCTTTCGTGATGCAAGGCTTGCGAGATTGCTTAGCCTTTTTAATCAGGACTAAAGGGAAAGATTGAGAATACGCAAACGCAAAGAGATTGAGAAACTCGTTATAGGCGTCATTTGCAGAGTTTAATCTATAAACGTTATCCCAGCTTGTCTCCATTACATTCTTCCTGAAATTGTTTAACGTTCGTTAATTGATGTTTTGCTTTACGCAACAGCCTTCGGCTTCCCTATCAGACTGTGGTAATGGCAATTTCGTGAACATGAATATGGGTAGATGATCACTTAAGGTTGCAGCGCACACGCCTGCGGAAGCCTCATGGGTAGGTAAATTTGTAATGAGTTAGTTAGTTAGTTATATTGATTTTAATGTCGCAAAAGCAACTGAGGCTATGATACTCCAAACACACGGTTAGAGGTTTAGTTAAAGGTTACGCTTTTTATATCTAAAGTTTGCTTAAAACATTGGCTTCTCTGAGAAACTTAAAAATGCTTGTAAAATCAACCAATGCTTGATCACCCAAAAGTAACATGGTGTGTAGTGGGATGTATTCATGTGGAACATTGTGGAATGTTGTGAAATATTTTTTCCTCAGTTCCAGTTTTGCGCATAAAATCAAAATGTGGTTTACCGTGAGTTCATCGCCACAGATTTCGCAGAGAGGTTTGTCCTTTTTTGTAAGTAGGAAGTTGTGTGTAAGGTGTGTGTGTCCAATGCGTAGTGGACACAAAATAACCTCTCTAAAATGTTCCTGATGTTTACATGATCTCCATTCTCCCATAACGGGGTTTATAGAATGTAGTTTGTTGTCTGTCTGTTCGTCCCATGCAACCTGCCACTTATTTCTGAGTTTACTGTGCAGTAATTTAGAAAAATCTCTCTGTGGTATGCTAACTTGTTTTATATGACCAATTCGAGCTTGTGCTGCGCAAGCATCTGCTCTCTCATTACCTAAAATTCCAACATGGCTAGGGACCCAGCAGAATATAATGTTATGTTTTTGCTTTGTGATTTTAATTATGTTATGTATGATTTTTCCTATTTAAAATTCCAACATGGCTAGGGCCCCAGCAGAATATAATGTTATGTTTTTGCTTTGTGATTTTAACTATGTTATGTATGATTTTTCCTATTATGGGTTCAGCAGCATTTGTAGAGTGCAGCGCTTTGAGCATACTCAGTGAATCGGTGTAAATGATGCTATTTTTTATGTTTTGTTTTACTATTTGTTCCACGGCTACAAAGAAGGCAGGACACTCCGCAGTAAATACCGATGCATACTGTGGCAATCGTATCATATTTTCGCTTTTTCCTTTTATTACTGCACTTCCGTCATGACTTTCTGTTTTTGAGCCATCAGTGTAAAATTCAGTGTAGGTGTCATATTTTTCTTGTAGTGCAAAGAACTCTTGCAGTATGTGCTCGTGTGGCATTTCTCTTTGTTCACGTGTGTTAGCGTGAAGTCACACACCGAAGGGAAGCTGTACCATGGTGGCAGATATCCATGTCTTTGTGCAATATTCGGTAGGGCGTCCGGCATTTGTCTTCAAAGCGTTTCACATTTGTCTTCAAAGTGCATTATTAGTGGCCTAATAAAATGTGGTTTATTATTGAATAATCTTCTAGATGGGCACTTGGTAACAATGGGATAGCAGAGATGTTTAGGAAGAGAACGGGTTTTTAGGATGTACGTGCATGTAAGTGTGACTCTTCTATCCTCTAGTGTGGGCTCATTAACTTCAGCATAAATACTATTTACCGGGGATGTTCTATATGCTCCAGTTGATAGGCGCAGACCAAGATTATGAACAGGGTCCAGTCGTTTCAAGTAGGATGTTCTTGCTGAACCATATACTATGCACCCATAGTCCAGCTTGGAGCGCACCAACGAGCGATATATATCTAATAGGCATGCTCTATCGGACCCCCACCGTTTTCGCGAGAGTACCTTTAATACATGGAGGGCTTGGCATGCTTTCTTTTTAAGGTTGTTAATGTGTGGTAGAAATGTAAGTTTCTTGTCAAAAGTGACGCCTAAAAATTTATGTTCTCGTTTGACTGGCAGTGTGGTTTGATTCAAGCAGAGATTGGGATCGACCTGCAGGTCTCGTCGTAATGAGAACAAAACAGCTACTGTTTTTTGAGGAGAGAACTTGAATACATTTTTCTCTGCCCAATTAGCCAGTTTATTTAGTGTGATTTGTATTTTTCTCTCGCAGGATACTATGCTGGAAGAACTGTATGCTATCTGTAGGTCATCTACATAAACTGAATACATTACGGACTTGGGTGTTACTTTGGCTAAAGAATTCATTTTTACTATGAATAATGTCGTACTTAAAATGCATCCCTGGGGTAGGCCATTCTCTTGTGTGAATGTCATTGACAGAGTTGCTCCTATACGAACTCTGAATGTGCGGTTAGTCAGGAAGTCGTTCAAGCAGTTCAGCATCCTGCTGCGGGTCCCTAGCTCTGCTAGGTCATGGAGTATGCCGAACTTCCACGCGGTATCATAGGCCTTCTCCAAATCGAAGAAGACACCGATACAGTGCTGTTTGTGGATGAACGCCTCCCGGATGGTGTTTTCTAGGCGGACAATGTGATCAGTGGTCGAGCATGCTTTCTTAAATCCACATTGATGTACATCTAAGAGTCGACGAGATTTAAGTGTGAAGGTCAGTCTGATGTTTATTATGCTTTGGAAAGATTTAGCAATGCAGCTGGTGAGGGCTATTGGTCTGTAATTGTTAGGACTTGTTGGTGGTTTTCCGGGTTTCAGAAAAGGTACAATTATTGATTTCTTCCACTCCTCAGGTGTATTCCCAGTTGTCCATATTTTGTTAAAGAATTTCGACAATGCCTGCACGGCAGCCTCAGAGAGATGGGCAAGCATAGTGTAGTGCACATTATCTGGGCCTGGTGCTGTCTTTTTACCGGAAGATAATACCCTATTCAATTCCTGGAGTGTGATGGGTTGATTGTAGTCCTCGTGCATACCTGCTGCAAATGGAAGTTTTCGTTTTTCTACTATTGCTTTGTACTTCTGGAACGTGTTTGTGTAATTGGACGAACTGGAAACTTCAGCAAAATGCTCACCCAGTATTTTGGCCTGTTCTTCCAATGATGTTTGTGTCCCGGGTGTAGTCAGTAGAGGAAGTGTGAAAGGGGTATGGTCACTACTGAATCTACGAACCTTTTCCCACATTTTTTTTTTTGAGGTTATTGAGCTGTTTATTGAGGACACATATTTCTGCCACGAGGATTTCTCGGCTTTTCTTCGGACGAACCGCGCTCTGGCATTGGCCCTCTTAAAGGCAATCAAGTTCTCCGCTGTGGGATACCGACGCAGAAAGCCCCAAGCTTTATTTTGTTTTTTGCCAATGTGCATTCTTGTGTCCACCATACTTTATGTTTTTTGTGTACCAGTCCTGTTGTTTTTGGTATGGCTAGTGTAGCGGGCAATATTATGCATGTAGTAAACTTTTCATTACTTTAGTCTATCCTGAGATCTTCACAAAATTCTTTTTCTAGTGTGGCACTTGCAGTAAAAAGTGACCAGTCGGCGAGGTGAAGTTTCCAGTGCCGTGGTCTTGTGGGGATGACTGGAGTAGACGATGAGAGGATGATGATAGTAGGTAGGTGATCACTTCCCAGAGGGTCATTTAAAACATCCCATTTAAAATCGTTAAAAGGCGATGGTTACGCGAAAGCTAAATCGAGGAAGCTCATTTTTGCCGAGCTTGGGCAACAATAAGTGGGTTTTCCCGTATTTAAAAGACAGATATTATTTGAGAGGATAAAATCTTCAATTATTTGTCCCCTTGAGTCCCATCGTTCGCTTCCCCAAAATGGGGAGTGAGCGTTAAAATCGCCAACTACCAGATATGGCTCCGGCAGTTGATCAATCAGGCCTTCTAAATCTTCGATTGTTAATGTGATGTGCGGGGGAAGATATAGAGAACATGCTGTTATTGTTTTGTACGTAACGACGCTAACTGCAACTGCCTCAAGTTTTGTGTTAAGTGTGATTTCTTGAGCAGGGACGCCGCTTTGAACGACAATCGCGACGCCTCCCGAGAGACGACTTGCCTGCTCGCGATCGCGTCTAAAAGTTTTGTAATGTTTCAGGATATTCATATGTTGTAGACTTAGATTGGTTTCCTGGAGGCATAAGGCTACGGGCAACATTGACCCTAAAGTATGTCTTATGTCACTGTAATTCCTCAACAGGCCTCTACAGTTCCACTGAACTAAAAATAATAATAATAATAATTGGTTTTGGGGGGGGGGGGGGGGAAGGAAATGGCGCGGTATCTGTCTCATATATCGTTGGACACCTGAACCGCGCCGTAAGGGAAGGGTAAAGGAGGGAGTGAAAGAAGAAAGGAAGAGACAGGTGCCGTAGTGGAGGGCTCCGGAATAATTTCGACCACCTGGGGATCTTTAACGTGCACTGACATCGCACAGCACACGGGCGCCTTAGCGTTTTTCCTCCATAAAAACGCAGGCGTTCCACGAACTAAAAAAGCCATGTTTAAGTTTTTGAGAGGAAATGAAGCGAGGTCTACTTATGTGGTGGGCCCGTTATGAGGGGCCTGTTTTTTTTTCGCTCAAGAGAGCTGTTCCGCCTCTGTAATGGAGGCGGAGTGGGTGTTGTATCCATCACCTCAACCGAGGTGCTGGAGGACCGCGGAGTGGCCGCGGTTGTGTTAGTTTCAGGCCTCTCCCGACTGGGGGAGGTCCTGCGGGATGCCCACCCATGGACCGGCGCTCCCTGCTTTGAGGGTGGCAGAGCAGCCTTCGCTGTCCCTGCCTGGGGCGTGGATGGCCCTGCCATTGGCTCGGTAGAAGCCGACTCGACAGGTGCCAGAGTGCTGTGTGGTGCTACGCCCGTGCGCACCACATCAGCGAAGCTGGATTTCGCTGTGAAGGAGAATTGGTTGGTGAGGGCAAATCGCCTTCTCGCTTCTCTAAATGAAATGTTTTCTTTGGTGTTTAAGGTGATTATCGCCTTTTCCTTTTTCCAGGACGGACACGCCCTGGAGTATGCAGCATGGTCTCCTTCACAGTTTGCGCAGCGTAGTGCTGCGTCACATTCCTCAGAATGGGGGTCCTTCGAAGCGCATTTCGCGCAGGTTTTTCGGCCGCGGCAACTTTGTGAGCCGTGGCCTAACTTCTGGCAATCCGCCTTTTTCATATTCCTGTGCTGCCACCTCGCGTACAACGCTGGAAGCTCACTGGAAGGGTACTGTGCGCCCAACCCGGCCGGACTGAGTGCCGCTGCGGAGCACGTTTTGTTGGAATCTGTCAACGATGGCGTGTCCTGGGCAGCACCTGGTACCTGGAGGATTTCTAGGATTGACTTATGGCTGGGTGCGAAGTCTGAAGCAGGCTGCTGTGCCCACCGAAGAGCAAATTCTTCAGTATCTCCGATCATACGGTATGCGATGCGAACGCCAGCTGAGCAAGGGCCGCCGCTTCAGAGATGAAGGCTACATTCGGAACATACTGTTCAATGAAATATCCCCGATCACTGAGGTTGGCGTTTTCCGCTGTATATGCCTGCCATCGATTAAAAGGTGGATACTACATCGGGCACGCCGTAGCACAGAAAACGACTGGGGACAACAGTTTTCACAAGCAATCGTTGTGCTCAAGCGCTGCCGAATAGCTACACGAACTACAAAAGCACAACCGTACTCGCAACATGGCAGCTCTGCTAGAATTTCACTTTATTTTCTCATAGCACACCGCTGCATAGGTTAAACAAGCATGCGCGTCCATAAAGAGGAGCGCGAGGGGCGCACATTCAGTCATTCCGGCGGTACCACGCAGCGCTCTTCATCATGTATATGATGTTAACACACGCATAACGCACCTTCTTCTTCTTTTGCCTCTGAATACATGGCACATACCCACACGGGGGGATTGGCCAAGGTGTAGTGGCATAAACAAGGAAATTTCCATAGGAGATTATGACAAAATTTCAGCACCATGCGTGAATGCTCTCGTAGCTTCTTTTATGCGAAGCATAATAGGGACACTACTTAGCTCAACCATAGCCCAGCCTGGCGCGGCCGCGACCACCATTGTGACGTCATAGCCTAACTCCTGCTCCTCCCTCTAGGGGCGCTGCAGCCGAGGTGGCCGAGGAGGCTAGGTGGCTTGAGCCACCGCCAGATGTAAAGGGTTCAGCCGTATCCATCCATCCATCCATCCATGGTCTGACGTCACGACAGCTGAGGAGAGACGGGGCTCAACTCGCGCGGCCGCGACCACCAAGGCTAACTCCCGCTCCTCCCGCTAGAGGCGCTGCAGCCGAGCACGTGGTCTGACGTCACGCCAGCTGTGGAGAAACGGGGCTCAACCAACACCCTCTCAATGCTAAGGCCTCTCCACCGGCCGCGTGACGTCACGCCAAGGGACCGTGCAGGCCCCGCGCTCCGCGATTTCAGCGCGCCGCGCCCGTCTGCACTATTCGGGTACTGCCGTACGTAGCTGCCTTATAAGTGATTCCTTCATTTTCATTTTTGTCGTTGCTGCAGAAAAGAAATTCGCTAGTTTGTGCGCGCCTTAGGCTATCATTTTATCTGCTTTATATATTTTTTTTATTGCAGAACACCTTATTGTCAAGAAAGTTCGAGCTGCTAATACAGTTTTTTATAATAAACAATTTAGCATACGGCCGCCAATTTCGCATTATTGGTCATTATAATAAAAAATTGATTAGTTAATTTCAATTAATCATCTAATTATTAGGTTCTATCACGTACATGATGTCTGCCGTGCGGTAAAATCCATCCGCACAGACCGCACATGCGTATATCTAGTTGTTAAAGTAGAAGTTCGTGAACATTGAAAAAAAAAAACACCGTCTACTGCGCATTGTGTTAGTTTTATTCTGTATTGTGTTTTGCTTAAAGCTTTCACACACAGCAATAATGACACTCACAATAATGTTGCGCTGTTGAGTATTTGTACAGCTAATCTGACCCTTACAATAAAAAACGACGAGACACCAGCAATGAAGTGTGCGCAAAGCATTTTTATTGCTTGGGAATAAAACTTACTTCTTCTTAAGCGTTGCTGCTTTCCGGGCTGCGGCCTTCTGCTGCGCATTGTCTTGTATGGCATCATTTCTTAGTTTGCAAAAGTTGTTTAGAACAACGTTGGTTGCAACGCGTACTACCAAGCGCAGGAGAGTTTGTGCAGTGTGGCCATTTTCACATGTCTCAATGTCGTGTTCGTCCAGGAGGGAAATCGTCTGTGAAATCACGACACCACGTTGATTTCTACAGGAGAGAAAATCTTCCGCGGTTGCTCCAAAAGACAACTTCTCTGCAACTAGTTTAGTCATCAGTACCATGTGAACTGTGCATGGCTGGGGAAACTTCAGCCCTCCTCTCGACAGGTTAGCTATCATGGCAGTATTTTCCGCTTCGATCTCTCGATTTTCAATCACCAATGTGCTGAAGCAAGCAGAACATGAAAGCTTCTTTAAAGCAGCATGAGCAGCGTATCCTGCAATGTAGACAATAGCATCCATGTCAGAGTGGGCGTGTGTAATATCGTCGTCGCTGACAGCCACAGAAAAGTTGCATGGGACAAGATCCTCACTTACGTCTTCAAACTCTGTTTCCTCGCGTGGAAATGTCAAAAGTTTTTGAAGACGAAGCTTCTTCTCACATTCGTAGAGCTGACGCACGGAAATGTGGTACTGTGATCCTGCCAGCTGGCGGTAACGGCCGAACCGGTCTTCTAGCGCATCCGTCTGAAATTTGCCCAGCAGTACGTACTTGAAGTGAAGTTCTTCTAAGCAGTAGCGCGAGAGTTCTACCAGAGAATAGCATGTCAGTCGCAAAGCACTGTGAGTCTCTTTCGTCAGCGAGCCACTGGTGATGTTTATTCTTGCCCAAGCGTCCAACCAGTCCACAACGCCGCTCAGGAAAGCTAACTGTGTGTCATCAACAGACCTTACAGGGTCTTGCATGCTGTCCCTTAGCCTCTGGCCTTTGCAAGGGGTCTTAACATTGACTATTTGCCACCATGTGAGGATAACGTCAATGAAAAGAGCAGTCGACTCAGCTTGAGGAATCTTGAACGCGGAACCATGTGTCCTGAGGGCATTTGAAACAAACTGATTAATGACGTCGAGAGCGAGCTTTACATTTTGCCGCTCCATTGAGGTTGGATTCACGGCTTTTGCGTTCAGTCTGTAAGCAGCCTTCACAAGCGACGTCTTCTCTGAAGAATAAAGCTGCCGCACAGCTGCGAAAGAAGCAGCTTTCATACGAGGAGGCCGTTCGGGCATTGCTCCACTCAAGTCCATTTCAGGGAAATAGAGGCATGTTCCAGGGTTTTTCTGGTTAATCCAATTGTTCCTAATGCACTTCAAGAGATGCACAGGATCGACCACGTAGAAAAGAGGGCGAGCGTTATCGGCTGGATGGGGATAGACAATGCTCACCTGAGGACTTGTAGCAAATAACGACATCATCTTGCGGTTCAGAGCATTGTTGTCCGTTATCACAGCGATAATTTTGAGCCCCATTTTCTCAACATTAATGATTATGTTCTTAGCATGCTCGTGCAAAATTTCTGCGCTCAGTTTGCTCACAGGTAATATGTGAATGACGTCCTTGTTTGCAGAAAGGAGTGATTGTACCATGAACACATGGGCTGTTGTTGCTGGTTCCGTTGAATGAACCGACGATCCTACTATTGTGCCCCCTTTGTAGTCGAAGTATGGTTTTATGTGGATCTCATCGATCATCAGGGTCACTGTCTTCTCGTGGTCTTTCATTGATTTGACTCGTTCTCGGATGTAGGAGAGACAGTGCGGTTGATTTTGCTCCACAAGAGGGTCAGCTTTGTAATTTGAGCAAACACGGCGCAGTGTGGAAGGATGGGGCAGAATGATTCTTGATGCAGCTCTTGTGAAGTGATATGCGTGAGGAGAAATTGAATTCAAAATACTGGCGAATACCAGCAGCTCTGCGCTATACACATGCTGTTTCGCGAGGAGAAGCTCTATCTGCTCAACCAGAAATTTCAGCAAAGAAGACTGTTCTTTCGTCGTATCACTGTCCTCAATGAGGTCTGCAAGCAGTGAACCGACAAACTGCAATACTTTAGTATGTTTCGACTCTTTCGTCACCTCAGGTATATTATGCAAGCCTATCTCGAGTTCTTCTAGCAGCAAGGACAGGCTGGAGGTGTCGCATACTTGAGCTGGCAGAATCCTGCCTGAAGGAAGCGACAGAAGCTTCACTCCATTCAAGAAAACAGAAAGTGACAGATCAGGGAGAACTACCAAGGCGCATTTCACATTAGGTGAAGGATCATTCTCGATGAGAAGGAACCTAACGCACTGCTCATCGACAGAAACGGTCCAGAATTTCGTGTTGCAGATTCCAGGCAACTTAGATTTGAACTCCTCGTAAGATGAAACTTTGTTTCTTTTCTGTTCAAGCTCATTAGACTGAAGTGACTTCCTCATAGCCTCCTGCAAAGCAGCGTTTTCCCTTCTTGCTTTTTTCGTCTCTGGCGATTCACTCCGTCCAGGCGTTGAGGACAAGTATTTTGGGCAGTTTGGAAAAACAGAAGGCGCAGCATCAATCTTCAACTGTAGCCTGTCACGCTTCACCTCTATTATTTTCCCTGTCAGTTCATCTTGGTGTGACAACGTCGTAATGAAGTCGCCTGCGTGGAAGTGCAGTTCACACACCTGCACGAGAAAATGAAGCAAGGCCATTCGCCATGACTCTCCATTGCCTAAAACACTAAGTAAAAAGAGTCTGAATAGTGAACAGCTTTTACATATTTACACAGCTTTTACACAAGCCTTATGCACATCCACAGAACTAAATGCTTCCTGGACAATTCATACATAAGTGTAAGAAGTGATATCATTGCCTACAAAGACAGCATGCCTTTCCGGGAGCGACAGCTCACAACTAAGATAATTACCAGCGCCTATTAAGCAATATTTCAGAGTCTTACCCTCGAATGCTCTGTAGGTGTGAAATCCTTCCGTGGAATGGCTCGCAACCAGGCTTTTCTTCGTACTTCGTCTCTTGGGAAGCAATAAACACGTACTTTGGGACCATTCTGGTAGTTCCCGCGGCACCCGGGAACACAGCACCGGCCCATGTTTCACGAAGTTGCACTCGCTACACGGCAGGCAATCAGTTTCCCATTCGTGCGCTAGCACAGGTACGCACGCCACACAAGAAACGGCCACACGAAACAGACACAGCCGTGCGAGGAGCGAACGGAAATGCACCCAACGCCAGGCTGAAAGACTCAAGCAGCAGCTAGACGCTCACTGCAAGACTGCGTTCGTGTCTGTGCTTGCCCGGGCAAGCGCGAGCACATCGAGGGAGACAACCGAGCGGAGCGGAGCCGCGCTTGGTGAGCAGCCTGACCGGACACTTGGCGTGACGTAGCGCGTGTGGAAAGGAGGGCCTGGAGAGGCCTGAAGAAAGTATTTAGAGGGTGTTGGCTCAACTCGCGCGGCCGCGACCACCAAGGCTATAACTCCCGCTCCTCCCGCTAGGGGGCGATTGTCGTCGCGGCATTGTATAAAAGGGCCCCGCTCCTCACGCCGAGGAGTGTCGCCAGGCTATACCCTTTCACAAATCTATTATGCTTCGCATCCTAGGCTTAACCTTAGCTAAGCCAGGCCATTTTTTTCATTGTCCGCTCCATCGCGCGTTGAAAGCGGCTCACAGCACTTGCCCATTCGGCCTTCTTGCTTGAAAAAGCAAAAAGCGTCGGAACGAAGTCTAAATGCACACGCATTTAACCACAGTACCTCGTCCGTACCTAATAATAATAATTGGTTTTGGGGGAAAGGAAATGGCGCAGTATCTGTCTCATATATCTTTGGACACCTGAACCGCGCCGTAAGGGAAAGGATAAAGGAGGGAGTGAAAGAAAGGAAGAATAGGTGCCGTAGTGGAGGGCTCCGGAATAATTTCGACCACCTGGGGATCTTTAACGTGCACTGACATCGCACAGCACACGGGCGCCTTAGCGTTTTTCCTCCATAAAAACGCAGCCGCCGCGGTCGGGTTCGAACCCGGGAACTCCGGATCAGTAGTCGAGCGCCCTAACCACTGAGCCACCGCGGCGGGGCCGTCCGTACCTCTCACAAAGTGATTCCCGCACAGTCTTGACGTGCTTGACGGTGCCCAAGGGCGACCACGATCGTCGAGCCGGCGAACTGCTTTTATCCACGCTTTGCGTCGAAGCCGGTCCCGGGAAGCGTTCGGAAAGCGAAAAAATCCCGAGTTTGCTTCCCTTTACATATTGGGCATTGCAGCCGCATGCAACACACGCTGAACGCCCGACGGCTGCAGCCACGCACCCCGCTTAAGAAGCCGGTTTGTTTACCCTTCCACGGCCGGTCTCGAGTGGAGCGCGCGACCCTTCCAATATGTTTCGCGACACCACCGCCAAGGGATGGGCGCATGCGCAGTCGCGTCGTGAAAAAGGCGGATTGAAACATCGGCGGGGACTTCGTATGTAGTGTCTGACGTTGACCTTCATATATCCAACTTCGATAGCTTTGGGCAATGTGCTTGTGTTAAATGTAAGGACCATGTGCTTAGTATCTATTTTCTTGTTGTCCTTGCGGATCTTGATTCGGTGAACGCCGATTACATTCTGGTCGGTAAGCCCTTCAAGCATTTCAGCTTCTGTGATATGGATAAAGTCAGTTTCAGAGATTACACCTCGGACTGTGTTGAGAGATCGGTGGAGAGTCACGGAGACACAGATGTCCCCTATATACGCAATGCTTGAGAGTTTGGAACATTGTATGCTGTCACGTAATTCAAGCAGTAAGTCACCGCTGGCCATTTCTGAGACCTTGTAGCCGGGGCCCAAGGTGTCGGTTAAGCATTTGGACACGAGAAATGGGGACATTATACGGGCTTGATTTTCTTCACATTTACTGTGTATGACATGGAACTTTGTGAAGGTCGGTTTCTTTTTGGCAAAAAAAATCTGCTGCCTCGTTCCGCCCTCTCTTGAGAGAGCGATCTGGTCTTGAAAGGGGTGGAGCCATAAAAAATGTAGTTATTCGGTCATGGTGCCAGCCACCCACCATGGAGTCCAACAAGGGGACGGGACAGGAACTTGTTAGCAAGTCCTGCCCACGCCAGCTGTACACCTCAACTATAACCAAATATGACGCAACTCAGGGTAGTTGGTCACATAAGGTTAACCCTCGCCGCCAGGAAAGAAGGAAAAACCAAGAAGTGAGTTGGAGATAGCAGAGTTTTGAGAAATAGATAGGAAAGTGAAAGATGGAGGGGAGGATAGGAAAAGGCGACTGCCAATTTCCCCCGGTCGGGTCAGGCCGGAGGTGCCGTCTACAGGAAGCTAGGGCCAAAGTGGTGTGTAGCCTCCGCCGAGGGGCCTTAAAGGTCCAAACGCTCGGTATCGGCTCAACCACCAGGATCCCCTTTTCCCCGGACACGGCGATGCCACGCACGGGTAGGCGCGGGTGCTCGGGTCCATGGTGATGCACTGTTCACCATCACCCCCCTGCGGGGATGTCCCTGCGGATGCGCGGGAACCCGTGGTGTCACCACTCACCAACGCCTGCAAGCTGCAGGAGCCCCCCTGTGGGGGGTAAATTTGTAATGAAGAGGTCTGTCTATTAATGTATTCGTACTTAATGTAATGCGGGTTGCTGTTTCTATTAGATTGCTGAAACCATTTGAAGAGTGTATAGTTTTCAATTGGACATTGAGCTGTTGACTGACTTAAAAGATCAAAATTGAAGTCACCTCCTAAATATAGCGTCAGACCATTTTTGTTTGTAAACCATAGCATCTTTTCCAAGTTAGCAAAAAAAAAGCTTTCTATACTGCCATCAGGAGGGTGATAAACGACAGCAAAAAGATGTTTGCAGCTGATAGCCGCTAGACATTCAGTGTGTTCACTGATCAAAGAGAACTCTTCAAGTAAATCACAATTTAAATTTTTCTTCACATTTCGCAATTTGCCACCACCTCACTTATTATGTCTGTTTAAAAAATAGGTGTTATAGCTTTTGTACATCATGACGTCACCATCACAGGAACACCAAAAATGTGAGAATAGGGGGACCCTAGATCATATCATTTGGGAATGTACACACTCCCCAGGGATTAAAGAAGGAATAAATAGCAAGGAAGCCTGGGAAACCCTTCTGCAAAGCGCGGACCCCGCCGTGCAGAAAAAAGTCATTCACCTGGCACTGGAGGCCGCAAGAGACCAAGAACTCTATGCCTGCCTTTAGATGCGAGGCTCCCGGCCCCTACCCCTAGGCCTGCGTGCCAGAGATGGGGAGTAGGGGAGCCTCTTCTCTGGTGGAAATAAAGGTTTTTGGAATGGAATGGAAACACCAAGTCTCCGTCAACAGTACATTCAAACACCACGGCAATGCACAAGATGTCAACGCTTCGGCCGTGTGGCTAGCCTTTGCCGACATGCATTGCGCTGCCCTCGTTGCGATGGCAGCTATAACCGAAATGAAGTTGCAAATGATAACCCCATTTGTCCTAACTACGGTAAGCAGCATGAGGCGACGTTTTTCCGCTGCACTGCCTACCAAAAGGAGAAAACCACCTACAAGTAGAGCTCAAACAATACAGTTATAAGTCAGCAAAAACTGCTCTACTTGAGCAAAACCAAATCTGGGGAAGTCATCGCAGGAAAAATTCATCGCCGAGGAAGAAAACTCCCCAATCGCAGGACAAAGGTAAAGCCAGTCACCTGCGCATTGAGGACGTGGTTGAGTTTCCTGCTCTTCCACCTCGCCAAAATGTTGAGTTACCCCCCGTAGCGAGTGCAAAAGTGAACACTCTACGGCAGCCGCAGTATGCAACTTGGAACCACCCGCGCGAAGGATCTATTCGCCAAAACTCCGATAGTACCAGTTCCCTACTGTGCTCGCTTGTTGAGGCTGTCTGCGCTTTCCTTACACCACACTCCTCGCCGGTGGCGAAGGCCATCCTAACAATCCTTGATTTCATTGCACCCCTTCTTGCACAATGGCTGCAGCAGTCTATAGACCAGCTACTCTCCCTAGCGTGCACAGCATCCTTAACAAGGCCACAATCTTCCAATGGAATGCCTGCAGCCTTCGTCCACGACTGTCTGATTTCCGACAATTTGTTTCGAAGCACGGTTTCCCGATCATTGCCATCTCAGAATCCCGTCAGCGTACTACTATCCGTCTTTCAGGCTACACCGTTCTGAACTCGATAACAGGTGCTGGCATCGGCGAATGTATTTTTTTGTTCGGAAAGACGTCACCTCCACTCCACAACCCATATCTGCCGACTGACAGAATGAATATGTTGCCGCCACCATCAAGATCATGAACCTGTCCTTGACAGTGATCGTCGGGTACATACCCCCGCGTGGCAACTTTATCCCTGCAGTATCCCTGCGCCGAACATCATAACGGGATATTTCAACGCCCATCATTCTGCTTGGGAAAGCTTCAGGTCCACAGCCAGAGGACGACAGTTATTTGATTTCACACGGTGCAACAATTTCACTTTCCTCAACAACGGCCAGGCAACTTATTATCAAGGTGCAATATCCAGTGCCCTTGAGATTTCGATGATTTCTGATTATCTGTCGTCTTCAACAAGCTGGAGTGTTGTCATAGAATCTCATGGTAGTGAGCATCTAACTACGTACATAGAGTGTGGAGTTCGCTGACCGTTCTTCGAACGAAGACTGAGAAAGGCCGCGCCAGTGTCGGCGCCGCGTGCCGCATCAAAGGGAGCCGTCTGGTCCCTACTTCCTCCGTCCTGCAGCGGACGTCCTTGTTTACCCGCGCCGCCTCGGGCATAATCCGCCTTGAAAAAGCCTAACCAGATACAGCTGTCGACATGGGTGCGTCGTCAAGGGGTGACGAGACTTCGGCGATGCGGGAGAGATACAGCTGGGTGGGGACCGAGTGCCGGGTGACCAGGAAACGGATTATTCCCTTAACGACTGTGTTCCCTTTGTTGCTGTCAACAACCTGAGTCATCGCCTCGTCGGCACATGTTTCTATCATCTGTGGTGCCGTGGGTGGCGTGGGGAACGGAAGTCGCATTTGTGTTGTTTGTGTGGTTATTTGAAACCTCCTTCCCAAATGTTTTAATCAGAACTTTTTCCCCAATCTCTGATCAGTGGGCGGACCATATTTTCCTTTCCCTAACCACTGATTGGCGAGCTGGGTCTTTTGTTATCTTATTGGTTGCTGTCCCCGCTAAGGGCGGAGGCAGAGGGTTTAAAACCAAGCGCTCTGGGTTGAGCGGGGGCTGAATTCGTCTGATCCACGATTTAGTCATGTAAATAGTTTTCTCCTTGCTTGTTTCTTCTAGTATGTTGTAAATAAATAGTTAACCTTCTCCTTTCCTTGAGTAATGTGAATGTTTGCGAGTAGAACCACCGGGTCATCAAGAAACCCCGATTTCATCATCAAGTAGTTTCCTCTCATCGCCACCGGAAGGGGAAACTCAACTTATAGTTTGGTGGTGCTTTCTTAAGTTCACAACGGCGTGTGGTACGCTACACGAATTGGGAATTTTTCGCTGACACAGTTGAAAAAGTGGACTTCTCAAACTTAAATTATGAAAGCTTCATCGCTGCTGTGGCACGTGCTGAAACTTGCAGCACTGAGGTCAAAGCTCTATCATAACTACACTCAACTGCAGATGCTGAATATAAGCGACTTCGAGGAATTCGCCGCAGAGCAGAGAGACGAAAACGCAGAACAAATTATAGACAAGAAATCAGGGTTGCTAGGCGCGCACAGAAACATGTTCAACGTCATTTGGACTCATACTGAAAAACAGCGCACAGAATACAGGGACGAAGAAAAGAAACGACAACACAAGCGCTGTGTCATTTGTACAAGCTGACAAGACGAGAATGGCGATCCTTTTGTGAAAAGCTTGATCCCAGAAAGCCTCTTTCTAAGGTATGGAGCATTTTACGCAGCCTCAGTAGTCAGCCCGCCCCACTAAATCCTTTTGACTGCGTAGCTGTAAATGCGAATATTTCTCGTCTAGATGCAGCGGAGGCTTTCTGTTCTATGATTACTGCTCGATTGAAGGCCATATCGGTGCTATTGCCTCTCCAAAGCTTTACCCCTTCACCTAATACTGCCCTCCTTGATGAACCGTTCACTATGGAAGAACTTCATGCGGCTTTCGCAGCTACCAATAAAAAATCGTGCCCAGGACCGGATGGTGTAAGCTACACTGCCCTTTCTCCCCTGAGAAGTGTTGTGTATCTTCTGGCGCCCCCTGCACATTCGATAGTTTTAATAAAGACTAGGCCAGTCATGTGGCCGCCAGAGTCGTTCCTCTCAATGGAGTCGGTCACTCGCGGCTTTGTGTCGCCGCATCTTTAAACCTGACGCAACTAACACAAACGACATAACATGGTGTCTGAAGTGTAAGCAGATCGTCCCCGCAACGCCTGAAATCAACAAAATGGTCAACGTTTCCATCCAGCCCCCGGCTCACTTCGAACCTGATGACACTCCTCAGACCGCATGGGAAGAATGGCGGGAAGCATTCACCATATATGAACTGGCTTGTGAGTACAACACTAAGCCTAAATCAGCGCGAAATGCATTGTTGCTTCATGTACTTGGCCCGCATGCTCGTCGCATCGCACAGACGTTCCCTCCAGACCCTGCCGCCGAAAACGAAGATGCAGACCCAGTGAAATACATATTTGACAAGTTTGACGAGTTATATCGCCCGTACAAGAACGTCATGCAAGCAGCGGCGGTGTTCAACTCGATGGTACAAGAGCCAGGCCAGTCAATTGACGGTTTTGTTACTGACCTTAGACGACAGGCGCAGAAATGCGACTTCGGGGACAAGTGCGACAGACTCATCGGCGACCGCGTGGTGGTTGGAATCCGCGATGGAGCTCTCCGCGAACGGCTCTTTCGGGAGCGCGACCTCCCTCTGGAAAAAATCATCTCAGCGTGCAAGGCAGCCGAAATGTCAAAGAAACATGTGCAAGAGATTGTGACCAGCAATCAGCAGTCAGAGGTGAATGCCGTTCACACATATAATCGGAAACCCACGTAGACAACTGGTCTTCCGCTAGATATCAACAAGCCTCGGCGTCATCGGTCGTCTCAAAGGTCTAATCATAAATGTTCTCGCTGTGGAACCTCGCACCCTCCACAACAGTTCCCAGCATTTGGAAAAAACTGTTACAACTGCAACAAACTTGGCCATTTCGCGCACCTATGCAAGCAGCCACGTCGGCAGACAGCAGCGTATCGACCGCGAGTCGGACTGCTTCATTAAAATCCACAAGACTCGCAGGAGCAATTATACTTGGGCTGCTTGACTACGTGTAGTGTCAGTACCAACGCAATAGACTGGAACGAAACTGTCAGTGTTAATGGACACGAGGTGACATTCAAGTTAGACACCGGTTCGGACGTCAACATAATTCCAGAACAGATGTTCAAGCAGTGGCCATGCAGACCAGCAACCAAACCATCCACAGCTAAAGTGACTACGTACAGTGGCCACCAGCTCCCAATAGAGAGTGAATGTGAACTGTCTTATGCGGTGAACAACATGGAGTGCCGCCTGAGATTTCTGCTGGTGAAGGAGCCACTCAAGCCGATACCAGGAGCTGCTGCATGCACAACCCTGCGCTTGCTTCCCCGTGTGAAGACCCTTCAAGCAAAGACAAAGTCAAATGACAAAGTGCTGAAAGAACAGTTTCAGGAGGTACTGAATGATTTCCCTGGCATATTTGAAGGAATTGGCCAGGTTCCGGTACATTATAGCATCCAGCTGCGCAAAGATGCAGTGCCGACAGTTTGTGCTCCTCGCAGAGTGCCAAGTGCGCTCAAGGATAAGGTGAAAGAAGAGCTGAAGCGCATGGAGGAGAATGGCGTAATCACGCGAGAGGCAGAACATAGTGAATGGGTCCATCCCATAGTGGTGATAACCAAAAAAGACGGAAATGTTCGTTTGTGCCTTGATCCACGGAACCTCAATGCAGCACTAAAAAGGCCACACTACCGCATACCAGTACCAGATGAGCTTTTTGCAAGCCTGAATGGCTCAACAGTCTTCTCTGTCCTTGACGCCAGGAGTGCTTTTTGGCAACTCACTTTGGATGAACCAAGTTCACGGCTTTGTACATTCACAACGCCATGGGGCCGTTACCGTTTTCTTCGAGTACCGTTTGGGCTTGCAACTGCCCCCGAGCTGTTCCAGCAGGCCATTGAGAAGGTATTTGAAGGGCAGGCCATTGTGAAGCCGTATTTTGATGACATACTGGTTTCCTCAAGGACTTCGGAAGAACACAAAGTCCACGTCAGAACTGTTCTTACCATAGCTAGACAAAACAACCTGTGAGCTTAACAAAAAAAAGCTGAAGTTAGGATTTTCAGCCATTAAATATCTGGGTCACTAGCTCTCCTCAGATGGGTTATCCCCAGACCCTGACAAGGTCAGATCGATTTAGGCCATGTCACTTCCATCAAACAAGTCAGAACTGCAAAGATTCTTAGGAATGGTGACATATCTCATGAAGTTCATCCCTAATTTTTCGGCAACTACCAGTCCTCTGCGTGAGCTTCTCAAGGCAGATGTAGCGTGGCACTGGACAAACCAGCACACAGAGGTTTTCAAGCTCATCAAACAGAAGCTCACAATAGGACCTGTGTTGCGTTATTTTGACCCATCCAAGCCGATCACAATTTCAACAGATGCCAGCTCATACGGCCTGGGATCGGTTCTCTTGCAGGAAGGCAGACCAATCGCATACGCTTCTGCCGCCCTTACGCACCCCCAACAACATTATGCACAAATAGAGAAATAACTTTTAGCTGTAGTGTTCGCATGTGAGCGGTTCCACTGTTACACTTTTGGCCGCACTTTAACAGTGGAAACTGACCACAAACCTCTTGTTGGACTCCAGGACCTAAGAAAAATGTCACCAAGACTGCAAAGAATTTTGCTCCGGCTACAGTGCTAAGCACTAAACTTGTGTATGTACCGGGCAAACAGCTGACTGTGGCTGATGCACTGTCAAGATCCCCAAACCCCCAATCCAAGATGGAAACAGTAGACAGTGATCCACGACTGTTGGTGTCCAGTCTGGTTCAAGCGTCGCCCACCAAGTTTAAGGAGATCCAAGAAGCAACAAGTTTGGATCTAGCCTTGCAGCAACTAACCAAGTACATTCAACAATGTTGGCCTGATCGCCTTAGTGATGTTCATCCTATGGTTAGACCATACTTTCACATACGGAGTGAACTGTATATCACAGACGGCTTCATTTGTTGTGGTCAACGGCTTGTCATTCCAGCAGTTCTCCAGGCTGATGTTCTTGAGAAACTCCATCAGGCACATCATGGCATTGTGGCTTGTAGATGACTAGCAAGCCAGAGTGTTTATTGGCCCATACTCAACAAGGTCATTGCCACCCTTGTCTCAAGCTGTGACACCTGCCAATCCACACAGAAGGCAAACCCTCAGCAACCATTTTTTGACAGAGATCTGCCAGCTCGACCATGGGAAAACTTGGCCGTCGATTTCTTTCACTGTAAAGGCAATACATATATCCTTGTTGTTGACTGCTTTTCAAAGTATGTTGAAGTGAAACGCATGGAAACCACTACGGCAACTTCGGTGATTTTGGTCCTGAAGGACATCTTTTCACGTTTTGGACTTCCAAATGTGCTTATCTCTGATCAGGGACCACCGTTTGACTCGCAGGCATTCAGAGCATTCCTGCAAGAATGGGATATTGCTCACGAACCGTCATCACCCCACTACCCGAGGTCCAATGGGCAGGTCTAGAGAACAATACAGACTGTTAAGTCCATGCTGATCAAGTCGCACAGCGATGGCAAAGATCTGTCTTTGGTTCTCCTCAACTACCGCGCCACCCCTACCATTAGAGCATTTTCCCCAGCAGAGTTGTTAAACGGCAGAAAATTGAGAACGTTCATACAGACCTTGCCCGATAACCTGAAACCACACTACCCGACAGATGCACATCAGAGGCTCCTCAAACGCAGACAGAGTGCACAGCACAGATATGGAGACAACCACACTCGCATACTTGCACCTCTGAAGAACCATCAACCTGTATGGGTGAGGCACAAGAATGACTGAAAAAAAGCAGTTGTCACACAGGTTGGTCCTCAACCAAGGCGCTATACAGTGCAATCCGCAAGTGGAGCAATTTATGTGCGTAACCGTGTGCACCTGAGGCCACGCACTCAGGTGGTCCGTGAAGCCACTCCAACAGCAGAAGACAACACTCTGGACGAATCAGGGCCAACAAGTGTCAACGATGTTACACCTCACAACTATCCTGAAGAAGCAAGACATGCTTCGACATACGTGACAAGGGCTGGAAGAGCCATACGGCCACCGGCCAGATTCCAGAACTGAACGTTAAGAAGTGCGTGTTTTATTGTTGTAATTGTCACTCAGAAAGGGGCGTATTGTGTATCTTGTGGGGCCCCCTACACATTCGACAGTTTTAATAAAGGCTAGGCCAGTCAGGTGGCCGCCAGGGTCGTTCCTCTCAATAGAGTGTGTCACTCGCGGCTTTGTGCCGCCGCATATTTAAACCTGACGCAACTAACGCAAACGACATAACACGAAGTAAGGCCAAGGTTCACCTGCTCGCAGTTTATAACACCTCCCGGAGACCGGCAGCCTTGAAACGTGTTGTAAGCGTGCGCGTGTGATCCATGAGAAAAGGAGCGCGAAAACAGACGACGGACGAAGACAAAACACACAGCACGAGCGCTAACTTCTGACTAAAGGAAAAACACAAACCCATGTCGACCGGGACCTGAGCCTAACGACCAAGCGCATGCGCCAAGGCTGGGAAGCGGAAAAAAATTCACAGGAAAAAAAAGCATAAGAAGGTAAAGGTTATTTGCAAACCTAGGAATCACAATTCACGTTTCGATAAGAATATAGGAGGCTCGCTGACACACAGATGACGCAAAGTAGTTATCTGCGTAGCTTCAAGGATTTCTCTTGTCAATTTATCTCTGCTTCTGGCAACGACAGAGCATTTATCCAGAAATGGCACGCACCCGCACTCCTTGCAGTGCACGGCCATGTTGCTGCCCGTTAACGACTTCAGGTTGTTGTGTTCACGAAGACTTTCGTTGAGGCACCTACCGGACTGTCCCCCGTACTGCTTCCCACAGGACAGCGGGATGCTGTACACGATGCCCTCAGTGCATTTAACAATTTTTTCCCGGTGACGAATGTTACACTGCGGATAATGGTGACGCTGTTCGGCGGGCAGGGTTCTTTTGCAAATAACACTTAGTTTATCTGGGGCTGTAAAAACCACCTGAACATTCGCCTTCTTCCCTATTTTCTTTAGGTTGTGCGACAGACTATGGATATAGGGGATGAGAGCTGTCATGCCTTGGGTTTTATCTCTCACTCTTCCTTCTTTCTGAAGTTTCTTCTTAAGCAAGCTTTCAGCCACTGAAACACAGATATCATTAGGATACCCTGCTTCGAGGAATCTTCTAAGCTGTACTTGAAAGCTGTAACTGCTAAGGTGAGGGCATGACTTTTCGAGAGCATTTAGCATGCATAGGTTAATGATGCCTCGTTTTACGGGTTTTGAATGAGCTGAGTTGTAAGGCAGAAGGGGTTTGTTAGCGCGCGGTGAATAGCACCAGCAAACGTGATTGTCTATGAACTTAAGGCGGATGTCAAGAAACTGTGATAACTGTGATGTGAATTGCGCGTGTGATACCTATCAAGTCTGGATAACCATCAATTGACTGAAACGCTTACCGTCCCATTGAGCTTCTAACCTGCGTCGGAGAACTGATGGAGAAACTGGTACACTCCCGCCTTACCTGGGACCTGACGAACAGGGGAATTTACCCTTCGGCCATGTCTGGTTTCCGAAAAGTACGCAGCAGCATTGACAACGTTATTGCCCTCAAAAATTGTGTCAAATTCAGCAAAAAAGAGTGGTCTATGATGATTGCTGTGTTTCTTGATGTGGAAGGAGCCTTAGAAAACGTCACGCACGAAGCAGTTCACTCAGCCTTACGATTAGTTGGCATTGGTGGACGGATGTATAACTGGTTGGGTGATTATCTGCACTAAAGATCGATTTTCATGTCAACAAGTGAAGGTGACAAAGCGCTGCGTCAAATATCTCGCGGAGTACCTCAAGAGGGGGGGGGGGGGATTTTAAATCCCACTCTTTTCAATATCTCACTTGTTAATTGGCTTGGAAAAATGCTTGCCTACTACAGTTGAAATCTCCCTTTACGCCGATGACGTCCGTATATGATGTTCCGGACGCAATAGGCGCGCTGTGCATGCCCGATTACAGAGAGCAATAGGCCGCATCAAATCATTTTTAAGTAAGCGCGGTCTCGTCATGTCGCCAGATAAAAGTTCAGCAAGGGCATTTTCGAGGTGCGCTCTTTCACGCTACGTGCTGAAAGTTGCTAGTACCCCAATACCACACGTCACAAGCCATAAATTCCTGGGGTGACATTTGACAGGCCCCTATCATGGTCCCCACATGTACAACAGCTTGAAATCAAGCTCTGCTCTTAACGCCTCTATCCTTCGTATGCTCTCCACCATCAGAAAAGGCTGCTCTAAACCTTCATTACTACAACTGTATGGTGCGCTCTGTGAAGCCCTCCTACGCTAGTCTCCCAGCTATTCAGGGTATCTCACAAACAAATATCAAATTCCTTGAAGCTATGCAAGCTAAGGCCTTGAGAATCTGCCTCGGTCTTCCCAAGGACGCTGGTACTGTAGAGGCTTGGGCAAGTTGGTGTGACACTTTTTGTGTCCCGTGCGCTGCTGAAAAACCTTCCCAAGAACAGCTCCAGAGTGGGTACTCTAGCAGAGAGCAGACGTCTATTTGCATCAGTACTGCTAACCCAGGAGCTCCTTCGTGCTCAGATGCGGCTCGTGGCTTCGTGCTCAGATGCGGCTCCTGGCTCGTGTACCTCACCATCCACTCGCAGCGCACTGCATAGAGGATGTTTCGGACCTTCTCCCACCACACTATCAGCGTCTTGTCACGACCTCCTCCCCACCTTGGAGGTGCACAGCATGGAAAATCAAGACAGCAGTTTCTGGCAACCAAAGAAAAACAAACACCCCCCGTCCTGCACTTAAATATTTAGGTCTTGAACACATTTATAAATGACACACTGCGCACCGTCACATCTACGCTGATAGCCCTGTCACATCCGTCTCATCAGCGATTGGCGTCTAGGTTCCGTCAACGCGCACCACAAGTTGGGCGTTACTCAGTCGCCGCACCTCGACTACTGGTACCGACCTGGTTGCTCTGGGAGCAGCATTTACTTACATTCTCCAACAACCGCCAACAGCGTGGGTTATTTTCAGTGACTCTCGGGCTGCATTACAATCTATAAAATCATCAGGAATCCTTCTGGAGCCGATCGTCGATTACTTAAACACATTCTACTCCGAGGCATGTGAGCTTGGCCACCGTGTTGTGCTGCTGTGGTTATCCGCTCACTGTGGCCTCGCAGGCAACGGTCACGCTGACGGTGCATCGAGGTCGGCGCATGGCGACACCTCCTTGCTCCTACCTAAACCATTTTCTTGCACTAATGGCGCGAGGCTTCTAACTACAAAATCCTGGCAGACGCAACGCTCTTTGTGGTGTGATCCGCAGCATCAATATCGACCCCTTCTACGTATCGACCCCACTTTTGACTTCCGCATGTCACGCAATATAGATAGACGTGATCAAAATTGCCTCCACTGAATTCGCCTGGACGCTGCCTTCACTAAATCCTATTTACATAAAATTGGTGCTTAAAGTAGTCCTCTGTGCCCCACATGTGGTGTGCCCGAAGATCTTCCACATTTGATCTCCCGCTGCCAACTCTTCAAAAATCATCGCAAGGCACTTTTAAGTGCTTTAGGACTCCGACAGGATGGCCCCGTGCACCTGCAGCATGTCCTTGTACCCTGGAGGGACGCGGATTCGGGTGTGCGAGGGACAAGAGCATCTTTGGTATTTTTAAGAGACACAGGTTTGGTCGACCTTCGTTGACAATTATGTTTCTTTGTGGGTTTGTGAGTGCGTGAGTGTGCTTGATTTCACCATTCACCCGTTATTTTTCTCTCTTCCTTTTTTTCATCATCCTCTTCTCTACTCTTCTTTCACCCTCAGCTGGAGTAGCATGCCAGGCCGACTACAAGGCAGACCTCTCTTGTTGTATTAAAGTCCTTCTCCTTCTCCTCCTCCCTAGAATGAGTGAGATGGAGGGTTGGCGGTGTCTTGCGGCCTGGCACGGTAGAAGAGGAGTTCTGATTTAGATTGAGAGCAGGCTAGGCCGTGCGCGCGAGTGTATGAGTCGATGGTGCTGAGGGTCGAGGCATCACTGCCTCGATTAGCCCTGACAGTGATGTCGTTAGTATAGAGGCTGAAATGTATGTCGGGTATTGGGGCGAGTAGGTGGGGAGGGGGAGTTGGAGAAGAGCTATGTTAAGGAGGATATGAGAGAGTACAGCACCCTGAGGAGTTCCCCGTGCTCCCAGTGAGACACCGGACAGCCGATGGTCGCCATGGTGAGCGTGGTTGTGCGTTCAGAGAGGTAATCTCGGACATAATTGTACATCCGCGGGCCTACGCCTAGGGCGTGGAGGCCTTCTAGGATGGCTGCGTGGGTAACGTTACCTGATCAGTGCGTACTGCCTTGCGTGTCCTTCCTGTATACTACATATTTTTTAACGTTTGTTTGTGTTTGGTTTAAGTGTGTTTCTTGTAGGCAAAGTATGTTTGGATGATATTGGGCGAGTATTTCATATATGTCATCCAGGTTCTTAAGTAGACCTCGGCAGTTCCAGAGGATAATGCTCTCGACAGCGGTATTTCTTAGTGAGAAAGCGAAGGCTAGTGAGAGTTATTTAGATGTCGCCTCCTTTGTCAGGCGACTTGACTGTAAGATGTATTTTTGGTTTCAAGCGGTCTAGGAAGCTCCGCTTCTCTTTGGGGGACTCCATCAGCGCCTCCGACACTGAGGATCCCGGTGTCATCTCCATTGCTTCCGGTGGAGGTGCGGAAGCAGACGTGGAAGCAGACGTGAATTTGTCAAGAGGGAGAGACTGCCTCTCATTTGTCTGTGTTTTCGAGAGGTATGTGAAAAGTTGACCGCTGGGACATGAAATGTTGTTGCAGCCGGAGGCTGTTTAGTGAGGGGCCGAGGTGGACTCGCATCAGCCATGCTGTATTGCGTGGCCAGCGTGACGAGACGCCACCCGGCCCCCCGGCGCTCTGCGTCACCGTAAGATCGTCCGGAGAGAAGCGATAGCTTCTTCTGCGCTTCTGAGAATGTAATGTTTTCTGTCACTTTCATCTGAATTACTTTCTTCTCATTTTGAAATGCCTGACAAAATCGTGAGTACGCTGCGTGTGGCCCGTGACAGTTTGGACATTCTACTTAAGCAAC
Organism: Amblyomma americanum; assembly: GCF_052857255.1. Lineage (NCBI taxonomy): Eukaryota > Metazoa > Arthropoda > Arachnida > Ixodida > Ixodidae > Amblyomma > Amblyomma americanum. Next base: position 18,317,825 of record NC_135500.1, read on the forward strand.
ACTTCAGTTTTCAGTTGGGTGCTATGGACACCACACTTTGCACACGTGAGTTTTCTGCGGCATGTTTGGATCCCTGTCCGTACTTTTGACAAATGAAGCATCTTCTCGGGTTTGGGTTGTAGGGACGAACTTTGCAGTGGATGAACACTGCTTTCACAGCATCGGGTGCGGAGTAACTGCTGCTGTCGGCGGCTGGCACTCGGCCAGCTGTAGCTATCGCCTCACTCCAGGTTTAACCAGAGCTAAACCACCACCAATATTTTGCTTTGTACTTCTTTTCTATCATTTTCTCAGTGGTTCTAGCGGTAACAAAAATGGACTTTTCGGCATTTGAGTCATTTCCTACACGAGAATGAACAACCAGGATATGAGGATAGTGTCCACAGTCAGGTCGGGTACTGGTGGAGCTGTCATAGGTGCGGTTTTTTTTAGGGACCGATCAAGTTTTTGAGAAGTACTGGTGCGCTATGGGTATGCTGGCGGTTCCTAGAATGTCGCCTGTGCTTTACCCCCTTGTTCACAATAAGGTCGCGGAGCTCCCCGACTGGTGGACAGAAGGGGAGCCCATCGACCGGAGCTTGACCATGGCCCCGACCGCCACCGTTCATGGTTTCTACCCTTCACCTTAACACCTATCGCCAGGGTGCGGATGACAGCTTCGGTATAGGGGCTAAGGGTCCGTGGTGGCGCCAAGCACCATCACTTAGAGGCTCAAGGTGCCCTTGCGGGCCGTCGTACTTCTTGTGCCTCGTCCTTAGGGTGCTGCAATCATGGCTGCTAGAGAAGTTGCACGATGGGTATCAAGGCATCCCTAGAAGTTTAGCATTGGCTAGAGTTGGTTTGGTGGCCAGGCCTTGGTGAACAACTTGCGTAGCGGGCGGAAGTGTGTGAAACTTGCGCGCGATGCGCGACTCAGAATGCAGAGCCGTCGATGGCCTCAGTGTATCAAAAGATTCTGCTGCACTCTATCCTGCTATTCTAACTGGAGCTGGTTGTTCCAGTTAGTGAGTTCTTGCTTTTTCACATGGCGTTGTTAGAAACACTTCGACATTCTTCGGAGTGTTTCACGTGAAACGAGAACGTGACGAAAGAGAGGCGATGTGGAGCAAGCATACACATTTCTGGTTGGGCCGGCAGGCGCGTCACGCAGCCAATAACCTGAAGGCTGTTCAGTTTTTAAGGTTCCCTTAGCCCAGGGCAATGTACGCTGCTCGTTTAATGATGTTACCTTCTATTATTTCTCATTGCTTTTTTATGCAGACCGCAGGTGATTTTTAATTCGCGAAGCTAAGAACTTTGCGCTTCATTTTTTGAACGTGGTTCATTTTTTATGCGGTAAAAGCGCACAAGCAAGAACAATTGTTACTGAAAAGGAGTCATGGCAGGGGCCGCTTAGCCGGTTCTTGTTGGAAAATTTTGGTAAGCTTGATGTAGAAGACCCCTTTCTTACCAAAAAATCTGATGAAATTTGTGAATTCTCAGAATCGCATCGTGATGTTGGACGCGACTTTTCGGTTGATGTTGTCGATTTATTTTATTCTGTTTCCCACGAAGCTTTGTTCACTGTAGTCAGTGAGTGCATTGAAAGTAAAGACCCTGCTGCTTTTAAAAATACTGCGGGCGTATCTATCGTTGAGTTTTTAACCCTTTTACTGTTTTACTTACAATCTGCCTTCGTAACATTTGACGAGCAGTGTTTTCTGCAGAAAGCTGGCATATGTATATGTTCCTGTGTTGCACCTGCTTTGTTTACTATATTCATTTCCCAAAAGAATCAAATTTTGCACCAGGTTTTACCAGTTAGGGACGCTTTTTAAAGTGTTGAGATATGTTGACGACTTTTTAATAATTTCTACTCAGGACGGAAGTTTGAACTTCGAAGAAAGTGTGCGCGATGTTTTATTCTTATTTAGACAACATGGAAGTGACAAAAAAGGAGCTCCTGCCATATGCTTCTGCTCATTCCAAGCCAATTAAAAGGGGGATCGCTTCACTTTGCCTCGAATCCGCCCTCAGACAATCACGCTCTCACAAGATGCAACTAAGTTTTCAAAACCAATTGTCCAGGCTGTCTTCAGCTGCGTTCCCTGGTTCGCTCGTAACGGCGGTCGCTGAAAGTCTGCTACAGAAGATGAAGAGGAAGGCTGTGAGAGCTGGGGAAGATGTCCCTCGAGAAGAGGTGGTGCGACCTGTGGCGATGCCCTAGGTGCGCAAGTTAGCCCACAACTTGAAAAAGGTCGCGAGTAGGCATCGTGTGCCGCTTGTTTTTTCAGCCCCTGATAAGCTCGGAAGCCTTTGCTCTCGTATTGAAAGAGGACGCAAAGAAGAGAGAGGGTGTGGCACAAAACATAGGCGATCGTTCATGAAGTGCGCCGAAGGAGTCGGCTACAAAATTCCCCTGTCGTGCGGCAGCTTTTATATAGAGAAATCTAGGCGCTGCTTTAACGAGCGAATCAGGGAACACAAAAGAAATGTTGAGCAAGATGCCTAAGCATATAAAGCCCTGCCCGTCATGCTCTTGTGAGCCATGTTTTTCCGGTGCGTGAATTCTATCAAAAAGCAAAGATACAAAAGCCAGAGAATTCATAAAAGTTTTTTACGTTGCAAAGAAAGGAAGCATGCGCGTCAGCGAAACGTCCATATCTTTGTATAAGGCTGAGAACAACTTTTTCACTCGTTCGCTATCATATCAGTTCTTAAGATGGTAGTATTCCTTGCATGTAAGATGGTATATATTTGTGCGTGTTGCCTTCGAATATATCAGTTGCGATGGGTTCTCCGTTCCGTCTTTCTGCCTTGTGTTGTGTCTGTTTTCGCGCCTGTAACCAAAGGTGTACAGTTAGTAACTTACCCAGCAAGACGTTCTTTTAAAGGGCCACTGACCACCCTCTGGTCGAAATTATTTTCTACCCCTCTCGTAGCGAGGCATCGTCCCCGAATGGCGCGGCCGCAAATATTTTTTGAAAAGACCCGTTAATAGCGTCGTTACAGCCATCGCATCGAGTAGGTTTCGCAAGGGGAATTCACCCTTCCTCCTCCGATGTTAGCCGGAGGTGGGGTGTCTGGTGGAGTACGTCACATGGCAACGTCATGGCCCCGCCTTGAAAAGAAATTCTTTTTTCCTACCCGGGATATTTCCTTGGGGCCGGGGGGGAGGGGGGGGGGGGGGGGCGGAGCGGCGGGGTCATCCAACATCCTCTCTATTTTGCTCCTCGGGTTTCCTCGGGGTATTTCCTCGCGATTTGTTTCTTTGTCCTTCCTCGCTTTAGTCCTTTTTGTTTGTTTCAAGCATTTTTTTTCACCTTATCCTCTCCCTACCCTGCCATTCCCGGTGGGGTATGCAGCAAAACAGCTTGACCGCTGTCTTTTCCCGGCCTGTCTTCGTCTCCCGCTCCTCCACCGTCATTGCGCATTGCTTGAGGCGCGTGCTTTGGCGACCTTGCTCAGCTGTGGTGGGGGTGGTGGTGGCGGTGAAAGCGTCTATTTGAAAATTGCAGAGAGGTTGCGTGGGGATCAGTCCCTAGTGGGCCGCTCCCCTTACAGTAGTACTAGGTGGACTCCCTTATTCAGGGACCCCATTGGTCTGGGCCGCCACTCGAGCTCGCTGAACAAGGGCTTGTTGGGCCGGTATGTCCAGGCAGCTGAGCAGGGCCGCCTCCAAGTCCTCTCGGGTGGGGGAAGGGGTTAGGGGCGGAAGAGGAGGATAGTGTTGACATGCCCAGACCATGTGGAACGTGTCAGCCACCTCCCCACAGAAAGATCAGAGGCCAGAGAAAGAAGTGTCGAAATGTTTGAGTACTTCCGGGCACAGTAGAGTGTTAGGAAAAAGTCTAAGCAGTATTGTCTCGTCCGCTTTCCCTAGCCCCTTGAGAGGAGCCGGGTACTGACGGTGCGAGTCCCGGTAATAAGCGGAGATATCCGCTGTGCTCGCAGATGTTTTAACGCGACAGCGTTAAAGGCCCCGTGTCGCAGAAAAGCAGATGTCGTCGGCGGCGTTGACCATGAGCAGAAAAATTAATGTGGACTAGCTCAGCTAATCCAGGATATACAAAGCGAAAGATTCCCACGTTCACTGTGTTCTTTGGCGTTGTCGTAGACAATAGAGAGTTTTAGTTTCACGTACGTAGAGGCTTCACGTACGTAGAGCTCTTACGGGTGACCAGTGCGCATGCGCAGAACGCAAAGGTTATGACCGAGTCTCACGTACGTACGTGAGATTCGGATTTTTACGTTGCGGTCTTTGCGTTGCTTGCGTACGTAGCGTTGACATATGGCGGCACCCTGCCCGCCGGTTCACGGCGATAACAGCTTCGTCGCTAATCCCTCGAGGCGATATGGTGTTCTAAACTGCTGTATTCGCCTTCGAATTGCCCATTCTTACCCTCGCATAAGGTTTCAAGCGACAAATAGCTTTTGTTTTTCAGACAGAAGGGCGATTTTTCAGCTGCTAAGCCTGACGAAGTAGCGTTGGTCGTCGTCATAGCAACGGTCTCGCTATAAATGGCTTCGCTTAATGACTTGTCTTGGATGATTTTGGCTACAACCAGTGTCTGTGTTTCTTAGTAGATGGCGCAAGGCGTAACGCGCGGCGTGTTTCGCGTACGTGTAACTATAAGGGTTTCAAACCACCTGCGTGCACGCTACGTAGACTTCTCACGTTTACGTACGTGAACCCTCTACGTACGTGAAACTAAAACTCTCTAATGTTCTAGACAGAGATGGCTTTGAGGAAAGGAAGGGCCCATAACTGGCACCCTGGATATGCGGACGCCTCATTCATGCTTTGATACATGTGGCGATGGTGAGAGAGAGATGTGGCCTGAATGAAAATGCGCTGACAGAGTTGTGGCTGACAGCGGCACTGCAGCAATAGCTAGGCCGCAGCGTTCATTTGGTGATCAATCTCTCGCGATCAACCATTAACTGCATGCCACCTCCCAGGGTTGCAGGGAGGGCGCGCTGCCTATCCAGCGTGCTGAACACAATCAAAGCAGGCTTTTGCAGTTGGAGACCAACGCCATGCACATGAAATAATAATAATAATTGGTTTTTTTGGGGAAAGGAAATGGCGCAGTATCTGTCTCATATATATTTGGACACCTGAACCGCGCCGTAAGGGAAGGGATAAAGGAGGGAGTGAAAGAAGAAAGGAAGAATAGGTGCCGTAGTGGAGGGCTCCGGAATAATTTCGACCACCTGGGGATCTTTAACGTGCACTGACATCGCACAGCACACGGGCGCCTTAGCGTTTTTCCTCCATAAAAACGCAGCCGCCGCGGTCGGGTTCGAACCCGGGAACTCCGGATCTGTAGTCGAGCGCCCTAACCACTGAGCCACCGCGGCGGGGCGCACATGAAAGCGAAATTGAGGTTTCCACTGACCCACGGGGCCGGTTGTGCTCCTTTCCTTTCGGAAAATGAACGGCGTTTGCAAAGTTGTCAACGCCAATGAACTCTTAGAACGCCGTCGGCTCGCTTGATTTGTTTGGTTTTTGAGGAAAGGAAATGGCACAGTAACCGTCTCACATATCTCGGTGGACATCCGAGCCGCGCCGTGAAGGAAGCGATAAAGGAGGGAGGAAAAGAAAAAAAGAGAGAACTGAAAATTTAATGTTGCTTTTGAGGAAAGGCACGGCGCTGCGCAGCGGTGGAACACCTGTGGCTCTGTTACAGTGAAGAGCTCGGTGCTACTAGTGGCGCATGTGCAATAGTGACTAGGGAGAGAGAAATATCCGCGGCGAGGCGCGCGTTGTGAGGGTGGTGGTGGTGAAAACATTTATTAGGGATGAATAGGAGGTACGTTTGGATCAGCCCGTAAGGGACCGATCCGTACAAGCACTAGGTGGAGGTCCCTAGTATGGGACCCCAGTGGCGGTTGCCGCCGCCCGGGCGCGCCCGACTAAGGCTTGTTGGGCCTGTAAGTCGTGGCAGCCGAGCAGGGTCGCCTCCCAGTCCTCCCGGGTTGGGTTGGGGATGGGGGGAATAGCGGGGTTGGAGGGGCAGGCCCAAACCATGTGATAGGTGTCAGAGGACACTGCACTACAGTGTGGGCAGCTGCCACTAAAGGAGGGGTCAAAATGTTTTAGCGCTGCCGGGCACAGCAATGTATTGGTGAGAAGGCGGAGAAGGAGCCGCTCATCCGCCTTCTTCAGGCCTTTACATGGACTAGGGTAAAGGCGATGACAATTTTGATAATATGTTGTAATATCTTTGAATGTATAGACCGGATTAAAATCGGGTTCCTGATCGGATGGGGAGGAGAAAACAGCCCGGTGAGAGAGCGCGCGGGCGGCTGCGTCTGCTGCCTCGTTTCCTGCCAACCCCTGATGAGCAGGGGCCCATATGAGGTAACGGTGTGCGGGGTCCGTATCCCGTATGCAATTTTGGTATATTCGATAGGCTAGGAAGGGAGTGCAGCCTTGTTCGACGTTCCGACAGGCCCCTCGCGAGTCGGTGATTATGTATTTTGAATTGGAATGTGAGGCCGCGAGAGCAATCGCGACCTCTTCTGCTTGTGTTACACTGCGGGCTCTGAAAGTTAGGCCGTTAACTGTGTTGCTGTTGTGAACTACCGCGGCCGTGTACCATCCCCCGTGGTGAGGGCCGGAGGCGTCCACGTAGTAGACACCTGTTTTGTTGCCATAATATCGGGCTAGCGCTTCCGCTCGTGCCAGGCGCCGACCATTATGGTCTTCGTGTGACATGTTTGCTGGAAGAGGCCGCACGTGGAGGGCACGTCTCCACAGTTCCGGGATGCGAAACCTGTCTTCCATTGGAGGGGTGTGTTGGATATGGAGTCGAGCAAGAAGGCGGCGACCCGACTCCGTTAGCGACAGGCGCGTGTACTGGTTTGTAAGGTGCGCCTCCCGGAGCTCCCGGAAAGTGTTCACCACCCCAAGAGCCATAAGCCGGCTGTTTGAAGTAGTGATGGGGAGGTCAAGGGCACGTTTAACAATTTTGCGAAGGATGACCTCAAGGGCGTCCTCCTCTTGTTTCCGTAGGTGGAGATAAGGAGTCTAATAGAGAATTCGACTAGTTACGAAGGCGTTTGCCAGCCGCAAGGCATCCTTACTTCGTCACCCTCCGCGTTTGTTGGAAACCCGGCGGACCATGCGGCCCACCTGGTCCCCCACCTTACGGAGTTTGGCCAATGTAGTGTCTGGCCGCCTGTGTTTGTGGATGTAGAGTCCGAGTACCCGTATCTCATCACTTTCGCGTATGGGACCGCTCTCAAGAGAGGGATATATTTTAGTTGTGCACTTCTGTGAGGGGCGGAGGTGCACAAATTCCGATTTTTGAGGGGTACAATGAAGACCGCAGCGGCGGGCGTAGCGGTCTACTATCGTCGCCGCTGTTTGCAGGCTGGTTTCAATGTCTCCTGTGCTGCCCTGTGTGGCCCACAGAGTGATGTCATCGGCGTACAGGGCGTGCTGCACGCCGGCGACACCACTCAGCTGGGCCGGCAGGTGCATCATGGCCAGATTAAAAAGCAGCGGGGAAAGTACCGCGCCTTGAGGGGTTCCCCGCGTGCCGAGTAGGTAAGGACCATGGTCTCTATCTTGAATTCGAATGTAGGATTGACGATCCATTAAAAATTGGCTTATGTATTGGAATGTGTTGAGGCCACAGTCGGTGTGACTTAGGTTAGTGAGTATGATCTCATGTGTTACATTGTCAAATGCCCCTTTAAGATCCAGGGCGAGTACTACCCGGTCATTATGGGGGCATTCGAGGGGGTCAAGGACTTCCCGATTGAGTTGCAGGAGGACATCCTGTGCGGATCTGTGTGGGCGGAATCCGAACATGGTGCTCGCAAAGACTTGTTTGTGTTCAAGATATGTAGATAACCGATCCCGCACCATCGTCTCCATTAGTTTGCCCACACATGAGGTGAGAGAGATGGGGCGGAGGTTATCTGTGTCAATTGGTTTGCCAGCTTTAGGAATAAAAGTCACCAAAGCCGTTTTCCATTCGATTGGCAGGGGGGTGTCCCCGCGCCAAATCGCATTGACATATTCCAGGAGGGACTGGTATGCCAAGTCGGGCAGGTTCGTCAAAAGCTTGACGGTGACCTTATCCCGTCCTGGCGCAGTGCCCCGTTTCATTTTGGCGAGAGCCGCCCGCAGATCATGGAGCTGGAAAGGTTGATCCAGCTCCGTGTTCTCTCTGCCTGCATAAGAGTACGCAGATCCACGGGGGTCTTGGGCTGTACATAGATACTGGTCCCGAAGTTTCTGTGCCAGTTGAGTCGTGTTGCCAGGAAAATGGTGCATGGCTTGCTGCAAATGTTTTTGTGTTTCGGTTCGTGTTTGGGTTGGGTCGAGTAGGGCTCGAAAGAGACGCCAAGTGTTTCGGCTGGACATTTGTCGCGCGGCCGTGTTGCATCTATCTACCCAGTTGGAGTCGGCGAGTTGGGCCGCGTACTCTGCCGCTTTCTGGGTAAGCTCGGCAATTCGAGCTTTAAGCTTTCTGTTGTGTTTCTGGCGTCGCCAACGGCGGACGAGGCTGCGACGGGCTTCCCAGAGGTGTAGAAGGTGGTTATCCACGTCCGTGACCGCCTCTGAGAGCTGGATGTGTGTTTCATGCGAGGAAAGGTGTGCCAGCAGCTGTTGGGACCATGCTGTGTAGCCTTGCGCGGAAATGGGTGTATTATCAAGTGAGTTAAAATTTTGCCTGAATTTCGTCCAATCTGGGATATGGGCTTGTGTTCTGGGACGCTTGAGGGGGCGTGTGCGTAGTGTAGTGTTAATGATGCAGTGGTCGCTACCGAGGGTCTCCTCGGTGTTGAGCCAGTCTGCGTGTTGTATGTTGCGAGTGAAGGTTAAGTCCGGACACGTATCCTGTGTCACGGAATTTCCTAGCCGGGTTAGGTGGACAGGGTCCGTGTGGAGGGTGAGGCCCAACGTGGACGCAAGCTCCGCCAGCTTACGCCCGCGTGACTCCTCCTTGCGATACCCCCATTGCTGACTGGGAGCGTTAAAGTCGCCCACAATAAGCAGGGGATCGCGGCCCGCTACTCTTAGCGCGCGGCTAAAGAAGTCCGCAAAAGTCACTCGCTTTAGTTTGGGAGAGCAGTACACGTTGAGTATATGCAACGGTGGGTCCCTGCGGCGGACTGGTAGGAGGGTCACCATTACATAAGAGTACTCTAGTGGGAGGTCGAGATCCACTAGATTTGCTGTGTAGTCTTTGTGGACAAGAAGACAAGACGCGGGATCCTGTTGGAACGTCGTGTAATTTGAAATTGTGGCGCCCAGGCCTGGCTCTTGGAGGGCAGGCAACCACGGCTGGTAAGAACTCGAAATTTTCAAGGTAGAGGCGGAAATTGGCCCGCTTAGTGCGGTCCTTAAAGCCTCTACAGTTCCACTGTGTTATTGAAGTTGACATGGCCGAATTGGAGATGGCGGAATTCCTTTGATTAAGGTGTCTCGCCATGATTTAAAATTCTTGGGGGGGGGGGGAGGAGGAGGGATTGGCTGCCTCAGAGCCAGCTACTTGCGCCATCAAGGGGGTGATGACGGAAGGAGCGGGGCAGTTGTCCTCATTGTCCGAATCAATAATCAGACTGGTGAATTTTGAAGGGCGGGATACGTCCCTAATGGGTCCCGTCCGACGGAGGAGACGGGGGTTGTCCGAGATGTGTTTTGAGACCACCGCGGGGACGGCAGATTTGACCTTTGTCAAGATCTGGTCCATGGCGGTCTCGATCATATATCGCAATTTAGAGGTTAAGCGCTCCTACATCGCAGAGATGGCTGTCACGAGGGCAGGCGAGATCTCCGCGTCGCTCTCCATTGCGTCCGAGTTCTGCGGGCTCGGTGCGGCGGACGCCAATTTTGATTCTAAATTTTGAATTTTGTTGAGCAAAAGCTCATTCTGTGCCCGGAGCACGTCTATCTGTTTTTTGTATTCCGCGTCGAGTGCGGAGACGGTTACGGGGGAGGGTGAGGGATGGGAGGAAGAGGAGGCGATCTCAGCCCAGCTGCTCACCTGTTTGTGGTGTTGAGGCGCTGACGCCCGGGCGTCGGCAGCGCCAATTGTCTTGAGGGCCGGGAAGTGGCCAGTGTCTCTGCCGCTGGGCGGTGGAGGCGCCGTCTTCTTCCCGGGCGCTGGTTTCACCGACGGTGAAGAAGGTGACGATGTCTTGTGGTCGGTGCCGTGAGCACCACGCGGCGTTCCGCCACCGGCACCTGGTTTTGAATGACTTGGCTGCTTGCCAGGTCGCTGGTTTTTTGGCACCTCTGGGCGCTTAGCCTTGGGGCCATGCACCTTGAGCTGCCGGAATTTTCCCGTGCAGTCGCGGGAGTTGGTAGCGTGGGCTTGCCCACAGACTGCACAGGACAGACTGCATTCATGCTGCGCCTTGACTCCGTCGACGGTCGGCGCCGTTTGGCTACACAGGCCGCACTTTTCATCCGGGCAGGGGCAGGTGTCTGCTCGGTGGCCCACAGTGCCGCACCGCACGCAGGCCGGAATGGTTCTCTTGTACGGACGCACAAGGGTCACCTCAGAGTTGTAATGCACATATCGCGGCACCACTTTTCCCACGAAGGTGAGCGACGCGACGTCGGATTTGCCAAGCTTGCGGATATCGGCAAGCTCTCCAGCACGCCACTGGATCTTGTTTTGGAGGGACTCACTGGTCTCGTGCTTGGCCACGGTGATGACGCCGCGGCACACGTCTCCAGTGAGTTTCAACTGGCCGTACATGGAGAGCTGGCCCTTCAGTGATGTTAGTTGAAAATCCCGCAAAAGCTTGTCCGCGACGTGCGGCTCTCTGGTGCCTGCGACGATCAGGTTTTGCTCTCATGTGGGGAGCAGGCTGAGGGATGCTGCGGCCTTGGCGCCCAGGTAGTCCGCGAACGCTGCTCCCAGCTCGCCATGTTGGTAGACATCCCTGAGAGCGACGGTCACCCGGGGCTTCAGGATGATGACGATGTCTTCTGGATGAAGACGCGGCAGTGGCTTTGGTTTCCTAGAGGGTCCGGTCTTAGACTGGGCCCCTCCGTGAAGCGCTGCAGCGCGCGCAGCAGCGCTGTGCCGTGTTGAGCGGCCTGCCGACGTGGCGTCCGCTTTCTTGGAGGCGGCGTCCCGCTTGCGGGAGCGGCGTTCCACTAGTTTGAGGAGCCTGGGGTTCTCGATGGGCGTAGAATCCGGACTCTCAGGCGTTGGAGCTGAAGGAACCTCGGACCAGGCCATGGCGTCCGGGTCGTAGCCGCGTTGTACTTTTTGGGCAGCCATCTTGACACGGGTGGGCGACTCACTCACGGCCGAGCGTCGGCGTAGGCGTTAGGCCTAGCGCCGTCGCCACGAAACGCAAGTGAGGATCGGCCCTAAAATGGGTAAATGTTGCCCCACCTGTGTGTGAGTGGTGTCCACAGGTAGCTGTCGACTTCGCGAACAAAGACGCGGCTGTGTTGACGGGGTTCCGGCCGAGGAACCGTGGCTCCAGCCAAAAGTTGGTGGAGACGATGCGCTGTATGTCCACTCGCTTCGCGCGCTCACAGCGCCCTCCCCGCGCGTTGTGAGGTCATGTGCCTCCTCGGTGTACCGCCACGGCGAAATCGCAAGTTCGCGGCCAGTAAAGCTCTCGCTTTAAAATCCCTTTTCCCCCTCCTCCTCCTCGCAATGTACGTTACTGCCCCAACAGATAGCGCGTGATGGCAGCACCTCCCGCTCGTCTCGTTCGGGCGCAGTGGGAACGTGCGGCCACGCAGGAATCACGCGTTGAGCGGCGAACAACGCAGCGCACATCCAAAGTGCGTTCACCACGAAGCTTGCGGCTTGCTGCCCGTTCGTTCGGCACAGAAGCTATTGTAACGAAGCGTACGTCGGGACGGAACGGTGGCTCCGCCGCCTCGAAGAAGTTGATCAGCAGGTGTCGATGGGTAGCATGAATTAACTTGATTTATTTAAAATGGGCCCAAAATATCATTTAAACTGAACAAACTGATACAAACTGAGACATGGGAGAGGCATTTGCCCTGCAATGGGTGTAGTAAGGCTGATGATGATGATGATGATGATGATGATGATGATGATGAAACTGATACAAAAGGCCTAAGAGTAAATAACGCAGTCAGTCATACGAAGGGGCACGCAACATCTTCCGAGCAGAGGTCCCGAGCAGCAGGACCGCAACCGTTCCTCCATCGTCTTCGCGCCAAAAACCCCCTTTTAAATACGTTTGCCCAGGATCCTGGGGACACTTTTAGTAACCAATAGGAAATGCTGTTGTCGAAGCCAATGAGAACGATTTCTTTAAAACGAAAGCAGCCAATAGCACGCCGGTGCCCGCGAGGTTGTTTACTCGAGAGCACCGCGCAAATTCCACGAAGACGCGCGCATTTCCGCTTGGCACACAGATACAAACACACAGAACGACATCCGAAACAAAGGGAACGCAAAGCTCCCAGTCAGTGCACCACGCGACCCGCCGCTCGCGCTCTCAGCCCTCGCGGCTCGTCTCCGACGCATCTGGTCCGCTGGGCAGTGTGCTGCCCGAAGCAATGACTTCGCGCGACTCTCCTGGAAACCACAGGGGGTCCGCGCGCCCGCTCTGGTGTCTCGGACACGGCCTTGGAAGACATTGTCCCCCTGCAGGCAGCTAACCGTGCGTCTCAGTGCGTTTTACTTTAACTAAACATTCGAACAAGTCCGGCAGGCGGTCGCACAACGCCTGCTTACAAAGAGCCAGAGGGAAAACGGCTCTGGCAAATGTCGGGGTGTGAGCCTCTCTAATGGCTCCCCGCACAGCAGCGAGCACAAAGACAGCAACAGTCGCACCGCGGGGAGAACACATTCCGCTTGCTCGAAAAACTGGCGCGCGAAACCTGTGAAGCTCGCTACGCGACACTATGCTGGCTTTCGTGGCATCGGGTTAGTCGAGAACGATGTGCCGACGAACTACGACTGCAACTGGAGTCCCGCGCGTTTCTGCAGTGCGCCTGGCAGCGCTTCTACGTGGTTTGCCGCTCCGCGCTTCCGTTTCACGGTACGTGGCGGAGCGGTTTGTCTAAAGGCGCGCTCACATTAGCGGGAAAACGCGCAACGCTGGACGTTTTCCGCGTGCCGCTTCCCGCGCAAGCCGGTTTTTCTCCCGCGGACAGCCTGCTCTGGCAAGGCGTCGCGCCGAACGGGCGATGGCGTTCGGTGTACTCCCTGGCAGTGCTGCAACACGCTGTCGCGTTCCACTCTTAAAGGCGAAGCTTAAGCGTCCTCCAAATGTTTTCTGCACTCCGCGCCTTCGATGTTATCTGAGGCTGCTTTGCCTAGCAGACGTTTTTGCCTAGGATCGTGGTTCGACTCCACTCGCTACATGCACATCCAACGACGAAACAGCGTCGTAACATTTTCTCCGCACACTGAACGATCGAGAGGTGCGATAGGCTCGACCACCTCAACAAGTTAGCAAACGCATCCTTTCATATAACTTTGTTTTTGTCAGTGACATACCCAGTTAGCGAGTTTCCTTTTCACGGATGTTTTTTTTTTGTGCGTGTATGTGTGTAAGAGAGGTCTCCCCGCCGTTTTACGACCGGAGGGGCGGGAGTCGCTTTTCTTCGAAACGCATAGCGAAGCGCGGAGCCGGAAACCGTCCGGTATTTCTTGGAATTGCACATTTGCACTTCTCCGTAGGTGTTTATGAATTCTGTGCGTTTGTGTATTTTCTCTGCTCCTAAACTTCCTGTCTCTCAACGAAGCCGAGAAGAACCAAGGCAGCAGCAGTGTAGACAAGATGGACGAGCGACAAGCAGTGTGTCTGCGGAGCGGTCGAGTGTGCGAGAGAGGTAAAGGCTCTACGACACACGAGACGGCACACGCTCAAAACACGCTGAACCATACACGAACTGGCACGAATAACTAAAGACCTTTTTTTTGAGGGGGGGGGGGGGAGGGAGGGAGGGAGGGAGGGAGGGAGGGAGGGAGGGGAGGGGATTCTATGCGTGTGCGTAAACGGAAGGCCATGGGCTAGTGAAGTTGCCGAGTTGTTGCTCAGGGACCGATCGCGCGCGCACACCGAAGCTGGTAGCTTGGTTTTGTATGAGTTAGTTTTTAAAGCGAAAGCTTTATTAATAATAATAATAAATGTTTTTTTGGGGAAAGGAAATGGCGCAGTATCTGTCTCATATATCGTTGGACACCTGAACCAGCTTTATTAAAAATAATAATAATTGGTTTTGGGGGGAAGGAAATGGCGCAGTATCTGTCTCATATATCGTTGGACACCTGAACCGCGCCGTAAGGGAAGGGATAAAGGAGGGAGTGAAAGAAGAAAGGAAGAAGAGGTGCCGTAGTGGAGGGCTCCGGAATAATTTCAACCACCTGGGGATCTTTAACGTGCACTGACATCGCACAGCACACGGGCGCCTTAGCGTTTTTCCTCCGTAAAAACGCAGCCGCCGCGGCCGGGTTCGAACCCGGGAACTCCGGATCAGTATTCGAGCGCCCTAACCACTGAGCCACCCCGGCGGGGAGCTTTATTGGCCGCAAACTCACGATTTCGGCGTGGCGGTACTCCTTCGAGGCACGCGACGTCACGCGTGCCTCGCCGCGGAAGGTTACTGTGCTTCGCACGCTCGCCGCGCCATCTGGCATGACGTCACACCGCGCCGCTAGCCGCCGCCTCCGTTTGGTAGGACGTGACACCGCGTTCCTCGTCGTCGCGCTCGCCTCCGCTCGCTTCGACAGCTGCGTCGCATGCGTGATAAGATGTCGCAGGATTGAAAAGGAGCTGGCGTGCGCCGCAACCACAGTTCAGGCGACAGTATGGACGGCGACGATTCTGATAAGCTGGAGGAGGCCTGGGATCGACAGCGGAACGAGATGAAGAGGAAACGAATCGCCCAGGAAACAGACGAACAGCGCGCCGAACTACTGGCTAAACGCCGCCGTGAATATGCAGCCGCGAGACAGGCACGTTTAACGTCCGGTGTCTCGACCGCTAGCAGCAGCGACGGCAACCGGAGGAGAGACCTGAGTCCTGCTTCACTGAAGACGGCCCGTGATGAACGATGGAATAGGACCAAGAGACTTCAGCGGCGGGCTCAAGAAACCGAAGAACAACGTTCCGTTAGCCTAGAGAATAGGCGTGAGAGTGACGCGACCCCTTCAATCCTTGGATAGCCTCGGTGTGGAAATCAAACATGGACCTACCAGTTATACTGGACGTTTATGCCTGTGCTTCATACGTTGTGAAATATGTGAACAAGGCCAACCGGGGAGTTTCACACTTGCTTTCGCTGCATATATCCTGGCATCGCAGAGCCAAGCCACTGCCATTTTTTTTTTTTGTCGGGGCTCCTCGAGAGGCCGGCATCCCGGCGCCGCCGAAGTGGGTTTGTTTTGATGCAAATGCGGCAGATGGAGGCAACGACTGTTAACAGGCAGTGAGGCGGCCCGGCCTTGCAACGTCGCGTTGAGGCCACAAGGTGCGGCCGACGCGCGCACCCCTGGAGTTTTGAGGGAGGGTGCGTGTAAATTTATTGCTTTGGACAGCACAGCGCCAGACGGACCGGGACCGGGTGCCGCAGAGCGAGCAGCAAGGGGGGGGGGGGGGGGGGGAGCGTGTCCAGGGCAGCGCGCGTGGTTTGCACTGGGTGTTCGCCTTCCGTGTGCCTCCACTGGCGTTTTTGTGCGTTTGTGTCTCTGTTTTGTAACCAAGCGGAAATGCGGAACGTCTTCGTGAAATTCGCGGGGTGCTCGGGACACAACAACCCCGTGAGCACTGACGCACTATTGCTCCTTTAGTCTGAACGAAATTCTCCTGATGGTCTCTAACAAGCGCATTTCCTACTGTTTATAAAAAGGGTACCCTGAATACTGGGAAAGGGGATTTAAGGGCGAGTTTCTGGCGAGAAGAGAGGAAGATAGGAGGGCAAGTCGCTGGTGAGCGCCCGTGCAATAAAGTACATCGTGCCCGAAGAAGTTGTCCAGTCTGTTCCACAGAGTCTCGCCGGATCACCGAACCATCAGAAGACTTCAAGGTAAACACCATCAATATCTCGATCACCAAGATCGATCGATCACCCATCAAAAACAAACGGGGCTTATTTCTATTTGCACTTGCACGGAAGTCAAGTCTCGTTGGGTGCGGATCCATACGTCGAATGTTGTGGTTTTCGTGTAGAACCCACCCTGCAGAACTATAACTTGCGCAATGGAGAAGAAGAAAAACCTTCAGTGCAGGTGGCGCACATGTATCAGCTCGCAGGGTGAATGTGAGTGTACGTGAAAAGGCATAGGGACGCTCGTTTACAAGTTTCCGCATTCATATTCAAGCAGCCAAGCTACCCCAGCTTGCTATACATCGCGCTGTGAACCCACCGCGACATAATCGAAACCCAGCCGAAGAAAAAATTGAGAATTGCACAGTTTGGTTTGTGTGCGTGTGTGTGTGCGCGCGCGCGCGTGTGTGTGTGTGTGTGTGTGTGTGCGTGCGTGCGTGCGTGTGTGTGTGTGTGTGTGTGTGTGTGTGTGTGTGTGTGTGTGTGTGTGTGTGTGTGTGTGTGTGTGTGTGTGTGTGTGTGTGTGTGTGTGTGTGTGTGTGTGTGTGTGTGTGTGTGTGTGTGTGTGTGTGTGTGTGTGTGTGTGTGTGTGTGTGTGTGTGTGTGTGTGTGTGTGTGTGTGTGTGTGTGTGTGTGTGTGTGTGTGTGTGTGTGTGTGTGTGTGTGTGTGTGTGTGTAAGACTACGTCTTTAGAAGAGCAAAAGCGGAGACCAACCGCAGGACAGTCTTGTTGCAGTGGGATAGAAACTATTTCACCAAAAAGCCACAGAGGAAGGTAAAATTGTTTTAGGATGAAAGTAAATGCTGTTGAGCACTCACCTGGTTGCACTTCCGAACCTGTAAGAGAAAAGAAGAAGACACTCCTGAGTTTATACCACCAGCAAGTCGTTCTAGATGATATTTGATTGTACAAACGTATGTCATGTAAGCTTAAATAAATCTAATCATGGTAGGAAACTCAAAACCTTTTTTGTGAATGCTTTTAAGTTGCGCTAATTTTGAGCCAAGATAACAATTCATAATTTAAGAGAATATGCTTGCGGGATAGTCGGTTCACGTTGTGGAAAGGCGTAAAAATAACGACGACAAGAGGTGCCTATGGTGTTGCACTCGTTTCTACGCCGGTTCCTTTTTGCGTAGTCTTAACCTTTATGGAACTAGTGATGCACATCGGGGGCTAACCGTGTGCGGACTTCGACGCTCTCGTTCATGATTCGTCTGTGTACGGCTCGCGTTCCTCCAGGAACACCTGCGCACGAAACGTTTAAAAAGACTGCCCTTTATACGCCTCCTCTCCTATAAAGGGCAGTCTTTTTAAACGTTTCGTGCGCACGTGTTCCTGAAGGAACGCAAGCTGTACAAAAACGAATCATGAACAAGAGCGTCGAAGTCGGCACGCGGTAAAGATGGTCCGGACCAGGACGATTTTTTCTTTAGCTGCGAAGTTTTTGAGAAAGCTGTATAGCTTTCCTCTGTAGCCGTATGGCGGCGCTTGGGTGGATGCCAATGAGTAATTGCTCCCTTATTATGGTCGAAGGCATTGTCTCCCAGCCTCAGCGTGCGAATTGGATGTGTTGCAGTTGACCATGAAGTAACTCGTTCACACAGTGTCAGAGCTCGGGAGTATCCCGTTGCTCAAGGGAATTCATGGCCGTAAAAACATAACTGATCGTCCTGAGTGCGAAGTACTCAGAAGCGCCACAAGTGGAAGGCTTGCCATTGTTCTTTCCTTTCACTCTTTTTCACTACAGCTGCTCTATAAGTGCTATCCAGTTGCTTTATGTCCGGAAGCAACTGGCTACGCATTATAATAATGCGATATTATTAGAAGCCTCATGATGGAAAATACCATGGCGTGGTTATTTATAAAATCTGCTGATTCGTCGAGGCAGCGATGACGCCAAGGGTCTTTTTTTATGCTCAAGTCCTGATTAGTCGACGGGATGTGTGACGCCATGATTGGTTCATGCCGTAGTTTATGGGGTTTAACTTGACAAAGGGACTCAGGCTACGAGAGACGAAGTGTTAGATGGCTCTGGATAATTTCCATCACCTGGGGTTACACGGCCGTCCAGAAGTTGGCCTCCTTCGAAATACGACCCCTGCCGCCGGGATCAAACCCATGGCTTACGAAGCAGCAGCCGAGGACGACATGCGCTGAGCTACCGCAGCGGCTTGAATCACATTATAAATCAACGCTACCGGGCCGAGCTATCAGGTACGATATGCAGGTGACATAGTCGAGTGGTTTCCGGGGAGTATGACAGTACAATACAACACAATACAAGGAGAGGCAGGCGTAGGGGATAACCAAAGAATAAGGTCGCTTTTTCAATCACCGAGCCAGGCCTAGCCCATGCGCTGCTTCGTTGCCGTTCCAGCAAAGCACGGTGGCGGTGTGGTGCTCGGCGGGTGACGTTATCCCTCCACCCCGCGAAAACAAAGCATCGTGATATGAACAAGTTACGAACAAACAAAAAGAGGAAAATAGGTGTGAGCTGACTTACACAATTCCTGATAGCTATGAGGAGGAGAAACTCAAGTCTGCACTTGTTGGAAGGTGACAATGGTGCTATATACAGAGTGAACAGCGCTCACTTATGCAAAAAGTATGGCTTTAAACGCACCACATGCACGATTTCAGGCCGCTGACGCCGATGGCCGTCGGCAACAGTTTCACCAGGAACAACTTCGTAGTTGACGATGTTGATGGGCGCAGGACTTTGCACGGTCCTAAATGCCGATTTTTACTAAACCGCTTGCTGCGCGCTGGGTTCCACACCCGCACCTGGTGGTCGCCCGGTTCGTAGTGCACTTCACTGTGCTGAAGGTTATAGCGCCGTGCATCGGCGGATTGCTGGACCTTAATGCGAAAGTGAGCCAGCAAGTGAGTCGACGTATGTCCGCCGACTCTTTTACTAGCCGTTCCCTTACGTCGTTTGTTTGTGGCTGATGCTCTGTTGTTCGATAATCTGTATGGCTAAGAGTGAAGATGCCCCGTAGGAGACGAGCTGTAAACACCTTGCCTTGCTCAGTAATGACTGCGGACGGGGCATCGCGCTCAAGCACATAAAGAAGTGAGCAATTTTGGCGGCTGTATCTCGCTGAAGGGCCTTCAATTCAGCGTAGCGGATCAAGTATCCATGAGAAAAGGAGCACGAACATAAGGCGACGGACGAAGACAGAACACTGGCGTTCATGGCGTGTGTTCTGTCTTTGTCCGTCGTCTTGTGTTCGTGCTTCTTTTCTCATGGACCTTCAATACCGAGTCGCCCAACTTTCCACTCCAGATCAAGTAGTCTGTGACGTACTACGACCCCCTTATGGCCGGTCGACGACAAAGAAAATGGTTCTAACGGTTTTTCATGGCTTTGTGATTTTTATTGATATTTTTACTTATTTATTTATTACAGATACCTGCAGCGCTCGAAGCCATTATAGCAGGGGGGGGGGAGGGGGGCACAATAACTTCTGCTCGTTTGGACGAAAGTAGAGGATAACAAAAATACAATACAAAGACTACTACAAAAAATACAAAACAAAACTGATAATAGGTGAGGAAAAGCATGCACAAAAGGAGACCAACCGCGCTCCATAAAAACAATGACACTAATGAAATGAAAAGACACCCGCAAGAGAACTGCGCGCCACGTCACACATCAAATAAGAATGCGCGGTATTGACCTTCCGTGCAGGACTCAGCGACGCCGGCCGGCAGCCTGTTCCACTGATTGATCGTCCGTAGAAAGAACGAGGTTTTGTCAAAATCTGTCTCATATTTAACCTCTCAGATCTTCCACTGATGATCCAGTCGTCTAGAAAAAAAGTGAGGTGGAAGCAGGTACCGTTCTTTGTCAATGCTCAGCTTTCCAAAATAAATGTGATGCATGGTTTGCAACCTCAAATGTTTCCTACGGTTAGCTTAAGATCCCCAACCAAGGTGGTTTTTAAGAGACGTGACACTAGTTGAGACTTAGTTGAGGGGAGCTAAATACGTTGCCCCGCTTAATCGCGGCTGACACAGTTAAAAACCGCCGGACTCCACTCCATGATCGCGTACGCTACTGAGTGCACGCCGACCACGGCGGGCCTTGCTCTGAAGGAAACAAAGGAACGACACTCTGGCTGACAAAACAGGCATTCGTTGCTACAACAAAGACGCCAGCTAGCAACAAAACACGCTAAGGAATCGACGTCGTGCGACTCACCAGCAATGTTATAAGCGATGTTCACCCACACTAGTGCAAGGGGAACTACGAAGCCGGACGGGACGAGATGCGGGAGCACGTTCTCCCCGCCTTTTCCTCGCCGCGATGGCGAAGAGCGCGCCGAAAAAAAAAAGGCGCTGAGGCAAAAAGGGCTGCAGCGTGGTGACCGGGACCTGACGGACGGACGACTGCGAGAGCACCGTAACTAGGACAAATATATCAGTTATTTCCTTTAGTTATATCAGTTAGCTTTAGAGCTAGGCTAGTTTGGTGAAGTGCTCGCAAAAGAGCAGGTTTATTTGTGAGCAGTTTATTTGTGTCAAGGTGCCTTATACATGCAGAATCGCAACAAAATGAAAAGGAGAATGAGAGAGGGGGTAAAGCCAGTCATCTCCTGATCAACAACAGGTGCGCAGAATTTTCTTCTCTTTGTACAATTTGACAGAAGTGTCGCCTATACATTTATCGCCGTTTTCTTTTATGTGGTAGGCCTCCAAAAGCTCACGCGCTGTTTTATTTTTACTTTTTCCTAGAACATTTTGTGATGACCCCCATAATGCGCAGGTCCACACGGGACGGAGAGGCAAAGAGACACCGTATGGCTCAGTTTAAACAAACAGATATATTCAATAATTACACATGATTAAGATTATACATCAGAGGCTGGGGCGTCCGAGCTTACGTGCCGACGACTTCATGGGGGCGATGGAGTGGCTCCGGAGTTGGGCTCGAGCGGTTGCTGGCAGAAGCTGCACGCCGTCGGGCTTCGGCGCTGAAGGCCCTCTTGGCGAACGATGTCGTCCTGAGCGTTCTCCTTCCGTACTGCTTCTCCATTTTTATATCCTCTTCTCCACACTCCCTAGGGTGAGGACGCCCACGCCGGAGGGGAAGGAGGGGAGGCTAGGGCTTTCACTTGGGCGCACAAACATACCACCGCACTTATTGTCTCGCCCCACTCACGTGTTGAGTCCGAGGGAAAGAAGGTTGACTTCGAGGTAGCGCATAGCGTCGGCCGTGGTACGGCGCGCTCTGGATCGCTGACAGTTCCCTTGTCCTGGAATGTGCCCGGGAGGGCCGCCCCTGAAACCGCCACGCCAATTGGGGAGGATAAAGCCTGTTTCCCCGCGGCGGCGGCGGTGGGTCCGGTTGGGTCCGGTTGGGCTTAAACCCCTTCGTTCTGGTTGTCACTCTCAACGAGCATGGCTGGGTAATTGATGATGCCCGTCATCTCGGTCTCCGTCTACGCCGCGCCGTCGAACGTGGAACCTCGTAGCACACACAAGGAATGTACCTCGTAGCACACACAAGGAATGTACCTCGTAGCACACAAGGAATGTCACACTCGCTCACCCTCCAGAAGAATGTTCTCCGAACATTTGAGTCCCTGCAGCTCCCCTTGTCTTTCTGAATCGCCTCGCACAGTGCGTCCGACAAAACACTTTTCGCTGCACTCAACACCACTGCACAACACCATATGCCTCCGCTGTCATAACTGGCGTCTCCAGGGGCAGCACTGATCTTCTTTTACAGATAAACATGGAACTCAGCACCCAAGCCTCTCCTTTCTAGTCCAAACTGGACGAAATAAATTTACCACAGTTACAAAGGAGCTCCCACTTCTAGCACGATCACGGAACAGACAAAAATAGATAACGAAAGGAAGTAGGGCAGGTTCTGCATGCGCTCCGCATGCTCTCCTGTGAAGGTGTTACTTAATGACAGAAAGGTTTAACTACTAACTCCGATAACTGAACACATACGCATATAGCAATGTTATGAGCTGCGGCATTACACAATTCTGACCAGTTCACAACTCCGCTCTGTTTACACCATTAGTCCGACTTAGCTTTCCGATTTCGCAGCGGATATCGGCCTTCATGAGTCATACTAAGTAAGTCTGTAACCCTTTGTCTGCTTTGGGACTCGCGAGGGCTCGTGGCAGGAGCCTCTCCTGGCGTTATCTGCGCGGCAACCTCGCGCGCTTCTTCTTCTAGCAATGCATGAAGTAAATCCGGTGGCATTCTGGCCGTCACCTCTGGCGCCTGCCGAACAAATGCAGGAGAGGGCGTTTCTTGCGAACTATCTGCGCGCTCCGCTTCACTTCTGTCCCCATCAAAATCCGCGCTTTCCCTTTCCTCATTTCGTGAATACTGAACCGGTGCCGACTTGAGGCGATTTGCGTGTATCCTTATCAAGCGCCGGTTCACGTCTCGGACTCTGAAGTTTACCGGAGAAAGCTTCTCGACAACCTCGCACGGTCCTCTCCACTTCGTCTGGAACTTACGAGCTAGCCCAATCTGCCTTTGGCAGTTTTCAATGTACACGCTGTCCCCCACATTAAACGGCGCGTCTCTAGCACTGCGATCGTGCACCTCCTTCCTGCGCTTCGCCGCTTTCTTTAAGGCCTCCTTTGCGATGTCCCTCGCCACTTGCAAGCGCGATTCTAGCTCCACCTTATAGTCGTCCAGTGAAGCGTATGGGACACGACGGGGGCCCTCTGGCACTTCACTAGGCTGGTCCGGGTCTCGGCCGTAGAGAAGAAAGAATGGCGATTCGCCCGTGCTCTCGTGTGCTGCGGAATTGTAGGCAAACATTGCATACGGGAGCCACAAGTCCCAGTCCCGCTGGTCGCGCGAAACAAAATGCGACAGGAACCCGGCCACGGTTTGGTTCAGTCGCTCCACCGCGCCGTTGCAAGCCGGATGGTACGGTGTTGTCTGCTTCTTAGCGATCTTAAGCAGCTCGCAAACTCTCCTCATTAGCTGCGACACGAAGTTCGTTCCCCGATCTGTCAAGAGTTGCCTCGGGGGTCCATGTCGGAGCACGATCTGTTCGACAAATGCTCTTGCAACCGTGTCTGCCTTCTGATCTGGGAGTGCTACCGCTTCCGCGTATTTTGAAAGGTGGTCGACAAATACTAAAATGTACTTGTTTCCGGAAGTGGTCGTGGGCAATGGGCCCATTATGTCCATACCTGTCCGCTCGAAGGGAGCCGAAACCTCCGGGTACGGCTGAATTGGAGCTGGTCTTCGTCCCTTGGGTGTTTTTCTTTCGAGACAGGAATGACACTTCGCACAGTAGTCTCTAACATCCTGTCGCATGCCACTCCAAAAGTACAAACGCTCCACACGCCTGCGTGTCTTCGCTACGCCAAAATGACCGGCGCATGGCGCATCGTGAAACGCGCGAAGAACCCTTTCTGTCCACGACCGAGGTATGACGACTCTCTCCCAAGCGGTTTTCTCTGGTCTCCCTTTCCTGGTTGGCCTCGTGCGCCGACACAGGGTGCCGTCTTTGCCAATGAAATAACCTAGCTGTTCGGGGTGAGACGGTGCGCCCTCTAAGCTTTCGATTATTCGCTTCAGGTCAGGATCTTGGCACTGTTCTGTGCGTAATTCGGCGGGGTCGACTACGGGGACAAACTCATCTTTAGCTGCCACGGCAGCTGTGCGGCTGAGTGCATCAGCATTCAGATGTGTCTTTCCTGACTTGTGCTCAACTTCAAAGCAGTATTCCTGCAGGTGTAGATTCCATCTAGCGAGTCGCGAGCTAGGGTCCCTGACACTCATCACCCATTTCAGAGGATGGCAGTCTGTGACTAGCTTGAATTTGCGGCCGTAAAGGTAGCATCTGAAGTGCTTTACTGCCCAGACAACGGCGAGGCACTCCCTTTCCGTAGCTCCGTACTTTTGCTCTGTGGGGCTCAGCTGTCGGCTAGCAAAAGCAATGGGATGTTCTTTCCCCTCGATAACCTGAGATAGCACGGCACCAACTGCGAACTTTGACGCATCTGTGGCCATAACGAAGGGCAAATTAAAATCCGGGTGGCGCAACAGCGGTGCACTCATTAGCTTCCTTTTCAGGGCCCCAAGAGCATCCTCCGCGTTTTCGTCCCAGCGAAAGGCGACATTTTTGGCTGTTAAGGCGGTGAGCGGCTTAGCGAGCTTGGCGAACTCCTCTATGTGCCTTCGGTAGTAACCGATCAGGCCGAGAAACTGCCGGACCTGGCGGACGCTAGTCGGGGATGGAAAATCCGAGACACACCTTAGTTTCTCAGGGTCCGGTCGCACGCCGTCAGCTGAAACAACGTGCCCGAGGTATTTCACCTCGTTTTTGAGGAATTGGCACTTAGAGGGCTTCAGCTTGAGACCCGCTCCTCTTAGTCGCACCAAAACCTGCTCAATATCGCTCAAATGGTTCTCAATACTGTCACTGTATATGATAATGTCATCCATATACATGAAGCACAGCCTCCCCAGAAGACCTGCCAGGATAACATCAGCGGTTCTCTGCCAGACAGCAGGGCTGTTGGCCAGACCCATCGGCATTCTTTTCCATTCATAGTGCCCTGAGGGCGTGTTGAATGCCGTTTTCTCGGCATCTGCCGGATCCATTGCTATCTGCCAGAATCCCGCCGCCATGTCCACTACCATGAAGTACCTGGCAGAGCCCAGCTGAGAAAGCGTCTCCTGTATATTGGGGATGGGGTATGGATCGATGCGAGTTACGGCATTTAGTTTGCGGTAGTCCACTACCAATCGATACGAGCCATCTGGCTTTTCCACCAATAGTGCTGGTGCTCCCCAGGGTGACTTTGAGTGTTCGACAATGCCGCGATCAATCAGGTCCTGCCCCTGCCGCTCCATCTCCTCACGTTGGGAGTAAGGAATCCTGTACGCACGCTGGTAAACGGGCGATGAAGTGCCGGTTTCTATCCTGTGCTTTATAACGCCACAGCAGCCCAAATCCAGGTTGGACGCGGCGAATACCTCCGAGTAGTCGTTCAGCAAACCAGCCAGAGCCTCCCTCTCCCTGGATTTTACGTGAGAAAGATCGAACGACACCTTTGGAGCAGCCGAAGGACTAGCATGCTCTACAGTTGCGAGTACCGTATCGGTGGGCTCACGTTTCTCTATCGCAGAGGTGAAGAAAGCCAATGTTTTGTTCTTGGGAAGGCTCAGTGGCTGCTGGCTACAGTTAACCACCCGTAGGGGCACTCTGTGGGCGTCATTAACTGTCACGAGGCACGCGGCTGCCTTCAGGCCATTGCTGAGAGAGTCGACCGGCTCAAGCACTCCCACGGCGCCGCTCTCTACATCTGAAGGCACAAACGCGTACAAAATGTGCTCCGACCAAGGAAGGACGACCGCCTCATCGACCAGCCTGACGGCAACCCGCGAATATACCTTCTCCAATGATCCCACTGTTTGACGGGTGTCAATATCGGTGATGCGAATCTCAGCCCCTCTCCTGTTCAAAAACGGAACTTTTGAGCCGCCCGCATTAACCTCTTCCTCAGAGAATGAGACTACTACCTTTCCTTTTCTCAAAAAATCCTGCCCTAATATACCTGACACTCCGTTTGGCAGAGACACCGTGTCCGGGCATACGTAGCAGGGGTGCTCCAATGCAATTCCGCCGAGAGAGAAGTGTAACCGGTAGAGTCCACTTATGCCAAGAGGATCCCCCGTTATGCCTACAAATTTGGTTGCCATACCACCGGACGCTTCCAACACCTCGCGGTCCCCCTTCCTTCGAAGCGTGTTAAAACTGCTCTCCTTAAGCAATGTCACCTTTGACCCCGTATCTATCAACAATTCCATGCAACAACCATTTAACTTGCGACGCACAACAGGGCATGCCTCGTCGGCCACACAAACTACCACCACCTCATCATCCACAGCTCCCTCCCCACGCTCCTCAGGCTGGGGAGGACTAACTAGTTTTTTGTCTCGGTATCTGGAGCCCCGCTGTAGGCTTGCTTAGGGTGTGTCTCGCCTGCTTCTCTTTGTGGCTCCCCACGGCGCACGTTTTGGCAGAACCTGGCGATGTGTCCGCGACCCTGGCAAGCGAAGCATACGATTTCTTCAAAATCTCGCATACCGCGCCTGTAGCTTTGTGGCGGTCTCCGGTTTCCAGCGAATGAGCGCTGTTGAGCGCGCGCTTCAACCTGGCGTTCTACCTGCTGAGATAGCAGCTGTTCTAAGCGATCTAATCGCTCTGTCAAGAGAGCAACCTCAGGGTTGAGCACCGCTCTCTCTATGACGCTTACTCTCGCTGCGGCTGTCGTTAACGCCTCATTTCGTTCCTCATCCAATGCGGCCTCCACGGCTTGGTCGAAATTGCTCGGCTTGCGCGAGAGCACGAACCGGCGCACGGGGTCTTGCAGACCAGCCACGAACAAAGCGGTCATTTCCTCTTTAAGTAGATCCTCCGCGTATTTCTTCCTTAGCTGGTCTCCTTCCTCCTCCCTGCTTAACGTATCGCGCGCTAGGCGCTGAAGCCGCGACGCAAATGTTCGCACGTCCTCCCCTACCATCTGTCCGGCGTCACGGAACCTCTGTACCCGCACGTGACGTGGTTCAGTGTCGAAATGCTCAAACGCGAGCTTCTTAAATTCCGCAAATGATTTTGTGGATTTTACTTTTTCGTCTCGCCATGCAAAATCATGAGCAGCTCCTGCCATCTTACACCTCGCCATTCCCAGCATTTGAGCATCGGACCATCCCCCCATTTTCCCAATCTCTTCTAGCATGGAAAAGAAATCGCAGATTGGAACCCCTGTCTTATCTCCCGTAAACGTCGGAATGACGCTTCCTAATGCCAGCATGCTTGCTCCGAGCGACGGCTGTGGAGTGGAAGCTCCCTCAGATAAAGACATTTTTTTTTTCAAGCCCTCCGGTGCCTCAAGCCTCTCAAATGGGGGTAAAAGTCCCACAATCAGTCCCGTGATTCCCTTTTGATTACAATTTTGAAGTCATGAATGTCGCAGCATTCAGAGGACATTTGCTTTTGAGACCCCACTTCTGACACCAGTGTGATGACCCCCATAATGCGCAGGTCCACACGGGACGGAGAGGCAAAGAGACACCGTATGGCTCAGTTTAAACAAACAGATATATTCAATAATTACACATGATTAAGATTATACATCAGAGGCTGGGGCGTCCGAGCTTACGTGCCGACGACTTCATGGGGGCGATGGAGTGGCTCCGGAGTTGGGCTCGAGCGGTTGCTGGCAGAAGCTGCACGCCGTCGGGCTTCGGCGCCGAAGGCCCTCTTGGCGAACGATGTCGTCCTGAGCGTTCTCCTTCCGTACTGCTTCTCCATTTTTATATCCTCTTCTCCACACTCCCTAGGGTGAGGACGCCCACGCCGGAGGGGAAGGAGGGGAGGCTAGGGCTTTCACTTCGGCGCACAAACATACCACCGCACTTATTGTCTCGCCCCCCTCACGTGTTGAGTCCGAGGGAAAGAAGGTTGACTTCGAGGTAGCGCATAGCGTCGGCTGTGGTAAGGCGCGCTCTGGCCCGCTGACAGTTCCCGCGGGTCACCGGCCTCCATTCTCCATCCATCAACTGACACTCGCTCCTCAAGGTAAGGCGCGCTCTGGCCCGCTGACAGTTCCCTTGTCCTGGAATGTGCCCGGGAGGGGCCGCCCCTGAAACCGCCACGCCAATTGGGGAGGATAAAGCCTGTTTCCCCGCGGCGGCGGCGGCGGGTCCGGTTGGGTCCGGTTGGGCTTAAACCCCTTCGTTCTGGTTGTCACTCTCAACGAGCATGGCTGGGTAATTGATGATGCCTGTCATCTGGGTCTCCGTCTACGCCGCGCCGTCGAACGTGGAACCTCGTAGCACACACAAGGAATGTACCTCGTAGCACACACAAGGAATGTACCTCGTAGCACACAAGGAATGTCACAATTTATCTTCTTAATAATGGGCTCGCATCCACCGCAAGAAAAGCAATGAGTGGGCAGATTTGTTTCTTCTTTATTTTGTGGGTTTCTCAGTAGGCACAGGCCACTACCCACCGCGGGTTCGAGCTTCGCGCGAGCCAAGGGCACCGATCAGCCGTCACCACACGCACCCTGGGGCACCGCTGCGGCGGCGTTCAACCTCTGCAGAGAGGAGAGCGGCTCGCCGCAAGAAACAGGCCTCCAAGTTCACAAAGGAGACGTTTATTGACGCCGTCCTCCAGCGGTACATACACACACTCAACAGTCACCCCGTCCCGGGGCGCGCTCAGAGCAAGGCTCCGGTGCGCGCTCGGGGCAACAAGAGAAATGCGCGCCGCTAGCACGCCGCTGCAGGAGATTGTCCCCGCGGCAGTGCTGTGATCTCTCTCGTGTCGGCCGATGGGCCGTTTGCGAGAGAGAGTGGGCAGTCAACGCAAGGTGCGCCTGTCAGAGGTCGTTGGACCCCTGGACAGGCTCGAGCCGCGGCGGATCGAGGACCCACGCTGGCGAGCTCGAGTATGAACTGGTCCGAACGGCAGAGGCCGGCTCGGACGAACAGTAACGTACGCACCTTACGCTGTCTCGGAGGGGTCTCTCTCTGGGCCCCGCTCGGAAGGTCGCGCGACCACCCCAAACGGGTTCCGAATTCCCGCCAAAAGTCACCAATGGCAAAGGCCCTTGGGAAGCCGAGGGCGGAGCTGCGGCCGAATGACAGCGATTAGCCACCAGCCGTCTCTCCGCCGCCCGAGGCGGGAGAAAGGGTAAGAGCGACGCGGGATGCCGCGCAGACGCCACGGCGGGAATCTAGCAGGTTTCCCACATCCTCCTCTCAAGTGCCCTCCTACCCATCGGCGAAAGCGTGCGGCAAAATAAAAAAATAAAAAAAAATTAATCCCATAAAACTACCACACTTCAGTTCCAGCCATAAACTCAAAAGAGAAACAAACAAGAACAGAAAACAAACAACACTTGCATACGTTTCAAGGAGACAAAACTAACTACACTGTACACTGTACACAAGGCCAGCTGACAGGTGGCCTGCAGCCTCATATTGTTCGGTGGCGCGGCCCATTGGGCCTGTCGGTGGCCAACTCACGCTTTTGCTGCCTTCAGGGTCCCGCTGGATGATTTATTGACGGCGGTCCCATGTCCTCCACAAGGTCATCAAAGTTAAGCATGAAGACGTCGACGACGCTCGGCAATCCCGAAGAGGACCCGCAACTGGAAAGGGCGCTGTCCTTCCTGCCCCCCTCTCGGCGTTGCCTTTGATCTTGGGAACACGCACATAATCCCAGGCACGCACCGGCACAGAAGCGGACATTCATCAGTGACAACGACCCGCTTGTCGGAATCGTCCCGAGGCGCCGTGGCAGGGGTCAAATGACACACTCTTCAGACGCACTCTTCACGCTCCCCATAGCCACACAAAAACCATGCCGCGAGACACTCGCTCCTTAACGAGCAAACCACTCGCCAGCCTTAAGGGGAGACTATCGCCGTCCCCTCCGCGAACCAGCCGGTCCCGTGTTCGCGAGGAAGGCCGCACCAGTGGGGTCAGAACATAAATGAAAAGAAGGCGCGCTGTACAAAAGAAGGTCATCTCTGCGCTACAAGAAAAGTGCAATCGCGAGTAGGCTGAAGTTTACATATGTACAAGTCTGGTTTAAAAAAAACTGAACGCCAACGCAAACGTATATTACATATGTACAGATCTCGGAACGTTAGAAGAAACAACGAATAAACTGGAAACAAAAGCATGCTACAGACTGACTAAAACAAACGACTAAATAACTGCACAAGGCTGGAACTGAGCATGCGGCAAACAAACAAAAAAAGAAACCGCCGTGCTTCACCTGGGGTAGGGCCCGACGAGAAAGCTCGCCAGCTATAGCTGAGGCTGCGTGCCTTCGGTTGCGGAAGAGTCCGCCATCCGGCATCAATCACATCGGTGACCGTCGCCTCAGATTGTACCGGTGCTCGGTACGGTTGCGTTCCGCAGCACCAGTTGTGCCTTTGCGCTTGCTTGTGATACCAATGGGTACCGAAGCAAACTCGTCAGACCGTGACGCATAGGCCTTCAGGTCTGCGATGTGGGCACGGCTGGTTTTCCCCGTAAGGGGATTCTCCAACAGGTACGCGAGCGGCGACCAGACTCTGACCACTCGGTACGGACCAAGCCACCTAGGAGCGAGCGAGGCTGAGAACCCCTTGCTCGCATCACTAAGAACGTGGTTGCGCTTCAGGACAAGATCCCCAGCCTGAAAAGTCAGACTGCGGTGCTTGCGGTCATACTGAGCGTTCTGTTGGGCTCTGGCTGCCGCCAAACTCTGCCTTGCTCTGTTGAGAGCCCGACCAAGCCGGTCCCGAAGCGTCGACGCATAAGCAGAGCAGTCTGCCTGCGTCTGCTCATCCCCGAGCTGGCTCTGCACGACGTTTGACATCGGATTCGAGAGCTCCCTCCTGAAATTGAGGAAGGCGGGAGAGAAACCAGTTGAGCGATTCTCAGCTGTTCGAATGGCGAACGCAAATTCGCTCAAATGGTCTGCCCAGTCCTTTTGACACTCGGCAAAGGCCACCAGCATTGTCTTGAGCGTTCGGTTGATTCGCTCGGTCAAGTTGGACTGGGGACGGTAGGGTGAAGTGGTGTAGTGCTCGATTCCGAGGGAACGGCACGTGTTACCGAACACCCGAGCGGTGAAATAGGACGCATTGTCCGTGATCAGTCTTTCCGGAAAGCCGAACCGACAGAACACTTCCTGGAGTTTATCCAGCACCGCTCGTGCTGACACTTTCCGAAGCGGGTACAACTCGACCCATTTGGAAAAATGGTCAGCTACCACCATCAGGTGAATGAACCCCTGCTTACTCCTGGGGAAAGGCCCCATCAGATCGCAGGTGGCCATCTGCCACGGACTCACACTGTCAATTGGTTTCATCATTCCGGGTGGCTTGCCGCCCCTTGACTTCACCGCTTGACAGACATGGCAGGAACGGCAATAGCGGAAAATGTCACGCTTCATGCGGGCCACGTCACCGATTGACTCAGTTTTGCAAAAACTTTGGAGCCACTCAGGTGACCGGCCAGTGGTTCGTCATGAGAAAATCGCAACGGTGCGCCTCTCAGACTTTTGGGGATAACCACCTTGAACGGGTCAATGGACTCATCATCGGTGACTATGTATTTCAGCACGAGCCCGTCATGGCCCAGCAAATATGAATCCCCCGGGGCTCGCCGCGACACACGCTGGCTTTCACCCCCTGCGCCCGCTACAATACAAGTAGCGTCCCGGCGCTCCGTCTCCCTGAGACCGTCGCTCATCTCGCGACACATGGGGTCATTTTGCTGGGCTTTCAGCAGCTCTTTCCGGCTGAAAACGATTCCAGTTACCCCAGAGGGGGGCCTGGTCTCGGCCCCCTTCAGGTTTGCAGCCAAAATTTCCGCTCGCGACGGCGTCTCCGAGGCGCTCACGCGGAGCTTTGCCTCTCGCCCGCTTTGCGAAGCGCTGCTTGCCTGGTTAGCGGAATGGGTTAGCCCGTTTGCGGGCTCCCCCTCCTTGCCGTCCGGCGGCTCGTCCGCTTTTTCGCCCGCTCCGCCTGCTGGCGTCAAGGCGCCGCTGGCGAGTGGGGCACGGGATAGCGCGTCAGCTACCACGTTCGTGTTCCCCTTTCGATACTGCACCGAAAAGTCGAAATGCTGTATCAGGAGAGCCCAGCGCGCCAGCCGACCCGCAGGCTCGCGGAGCCGCATCAGCCAACTGAGCGCACTGTGGTCTGTCTGCACCACGAATTGCGTCCCGTCAAGGTAGACGTCGAATTTCCGCAGTGCAAACACGATGGCGAGGCACTCATTCTCGGTCACGGAGTAATTCCTCTCCGAGGGCAGCAAGGAGCGGCTGGCAAATGCCAGCGGCTGCAGCACGCCATCGAAATCCTGTAGGAGAACTGCTCCTAAACCCAGATCGCTCGCGTCAGTCTGGACTACGAACTGTCTGGTCAGGTCGGGTAGCCTGAGCTGCGCTGTCTCGGCAATGGCACTAGACAGAAGGCGAAAGGATCGCTCTTGCTCGGGCCCCCATCGCCACGCGGCAGTCTTTCCCAAGAGCTTGGTCAAGGGTGCCTGCACGCGGGCACAGGACGGGATGAACGACCGATAGAAATTGGCCATTCCCAGAAAACAGCGGAGGCCGCGTACGTCCTTGGGCACGGGAAACTCGAGTATGGCTCGGAGTTTGTCCGCATCGGGCTCAATGGAGCCCTCGCCCAGCGTGAACCCTAGCAACTGAACTCGGGTCCGCGCTATTTGGGCTTTCGCAGGATTCAAAGTCATCCCAGCAGCCCGTACCCTCGCGAGCACGTCGGCAATGTGGCCTAAGTGCTCATCGAAGGTTCGTGAATAAATCACGATATCGTCCAGGTAGCACATGGCATGAGAACATTTAGCTTCCCCTAGGACGCGGTCCATGAGCCTCTGAAAAGTCGCAGGACCATTGCAGAGACCGAAGGGCATGCGAGTGAACTCAAACAGCCCTCTGTGGCACGTGAACGCGGTCTTAGACCGGTCAGCCTCCGCCATCTGGACCTGTAGGTAACCTTTGGAGGCATCTAGCGTGGAAAAGTACCTCGCACTGCCCAGGTTTCCTACGATTGAGCTGATCGTCGGGAGCGGATAGGCATCCTTTCGAGTCAGCGCATTCAGACGGCGATAATCCACACACAACCGGTGGCTGCCATCTTTCTTAGGCACCAACACAACCGGAGACGCCCAAGCGCTGGACGAGCGACGGATAATGTCCGCCGACAGCATCTCATCCAGCAACCCATCGATCACCTGCCTTTTCGCAAGGCTGACGGGTCTGGGGTGGCACTTCAAAGGAAGCGCATCTCCGGTGTGGATCTTGTGGCTCACTAAATTAGTACAGCCAGGTCGATCCGTGAAGAGCTCATCGTACTGACACAACAGTGCTGTCAAACGAGCCTTCTGTGTGTCATCCAACGTTACCGCAAAGGCGGCCAGCGGATGTGGTGCCTGGTCGTGCCGCGCCGCTCGGTCCCAAAGGGGAGCGTGAACGACGGAACGCTCAACACAAGGGCTTGGCCCTGATCGCTGAGCGTGGCACTCTCCGAACGCCTTCACTGCACAGGCAGTTATCGACGCCGGTGGGCAGATGAACGGCTTCAGCTGGGAAAATGGTCCGTCGCGATAGCCGCCATTCGCAATGTCCACCACGATCCCGGTTTTCAGGAGAAAGTCCCTTCCGAGAATCACGGGCACACTGAGCCCTGGGAGGTGGATGAAACGCGTGCGTCTCGTCCGCTCTCCCCACCTGACAGTCAGCCTCGCGGCGCCAGCCGAATGGGCTACGCCTTTCGCAAGGTTGAATGTCGTACGGCAGTCCCGCAAGCGCACCGAGTGCTTTTGCAAGTGGGACAACACCTCTTCACCGAACAAGGAGGCAGTGGCTCCCGTATCCAGTAACGCCAAAAATTCGCGGCCAGCAATGGTGACCGGAATAAACGGCGCGTGCGCATTAGCAAGGCAGCTTGCTCTGTACGCTGAGGGGAATAGCGAGGATTGGGCCAGTTAAACTTTCCTCTGCCCTCCTACCGATGGGAACGGCAGTTAGCAGTACGAAGAGTACTTCAGGTCTTCGTCCGGCGACACGTTGCCGGTTGGGGCAGCAATTCCAGCTTCTCAATGCAAAACTTATTTATTAAAGACGGGACTGACATAAAAAGGCAGGTGAGTAAAAAGGCAGTTTAAAAAAAGGGCAGTTTAAAAAAAGGCTGTTAAAAAAAAGGCTGTTAAAAACGGCCGAGCTTGAGACTCGGCGCGCTCGTCCTAAGTCATTCTTTACAGCGGGTTTTAACCCCTTCGATAATTGGGCGGAGCTTCAGTAAACCGGCTCTCGCCCAATTTGAACCAATAGCGAAGCAATAGCATCGTATGTACAAGTGGGCGGAGGCAGGGCTTACAGGACCGAGCCCAGTGGACCCCGCTCCTCCTGAAACGTGCAGGACACGTGACCCCGCATACGCAGCTCGCTGCATGCGCATTCGATCCACCGATTGCCACGCGTCGGGACAGAAAGGATTAGTGCCGCAGCTCACCCTAAGCGCGGGCGTCACGTCTCGACGTACATTCCTCGATTTCCCCCTCGGGCATGACCGCTCCTGGTAACAGGTGCGGGGGGGGGGGGGGGGGAGGGGGGTTGTCCCATCGGCCCTGTGGGCTTCCACTTAACACCTCCCCACCAAGAATGTTGGGGGGGACACTTGCTGTACACACAACATACCGAAGCCCACAATAGCGCCAAGGATGCGGCCTTCTACAACATACAAAACGCGCGAAAGCAAAAGGGTCCGGGCCCCCACTGGCCGCTGTACCAGCACAAAAAAATACCCTTCTGCATCCTACTAACAATTGGAAGAAAAAACATGCTGGGGAAGATACCTTCAGGCATGCAGACGCAAGCACAATTCTTAGTTTAGACATTTCAGTTATAGGACAAGCACAAATCAGACCCTTTGGTAAAATCATAAGAAAAATCATACGTGCAACAACATTGCCATGAATGCGGGTTAAAGAAAACATACTACAGTTTTCATGAAGTTCTATGTACATCACAACACAATCCCGACGATGGCAAGACACATAATAACACGGTGCTCTTCGTCAGAGAAGGATTAAATATGATCACAACGGGAACAGTTCACACAATACAAAATCGGTACACTGGCATGAGCCCGTCCAATCATTTTCAGTCTCTTAGCTGTGAACTCTTTGCGTTCCCCGCTCTCACTCACTGCCCCATCGTGTGCTCGAGCCACAAGGAATTTTTGCGCCTATCGCAACCTGGCAGTGGAACAGTGGGTTAAGGCTGGGGTCATTATGCATTTGTCGCTGTCCACCAGGATCGAACACGTCGTCTGTTCGCATGAAAGTGGACACTGCGCTCAGCAGCATGCACCATTCTCGCATTCGTCGTGCTCTGGGGTTGTGTCTCTCGTCTTCCTCGAAGGAGACGCCGACCGTCTGCGCATATGGGGTGCAAGCCTGCGCGAAAGGCTTTAAATGCTCGTGGCTTGAGAGCCACCTAGAACGTGGCATGGCCAGCTCAAAGAATTCATCAGCGACCTCTATGTTTGCGATAGGCCTGCCGCCCAGACCCGCAAAAAGATCGCAGCATGCGTGGCCGTTCGCCTCTATCAGCGGTAGTGTAACTTCGCTCCTCCCAGGACATGGGGTGAATCCCCCGTCGTCACTGCTCTGATTCTCTTCATCTAGAGCCAATCTTATTGCGGCGCTGAACGAGTCCGAGTTTACGGGCTCTGAACAACCTCGCCTACCCAGCCGTGCTGCTGTCTTCTCGGACGCCGTTGTAAGTGCTGCGCATGCCGTTTGAACGCGAACGCCCATGCCGCTTTCGCAGCTCTCTGCCTGGCATGCTGGCGCTTCAGTTCGCAACAAAAGGTCATTCGGGGCAATCGGGCCGTCCGAGCAGTTCATGTCGTTGCGCTCATCAGTGTCATTAGCACCGCCCATAAGATGCTCGGCTGCCTCGCAACACTCGACCTTCACGGTCAGATCACTGTTCGAATTTTGAACAGACATATCCGTGGAACTCGCCTCTACCTTGGGAATAAAGGACTGCTGGTCTGTGTCAACATTCTTGGTCGACTCGACAACTTGCGGCTCCTCGGCGCTATCGACAGCTGTATCGTTCGCAAGAACCTGGGATTCCTGCTGTCTATCTTCAATAGGAGCCGACTGAATTCCTCCGCAGTTATCCTCGTTATTTCCCACCTCGACCAGCGCTTCAACAGCGTCATTCGCGCTAATCGAGTATGGCTTTGTCCGTGCCGGCTCCGACGATACCCGCGCCGCTCTCCGCGAGCGTTGCTCCTCCTCAATTCTCTTCCTCTCCTGCCGGAGCTTCTCTTCGGCTACCGCCAACTGGCGCTTGAGTTCTCGAATAATAGCGTCGCCCCGCTCCTTTTCTCTGGCTCGCTCAGCCTCTGACATTTCTGCGCGCTGAGCGCCATACTCATAGCCACAGCCATATTCACTTTGCCAACTGAATGTAGCCATTGTGCCTTGCGTAGTTCTAACCCTACGGCTCAAGCACTCCCGAAGCAAGTAAAGTGAGAATGGGGAAACTCACTCCGTTGTCGGGCGTTCGGTCATGGTACTTGTTTCGTGGCAGCAGCAAGTCACATCCTGAGGCGCAGAAGGGTGGCCGGAATCTGTAGCTTGAAGCAGGCCCTTCACGTCCTCCCGGCCTTCAAGGTCGCAAGCCGCGGGTGCCGCAGAAGTCGCCAGCCGCAGGCGCCGAAGAAGTCGCCGCGCTTTGCTCCGTCGGTCTCGCCTCACTGGCCCCTCAGCGCTGACGTGGAGACTTGACTCCGAGGCCTCGCCTGGACTTTGGTCCCCGGGCTTCTCCCCAAGATTTTGTGCTCCGTCAATCTTCAGGAAGGCACTGCCTCCAACCGCTCTGCAGGAAGCCGCTCAGACGATCCTGGTCACGGCACCAGTTAAACTTTCCTCTGCCCTCCTACCGATGGGAACGGCAGTTAGCAGTACGAAGAGTACTTCAGGTCTTCGTCCGGCGACACGTTGCCGGTTGGGGCAGCAATTCCAGCTTCTCAATGCAAAACTTATTTATTAAAGACGGGACTGACATAAAAAGGCAGGTGAGTAAAAGGCAGTTTAAAAAAAGGGCAGTTTAAAAAAAGGCTGTTAAAAAAAAGGCTGTTAAAAACGGCCGAGCTTGAGACTCGGCGCGCTCGTCCTAAGTCATTCTTTACAGCGGGTTTTAACCCCTTCGATAATTGGGCGGAGCTTTAGTAAACCGGCTCTCGCCCAATTTGAACCAATAGCGAAGCAATAGCATCGTATGTACAAGTGGGCGGAGGCAGGGCTTACAGGTCCGAGCCCAGTGGACCCCGCTCCTCCTGAAACGTGCAGGACACGTGACCCCGCATACGCAGCTCGCTGCATGCGCATTCGATCCACCGATTGCCACGCGTCGGGACAGAAAGGATTAGTGCCGCAGCTCACCCTAAGCGCGGGCGTCACGTCTCGACGTACATTCCTCGAGTTCCCCCTCGGGCATGACCGCTCCTGGTAACAGGTGCGGGGGGGGGAGGGGGGTTGTCCCATCGGCCCTGTGGGCTTCCACTTAACAGGGCCGGTCGTCCGTTTACGACCGACCCGCGCCGCCATTTCCCTGCCTCAAAGGAGACCTGGGTACGGGGCATTCTCTCGCTGAGTGCCCCGTCTCTTGACAGCGGAAACAGCACACACCGCCGCGAGCTTGGTCGCGGAACAATGGCGCCTCTCCCTGCCTGGTTCCGCCCGTTGCACGGCCAAAGGGCTGGCTGATTCGGGCTTCCCCCTCCGCTGTGCGTTGGGGCGCTTGGCGTCCCTCGGCCGGCGGTCCAGAAAACGGTGCAGCGCAGGCTGTCCGTCTCCTGTAGGAGTAGGGATCGAGAGCTCGTTCGCCCAACTCCCATACTTCGTTTTGCCCGCTAACGGCTGCAGAGGCAGCGTGTGCGGGTGATCGCCGGTTGGGTCGGGGCATGGCCCCTCTCCATGCACAGCGTGGCTCGAGGGCCTCGCTTGCCGGCGGTGGCGGACGATAGGCGCGCGCGGCGAGAATGTCGCCTTGAATGCGCTTTGCCTCGGCGGCCAGCTCCTCAAAATCTCGGAACCGGCCTCCGCGCAGGTATGCCGAAAAAGTCGGATGTGCCTGCCTGATCGTCCTTTCCACACGTTCCTCGTTCGAGGCTCTGGGCTCTGCGATTGAGAAAAGGTCCTCCATCGCACGTACGTACTCCAGGAGTGACTCATCCGGAGCCTGTGTACGGAGCTCCAACTCTCGCCGCATCCTACGCTCATAGTCAGCGGGCAGGAATTCGCGCGAGAATGCTGCACGGAACTCCTCGAGAGTCGCTGCCCGGTGGCCGGAAGGCCGATGCCACCTAGCTGCGGTGTCAGTCAGTGCTCCTGGGCCTTCGTCAAGCTGTTCGTACAGCTTTTAGCCCAGGTGACCATCCAGATACTTTCTGGAGAATAAAATATGATTTGATTTGATGTGTGCAAGCACAACCTGATCAGTGAGACCCAAAGCTCTCTGGTAATGGGTGAGGGACTCAAGGAAATCCCGGGCACTGAGGAGGTCATCATACCCGCGGTATGTTGGCATGGGCAACTTGACCGCGGGGTGAGACACCTTCGGCGCGGCCAAAAGCGTCTCAACCGCCCCTGACAGCGACTGAATCATCTGGGCAGCACTTCTTAGCAGCGACTGCGCCCCGGCCTAGGCTTGGGCGGGCTGCACGAACGCAGGAGGCAAGGCGCCCAGTTCGATGAGCGGCGCGGTTTCCACAGGGAGCCGGGCCAGCGCCTCACCGTTCCCAGAGCAGAATTGACTGCTCGCGGGGCACGGCTGCTGCTGTGTAGGACGGCCGGTTGCGGCAGCGTCGCACGCACCGCTTTCGCACTGGGTGCAAAGCACGCACAGCGGAGGCATGTGATTGACGGGTGCACCGCAGGGTGCTCCCGATACAGCTCCAATGGGAGCTGCGTGATCGACGTTGGGGGTTGTAGCGCCGTATGCCCCAATGGGGGCCGCGGCCAACGACGGTGTTTGGCTATTCGAAGAAACAGCCGCCAACGGATCAAAGGACGCTTCGACTCCTAAGGGAGCCGACACGTAGCTGCCGAGTGCCCCGATGGGGGTGGCAGACATGGTGCGCAAGCGTGATCGTCAAGGCGACC
The DNA here is from genome assembly GCF_052857255.1 of Amblyomma americanum. Taxonomy (NCBI): domain Eukaryota; kingdom Metazoa; phylum Arthropoda; class Arachnida; order Ixodida; family Ixodidae; genus Amblyomma; species Amblyomma americanum. The sequence continues at coordinate 18,356,557 of NC_135500.1, forward strand.
TGCTCGGCAAATGTGCTATCAAAGGCTAAGAGCCAGTGACTTAGCACGTTGGGCGCCAGTTGTGGGTTTCTCAGTAGGCACAGGCCACTACCCACCGCGGGTTCGAGCTTCGCGCGAGCCAAGGGCACCGATCAGCCGTCACCACACGCACCCTGGGGCACCGCTGCGGCGGCGTTCAACCTCTGCAGAGAGGAGAGCGGCTCGCCGCAAGAAACAGGCCTCCAAGTTCACAAAGGAGACGTTTATTGACGCCGTCCTCCAGCGGTACATACACACACTCAACAGTCACCCCGTCCCGGGGCGCGCTCAGAGCAAGGCTCCGGTGCGCGCTCGGGGCAACAAGAGAAATGCGCGCCGCTAGCACGCCGCTGCAGGAGATTGTCCCCGCGGCAGTGCTGTGATCTCTCTCGTGTCGGCCGATGGGCCGTTTGCGAGAGAGAGTGGGCAGTCAACGCAAGGTGCGCCTGTCAGAGGTCGTTGGACCCCTGGACAGGCTCGAGCCGCGGCGGATCGAGGACCCACGCTGGCGAGCTCGAGTATGAACTGGTCCGAACGGCAGAGGCCGGCTCGGACAAACAGTAACGTACGCACCTTACGCTGTCTCGGAGGGGTCTCTCTCTGGGCCCCGCTCGGAAGGTCGCGCGACCACCCCAAACGGGTCCCGAATTCCCGCCAAAAGTCACCAATGGCAAAGGCCCTTGGGAAGCCGAGGGCGGAGCTGCGGCCGAATGACAGCGATTAGCCACCAGCCGTCTCTCCGCCGCCCGAGGCGGGAGAAAGGGAAAGAGAGCGACGCGGGATGCCGCGCAGACGCGACGGCGGGAATCTAGCAGGTTTCCCACAATTTCCATTTGATCGGACATGTTTTCCTGCGCGTTCATTCACGCAAAGGCCTGTTTCTCCAACGTAGGTGCCTCCACACTTGAGCGGGTTTCATAAACCACGCCCGTGGCACATTACAGAAACGATTCAGCATGTTTTATGCCGCATCCACTTCCTCTAGCTCTTTGGTTACCGATTCTCGGGCACAAGCCTGCGAGTTTCTGTGGGGCAGAAAATACGACAGGGACACCATGCCCCTTGGCCACTTTTTTTACATTGTGCGCCACTTTGTGTATATATGGCACCACCATGATCATCTTTTTTGGCAGCGGCTCATTCGCACTACCTTGATTTTTCCTTTTTATCTTCATGAGTAGATTCTCGGCCACAGCTGTTATGATGTCGTAGGGGAAGCCGGCTGAAAGCAACCTTTAAATTTGATTATTAAAGCTTATATGCATTGCATGCGGGCATGACTTGGTAAGAGCAGATTTCAGGCACGAGCTTGCAATTGCTCTTTTGACTACTTTCTAATGCGCGGAATCATACGGCAGTAGCTCTTTCTTTGCTCGTGGAGCGTAGTGCCAGCAGGCATGTTGTAAGCCGAAGTTCAGGTTAATATCTAAAAACTGGAACGACCCATTACAAGGAAGTTCATGCGTAAAGGTCAAGCCTCGCCCTTTCTATCTAAAGAAAGTTAAAATTCTACTCACTGAATCAGTGTGCGTCAATGTTATTTGTTTATATAAAACAATAAAAAAAAATCGTCAACATATCTAAAACTCTTCAGTACCCCCAGATTAGCAAACTCGACATTTAGGGAGCGGTCAATTGCGGCTAAAAATATATTACTAAGAACATGGCCCACGCAAGAACCGATACAAATTCCTTGTCGTTGAATGTAAAGGTTGTCTTTAAAAGATATGAAGGTGGCTTTCAAATAAAATTCGAGCAAAGACATGAAGCCATTTGCTGATACCCCAGCTGAGTTTTGAAAGCCTAATAACCCACTTCTTTCAATGCAATCTCGGACAGCTACAAACCACCCTTGATGCGGCAATCAATAAAACAAATCCTGAACATCTACAGAAAAGGCGTCACCAATATGGTCATTGGAATTGAAGGTTACAACATCAGTCGAGTTCTTAATATAAAAAGGGTCTTCAAGTTGTAAAGCATTGAGGTGCTTCAGTATATACTGGCTTATTAGGAATTGCCATGATCCCTTCTCACCAGCGATTGTTCTAAACGACATTGAGTCTTTGTGCGCTTTTGCAGCGAAGAATACAGACAGCGCTTTCGTTTTACATGCAGTTATTCAGCTAGGGAGCCTGGGCCGCTCAAGGTCGCTGCACAAAGCAGCAGCTCTGCGCTTGATCCTTGTAGCGCTAGGTTTCGCCCACACAAAGTTCTTTGCGATGGCTTGGCCCGCCTTCTCGTTGAAAACTTTATCATGCAGTACGACAAATTCTCCGTTCTTGTCTGCCTGAAGCAAGCGCAGCTCGTTTTGCTTGAAGGACGAGACCACCCTTTTGGTTGGGTCTTTCGCAAGCTTGGTAGACGCCGTGTTGACCGTCTTGGTCAAAGCTTCTACACCTTCCAGCAGGCATCCTTTTTGGTCTTCTTGGTCAGCCTGGCTTGAGATCCGTCGATTTATTGCTAGCAGGTCGTGGGCTTTTACTAAAGGCTCAATACTTTACTAAGGGTATTTGCTAAGTACGCTTACAACATCGTCAGGCAGTACCACGTCATTCGGGACTACAAACAAGGCTGCTGGCCCCAGCAGTCTTGCTCGTTGTTCTGCTGTGGGCCCGAGTCTACTGAAGACACCGGGCCCACCAAAATTCAGTCATCTGGGCGGCAACTTTTCTGGCAGAACGCAGCATAATTTCTGCTAGCCGGGTCGGGACAATCGCATAGCAAATCGAGCGCAACAGGTCTTGGAACCTGCCTACTTGGCTCAAAATTTCTGATCTTAAGTATCTGCAAGTGTGTTTCAGAATGGCCGTTGGCGGCTTGATGAAACCGAACAGTGATCTTACTTCTTCGGGAATGAATCCCTTCCGGAGGCAGAAGGTCCGATCTATTCGAAATAAAGAAGGAGCGAATCTGCGCGCTCATTGCTTTGCTTGCAAACGACAGCAAAAATGTGTTTGCAGCTGATAGCCGCTAGACATTCAGTGTGTTCAATGAGAAAATAGAAGTCTTCAAGTAAATCGCATTTTAGATTTTTCTTCACATTTAGCAATATGCCACCACCTCGCTTATTATGTCTGCTTACTCTATTATAGCTTATATCGCGTCTAGCCACGCGTGTGCAGACTGATACGCTGAAGGGGCGTTGCCCCATTTCGTTGTATAACATGCGACCCCTGAATAAACCCTGGGGGATTCATGCCGCGACACTGGGCTCACGCTTGTCTTGTCGGCCAACACAGCCGATTGTCAAGATATCGTGGGCGGCTGTGGTGTTGGTTGGTGCCGAAGTTACAATTAATCGGGCCAACCTGCCCACCACTGCACTCTCCGTAAGTTCGGAGGGGGAGGAGCGACAAACTTCACCCCGCGTGTGAAAGATTGTGATTCGACTGCTGACCGGAGATAGGGGCCACGCCTGATTAGTCGTTGACCGGAGGCATGAGGCGCAGGCAAGTTCCGTAGCGAATTAATTTAATTAGGCAAACAACAACCAAGTATTACAATATGCCCGACAAGGTAGCGCCGTACACTGACGTGACGCAAATAACACAAGCACCAATTGAACACGTTAACACAACAATTACACAAAGAAAGAAACATCAGTGCGATTGCTATACAAAAATGTTACGAGACGGAAATACAGTACAAAGGATTACAACGAGAAACACAGAAAGCAAAAATACAAAGATAAAAGAGTTGAAGTGAGTGGTGAGAAACGATGGCTTAGCTGCGGAGTGGCAAGGTCCGGTCGCATGGAGCGTCGGGCTGCATGCGGTTGCTCGTCGCGGGGCTGATGGGGGCTTGCGGATACGGGCGAACTTGGGCCTCGCGTCTTCGTGACCACCGTCGCCGCGCTCTACTCGTCAGATCTCCGCCTAGGCTCCTTGCCGACCACTTACTTCCCTGGCTGTCCTCATTCACGACCGCACGCACCGAAATCTCCAGACCAACTGCCAGCGCACGGCGTTCCCGTCGCCCCCTTCGCATGGCAAAGAATGAAAAAAAAAAACAACACAGGGAAAAAAAAGTTTCTTAAGAAGCCACGCACAGAGGAATGCAGCTCCCAAAAAGAAAAAAAGAACACAGGAAGGAATGTCGAAAGAATTCGGCACAATGCCTTAATCCCACGAGGAGTCATTGGGGGCCGCGAACAGTGCCGGGGCATTCAATCCGCTTCTGCTGTTCCCAACACGTGCAAGCGCTTGCCACCTGTATGACAACAATGCTAGGAGGGGGGGGGGGGGGGGATAGTTTTGAGTGACCCCTCCAGCGCTATGGTGAGAATGCCGTTCCCCCGCGGGGGAGGGGGAAAAAGTCGTCGACGCCGCTCCGCGACATGTTTCTGGGAAACAAAGGTCGAAGCTGGACAGGGCAGGCATGAACTTTGTGATACCGATACATGGTGTCAGAAGCACCTAACCCAACCGCCTCCGGCTAATCTGAAGGAAACCAGCCGCAGAACGAAGGCCAGCAGGGTGGATTTTGTCAATCCACTGGAACCGCTGCGCTTTGAAGGGGACATAAGCAAGCATTTGGCTATGTATTGGAAAACGTGTGACTGTGACCCACTTAGCCGACCACATTTTGAGTGTACAGTTATTATGTATTATCGCAGCGACAAACTAACAACACAGATGGTAGAAGCTTACGAGATTGTGCGCTTCTCGTTTCCCCTCAACCCTTGGCGCGCCGATGTCCAGATGAGCGTGATCTGTTGTGACAGTGGTGGGCCAGCGGCCATCACTCGTGCTGCTAGGGCTGAAATGCGGCCCGCGTCAATGTTTGGAATGGCTGAATTTCAGTCACTCACAATAATCTTCACCTGTTGGTGAGTTAGAGTCAGCGCAATGGCCAACTTTTCCGCCTCCGTTACGGTCGAGTGTCGTTTGCTGCAGCACGCTGCCGGACACCGTTTTCAATGGTTGTTACCGGAGCGTGCCCCATACCGTCCGCGCATTCTGCGGCATCTCTATGCAAGACGTCCTGTCTGCCCTCAAAAGGGGCTTGCAACGCTGCTGCTCTATCCCTCCTCCGGCTCTCATAGTAGATGGGATGCATGTTTTTCGAAGTGGAGGTATCTTTAATTTGTCCATAACCTGTCTGGGAACCTTGACAGTATGTCTGGAGCATCCTCGAGGCTCATGTCGCAGCTTTTAAAGAGTGCTGCGACCAATACGACTGCGCAACAATCTCTGGTATTGCGAGGTCGTTGCAGCCTCAGTGCGCTCTTCGAAGCTATTGGAAACCCCTAGTCTCAAAATCCTGTTCATGGATGTAATAGGGAGTAAACCTAGTGCCGTTCTGATCCCTTTACGAATGAGAATGTCCAGCTTGTCCTTTTCCGCCTTATGAAGCCGCAAATACGGCGCTACGTAGACTATCCTGATGATTATTAGACCGGACTAGCCTAAGGAGGTTAGCTTCTGTCATGCTTTCATGCCCGCACGTTTGTTTGCGATTCGTTTCAGGAGTCTACAAGCTTGACTGGTGCTAGCCTGTACCTATGAATAATTTCCGAGTTCTTGCCGTTGGCTGGAATTCGTAATCCCAAAAGTCTAATGCTTGCCACCTTTGGTATAACGTTACCATTCAGCCTGAGTGTGATTCCCGGGTTATAATAAAACTTAAAAGGAGGACGCCGACCAAAAGTAAAAAACAAAAAACTACAATATGACGTTTCGGCTCCCGTACGGGAGCCTTGTTCACAATGAGAAGGATTAGAAAGTGCATCAGGATTAAATACGTTTGAAAAGAGGGCGCAGGGAGCGTGCGTATACAGGAGTTAGATTTCCAGTGTTGCGATTGAGGGTGCGATTAGTCGTTTGAATGAATAATGATTCGAGGTGAAGGCGACGGTACAGATTCCTTTCAGTTGCCAGCACGTGTGCCCTACCCCAGTCAATATTGTGGCCAGTTGATACGGAGTGTTCGGCGATAGCATTAGATTTCACTTTTTTGTTTTTAACGTCATTACAATGTTCTTTTAGGCGTCTATTAAAATCACCAGTCTCGCCGATGTAGACGCTGTCACAATCAGAGCAGGGGACGCTGTAAACAACGCCAGGGTACTTTTCTTTCGGGAGAACGTCTTTGACGTTAACCAGCGCATGCCGAAGTTTCCTTGTGGGGACATGGGCAACGTGAACTTGGAATGTGCGCAGAATACGCGCCAAGGCTTCGCTTATTCCAGGTGTGTAGGGAACAGCGGCACGTTTCAGAGGGGACAACACTGGAGTTTCACGTGTCGGGCAAGATAACTGCTTTTCAGCGGATGCCGCAAAAGCAGCTGGGTACTCGTTTCGCGCGAGTTCTTGCCGTACAGTACCAAAGTCGACTGCCCGATCTTCAGGAAAACTGCATATGCGTTCAGCGCGTTTGAACAAGGTTGGCAACAGATTTCTTTTGATTAGCCGGGTGCACAGATTTGAAGTTAAGGTATCTTCCGGTGTGGGTGGGTTTCCTGTAGACGCTGAATGATAGCTTTCCACTGTTTCGTTTTACCAATACGTCCAGGAAGGGCAACGCGCCATTAATTTCTTCTTCGACGGTGAAATCAATCGCTTCTTCAATGGAATTTAAATGGGACGAAAAGGCCAGCAAATCATCTTTCCGAATGAGGCAGAAGCAGTCATCTACATATCTAAGAAAGATTCTTGGCGGTGATGGGGATGTTTCAAGGGCACGGCGCTCAACCAATTTCATAGTCAGATTCGCGACAGTCACTGAGATAGAGGCGCCCATTGGTGTGCCCTGAAGTTGTCGGTAAAAAGAGCCTTGGAAGACGAAATAAGTGTTGTCCAGGCAGAACTGTAAGAGCCTGCGGAGATCTGGAATGTCAATGGGGGTCCTTTGTGGTAAACAATTGTCAGCTTCAAGGGCAGCAGAACACACTTGTACGGCGAGGTCAACGGGAACGCATGTGAAGAGCGACTTGACGTCAAACGAAACCATGTACTCGTCATCGTCCGGTGATACGTCGCTTACCTTCTTGATGAAGTCAGTCGAGTTGCGTACGTGTGTTGAGACGAGACCGACAAGTGGCCTGAGGATCCGGTGAAGGTAGCTGGATAAACTGTGAAGAGGAGAACGACTGTAGTCTACGATGGGCCGCATCGGCATACCAGGTTTGTGCACCTTTGGAAGCCCGTAAAGAGCGGGGGCGGAACCATTCGTGCACAACAGTTTGAAGTAAAGTGCTTTGTGGGAAGGAGGAACGAATTTGAACACGTCAGAAAGAAGTCTTTGTAAAGCGCGCTGCACCTTTGCGGTCGGGTCCTTGTCGAGACGGGAGTAGGTGGCGTCATCTTGCAGTAGGCTTTGCATACTGCTTATGTAGTCATTGCAGTCCAGAAGAACTGTCGTTTTCCTTTGTCTGCTGGAAGTATAACACGATCCATGTTCTTGCGAAGGCTCCTCACAGCTTCACGCTGTTCAGTGGTCAGTGGGGACGTGTGATGCTGCGGGTGGCACCTGGAGAGGACGCTGACAGCACGAGTCCTTGCTTCATCTCGGCGCGAAGTTTCAACCTGGTTAACCGCGTTTTCCACGGCACACACAAGTTTTTTGGCATCCAGGGTAGGTCCAGTGTTGAAATTTAGGCCCAGGTTTAAAACAGAAAGCTCGGCGCTGTTGGGTTTATAAGAAGACAGGTTATGGACAACCGTTGAAGGCGCAGCTTTCTCTGTAGTTGAAGGGAGCGGAAGGAGTTGACGTAACTTGTTATTGTGTGCACGGTCAGCGGACCGGGACACCATGGTTGCTTTATGATTGGCATGCAGCTGAATGCTAGGAAATTCCTTCGGGTAGCGGGATTCCAGGCGGCGGCGGGCGAAAAAGGCTTCATTTTCCATTGCTCTAAGCTTTTCTTTGCATTCAAGTATCCTGGCTTGGAGGAGCGAACGTTCAGCCTTCGCAATAACGCTCAGCCCGAAGGGTGTGCAGACGGGACGAATCAAACGAAGCGATCGTGGAATAAGTGCTAAAGGCTTGCACGTCAGGTTGAATTGAAAATGGCCTTTGAACGATGCGACACGGGTGACCAGGGACACGTACTGACGGATGCTTGTGACGATGGGTTGGCCGTACGCCCGGCGAAGGTTGATGAAGTCGAGAGTTGGACGTAAACTCGTCTGGTCGGGGACGATCATAATAAAACTTAAAAGGAGGACGCCGACCAAAAGTAAAAAACAAAAAGCAACCCGGGTTATACGGTACGTTGTGGTTTACACGCTGACCCTAGAGTGATCGCATTGTCGCGAGAAAGAGCGCTTTCGATTTCTGGGCCGAGCACCTGGGACCGATCGGTTCGAAGTATCTTTCTATAACATCGATTGCTCGCTGTAGCGTCTGTTTAATTTGACCGTCACTGCCCCTGCACATCCACAGGGTTAGGTCGTCTGCGTACAATGTGTGTTGTAACCCCGGGATTTCAGCCAGTTGTGTGGGGAGGTCAAGCTTGGCAACATTAAACGAGGTCGGGGACAGCACCGATCCCTGCGGTGTGGCCTTGTTGCCGAGTCGGATAACGTCCTCTCTGTGTCCCCCATACTGGTAGTTGCTGTTCTGTCTGTGAGGAAACCGCGTATGCAGCTGTAGGTGCGAACTCCTACGTTTAAAGCACCGAGATTTTCCAGAATGGCCGAGTGCTACACGTTATTGAAAGCTTTCGACACGTCGACACCAACGATCACCCTGGTGTGTACTGTTGAATTGTATATGATCTGCTCGTTTAGGTGCAACATGACATCCCATGAGACAAATGCGGTCTGAGCCCGATCATGGTATTGGGAGAGATACTCTTTTCCTCTAAAAACAGGTTCGGCCGGGCCTGAATAGCATTCTCTATCAGTTTGCCCACGCACGACGTGAGCGAGAGGGGACGCAAGTACTAAATCCGACCGTTTCTCCGGCTTCAGGAGGAACACGAGGATCGCGTTCTTCCATGCCGCCGGCAGCCGACCGGCCTCCCATCACTCCTGCATGAAGGCTCCGAGATGTCGGATCAATGCGTCATCCTAGTTTCTAAGAATTCGATTCCAGGCCCCGTCCGGACCCCCAGCAGTCTTAGTCCGCAGTCCGTTTATAACCTTTGTCCGTAAAGTTTCGAAACTGATTTATTTTCTTCTCTTGAAATTATTCCCCAAAACAAATGTTGGTGCGTATGTGTAGCGCCATCTTTTCTGGCTAAACTGAGTTATTTATGTTAATTGATGTGGTAGCCACTAGATGGCACTACATGTTAGAATATACGTTGCCAGTAGTCTTCTGCGCATTCTACTGTGAGTGAATGTGGAGAGATGGACGTCCACCTCGAAAAGCGTGTAAACATAATATTCTGTGTGAAACTTGGCAAGACAGCCACGCAGACGTATGAGCTCCTTCGTGACGCTTACGGCAACGAGACATTATCGCGGGCGCGAGTTTTCGAGTGGCACAAGAGGTTGGTTTCGGGGAGAACGTCGGTGGAAGACGACACAAGTCAGGGGCGCCCTTCAACCTCACGGAATGAAAACTACGTGGCTCGGGTCAAGGAAATCGTACAGCAAGGCCGCACCATTACAGTCTGCATGCTATCAGATGCTCTCGACATTATTAGGACAACAGGCGGAGAAATTTTGCGTGAGAACTTGAGGAAACGAAAGCTGAATGCCAGACTTGTTCCGCACTCCCTTATACAGAACCAGAAAGACACGCGGGCATCAGTGAGCGCTGATTTGCTCTCCGAGGCAGAGAAGGATGCCGCATCCGTCGACAGCATCGTTGCTGAAGACGAAACATGGTGTTTTCAATACGATCTTTAAACAAAGAGGCAGAGCGCCGAATGGCGGTCCACAAGCTCTCCTGCGTCGAGAAAGGTGCGGCGACAGAAGACCGAAACAGAGATGATGCTGATAGTTTTTTTTTTTCGATGCCAGAGGTGTCATACACTGCGAGTTCCTCCCACAAGGGCAGACGGTGAATCGGGAGTTTTATCTCCGCGTGCTCCAATACATGCGCGACGCAATGCGACGGCGTAGCCCTGACTTATGGGCATCTGGACAATGGAGCCTTCTGCACGATAACGCAATGCCGCACACTGCTCTCAGCTTGACAAAATTTCTTGCCAAGCACAGCATTACTGTACTTCTCCATCCGCCATACTCGCTTGACCTCTCCTCATGCGATTTTTTCCTGTTTCCTCGTGTAAAGAGAGCCCCAAAAGGTCGCTGGATGGGGAGCGTGGAGGCCATTCAAGGCGCCACGACAAAGGAGCTGACAGCCCTGCCAAAAGCCGCGTTTTCCAACTGTTTCCAAGACCTCAAGAAGCGTTGGAAGCTGCGTATAGACTGCAAGGGAGACTATTTAGAAGGGGTGCTGCACAACTGATTTCAATGTTAAACGCAATTTTTTAATGAATTCAGCCTTTGAACTTTACGGACAAAGGCTGTATTTCTGCACGGACTTCGGCAATCGTTATCGGGCTCAATAATCAAGGGTTTTCTGCCTGGCTACTTAGTGCTTCTCGTTCATGATTAAACTGCGCGAAAGAACGGGACAAAGAAACATGTACACACACATCGCGGGCTATCTAGGTCCGGGTTTTCTTGTCCCCGGTAATCCGGCAGTGGTTGACCTGTACCGTTTGCGCAGCTCAAATACCGGTCCCCCATTTGGGATATAATATTGGCGCGTGCTCATGGGAGCGCGCCGACGATGAAGACGAAGTGTGCGTGTGCCGGTGACAAAGACGAAGTGTGTGTGTGGTTCGGACAGCCATTTTGTGAGTTCCCTGCTGTGCGCTGGACTTCGCTGAGACTGTGATCTGTGCCGGTCCTGTCTTCGTTACATTTTTGGTGGAGGTACTGGGTACTTTCCAACATCTACGTGCCCGAAGGCTCTCTATGAACACGGATTTGACTCCGATTCAGCGCAGTACGAGCCGCCGAATCCAAGGTCAGTCACCAGAGTACGGTCCGTTATCCCCTAGGACCAGGGCTCCAGCTGCGACGCGCAGGACTGACGCGGCACCTATGGCTAGCAACGGAGACGGGGCAGCTATGGCTGACAACAGGAACTCAGCTGCTCATTTCCTGGTCCTCCAGCCGCGAACGCCGCCGACCTTCCATGGCGAAGTGTTTGAGGACGCGGAGGACTGGCTTGACCAGTTCGAGCGCGTTGCCAGGTACAACGGCTGGGATGCGGAGCGGAAGCTGCACAATGTTTACTTCGCTCTTGACGACTCGGCGCGGACGTGGTACGAGAACCACGAGACAACGTTTCCTTCTTGGGAACGGTTCCGTAGCCAGTTGCTGGCGACCTACGTCAACACCGACCGTCGGGAACGAGCTGAGTCGGCGCTGCAGTCAAGGAACCAGCGACCCAATGAGAGCGTCGCAATGTATTATGAGGACATGACACGACTGTTCAGAAGGGCGGATCCAAACATGGCCGAGGACAAGAAAGTGCGCCACCTGATGCGCGGGATAAAAGAAGAACTGTTTGCTGGGCTTGTGCGAAACCCACCTAACACCACTTCGGAGTTTCGGAGGCCACTACCGTCGAAAAGACCCTGCAACAACGCGCCCGCTATTACAATGGCGCCGTGAACACCGTATCAACTGCCGACTTTGCGCCAGCCTCCAGCGACTCCGCTGACACCCTTCGGGAGCTGGTTCGATCTATCGTCAAAGAAGAGCTGCACAAAATGCGCCTCTCTGCCCAGTCGCAGCCGCAGTGTCCATCGTTAGCACAAATTATCCGAGAGGAAGTGCAGCAGGTGGTTCCTGAACCTGTTGCCCCTGCTGCCCTTACACCGACGCCCCCGCGCCAGACGTACGCGTCGGTACTCCGACAGAACTGCGACCTCGCCCCTTGGAGCACCAGCCCATCTGCATCTGCTTTCCAGCCGCGGCCTCCGCCTGTCCCTGTGCTGCCCGAAGCCAGGCTGCGGAAGACGGACGTGTGGCGGGCACCTGACCAGCGGCCCCTTTGCTACCACTGCGGTGAGGCTGGCCATATCTTGCGGTGGTGCCCTTATCGTCGAGCTGGAATTCGCGGATTTCATCCGCGAGTCCCCTGTCCGCCCAATGGCGAACGGTCCCGCGAAATTGAGGAGCACCTGTCAACGCGCCGGGATCACACTCACACTGATTTCCCTCGCCCTGACTACCGCCCACCAACCTCTACCCGCTATCATTCGCCGAGTCACCGTCCTTCGACAAGCCGTTTCAGCCGCTCACCGAGTCCTCGCCGGGGAAACTAGACCCAGCGGCCTGCGGAGGTAAGGCCGCTGAGAGCGAACAGCCGAACATCCTCCATCGCGTTCCCGACCAGACGACGGCTATCAAACGAGGACACGTGACGATCACAAAGGATGTGCAGCTTCGATCTTACCGGTCGATATCGACGATGTAGCGGTTACGGCATTGGTTGATACGGGAGCGGACTATTCGGTTATGAGCAACGAGCTAGCAAAAGAACTGAGGAAAGTTTTAACCGCGTGGACTGGGCCTCAGATTCGCACAGCTGGTGGGCACCTAATTACCCCTGTTGGCCGGTGTACGGGGAGAGTTACAATCGACGGATTTATTTACGTTTGTGACTTTGTTGTCCTACCTCACTGTTCGCGCGATGTCATTCTCGGCCTGGACTTTTTACAAGCTAACGGCGCCGTTATCAATTTACAAGAGCCGCGCGTGACGTTTTCGCCGACGCAAGCAATTGAAATAGCCGACCCAGACGACTCCAGGATACCCGCCCTGCGTATTGCTGCTGATGACGTGACGGTGCCTCCGCGGTGCAGCATGATGGTCCCCGTGCAAAGTGACTCGCCCGGTGATCGAGACGTTATGGCAGAGAGAAACGTCAGCCTTCTACTCGAGAAAGGAATCTGCGCTGCAAGAGGGCTTGTTCGCTTACGGGATCGCTCTGCGACACTCTTGATCACCAACTTCGGAACAGAGTTCCAGCCTATTGCGAAAGGAACGGCCGTCGCATACGTTACCGACTTCGTTGAGCCCGCAGAAATATGTGCTCTGGAGCTACCGTCGCCGGACGGACGCGATGCAGCAACCGTTCTGTCTACCGTGGACGTTAATCCCGGCTTGTCGGTGGGTCAGAAGCAGCGCTTGTAAAGGCGGAACCGCATGGCGCGATTTCAGGCGCGATTGACGCGCGGATGGTGGGACGCGCGCGTCATTTTGACGCGTGCCCAGTATGATCCGTCACGAAATCGCGCCGCCGCGTGCTCCTACTCGGAGTAGAAAAAAACGCCTCACGCGGCGCGTCCGCCAATCAGAGTTCAGGTAAGTCACGTGGCATTTGGTCACGTGGCATTTTGGGTTTTTGGTTTTGCCACCAGATGGCCTTGCTCTCTGCGCATCTCGACGGAACCTCTTTGGTGCAATTTTTTTTTCTCGGCTGAACTTGCGCGTGTGTCAAAGAAAACACGTGCTACCGTGATTTCGTTCGCGAATCGTGTTCACCTGAAATGAACAAAGCAACCTTCAACTAGGCCCTAATAACTTAAGTGGAGAAGCGTCGCGTCCTGTGGGACGTACGCGACCGCAACTACAAAAACAACATGAAACGTGGCCAGGCTTGGCGAGCTATATAGCAGATGCCCTCAGCGTAGACGGTATGCACCAAATCTGAATCTGTGCACACGTGATGTGGCTGCCCTGCTTGTTCTATGCACATTCGCCTCGACAAGCATGTGAACTTGGCATGTTTACCCGCCGTTTTCGTATTTATCTCGCTGGCAGAGAGCATGCCGCCGCGACGCGAAAGCGCCGCCCCCTTTTTTTCGTGCGCGTGCTCGCGCGTCGGCGGCAACGAGGGCGTTCGCAGCGCGTCGCGTTTTTCGCTCGCGGAAAACGCGCCATGCGGTTCCAGCTTTAGAGCTCCTTCACGATTTCGCAGAGTGCTTCGCCACGACATCAAAGGTAGGGCGCACCCCGGTAGCCAAACACCGCATCATCGTCAACGAGGAGACTAGCCCCATATCCCAACACCCGTACAGAGTGTCGCCGGTGGAACGGGAGGCTATACGATCCCAAGTGCAAGAAATGCTTGCAGACGACGTAGTCCAGCCGTCCACGAGCCCCTGGGCTTCGCCTGTGGTATTGGTGAAGAAAAAAGATAACACCTTGCGATTCTGCGTCGATTATCGGAAGTTGAATCGTGTCACGAAACGTGACGTTTACCCCCTTCCACGTATCGACGGCGCCTTGGATCGACTGCGTGACGCTAAATATTTTTCTTCACTTGACCTTAAGAATGGCTACTGGCAGATCGAAGTGGACGAAAGGGACAGAGAGAAGACAGCGTTCGTGACACCTGATGGCCTTTATGAATTCAAAGTGCTACCCTTTGGACTCTGTTCTGCGCCAGCAACCTTCCAACGCATGATGGACACCGTTCTTTCTGGGCTGAAATGGCAGACATGCCTAGTGTACCTTGATGATGTTGTCATTTTTGCTCCTAGCTTCGAGGAACACCTCAACCGGCTGCGAATGGTGTTACAGGCGCTCCGTTCGGCACAGTTGACGATAAAGCCACTAAAGTGTCACTTTGGTTTCGAAGAGCTCAGTTTTCTTGGTCACGTGATAAGCGCTGACGGAGTCCGTCCTGACCCGGAGAAGACTGCCGCTGTGGCACAGTTCCCGCGCCCAACCGACAAAAAGTCCGTTCGTAGGTTTCTGGGCCTCTATGCCTATTACAGACGTTTCGTTGAAAACTTTTCCACAATTGCCGAGCCCCTTACAATGCTTACTAGAGACAATGTATCTTTTGTGTGGCATGATGATCAGGAATCTGCCTTCAACGAGCTACGCAGCCACCTACAAACTGTCCCAATACTCGCCCATTTTGATGAACGAGCTGTCACTGAAATTCATACTGACGCCAGCAATGTTGGTCTCGGCGCTATTCTCGTTCAGTGGCAGGATGGCAACGCGAAAGTCATAGCGTACGCCAGCCGCTCCCTCTCGAAAGCAGAGGCAAACTACTCTACCACAGAAAAGGAATGCCTTGCGGTAGTGTGGGCGATTAGCAAGTTCCGACCATATCTCTATGGTCGCCCGTTTCGAGCTGTCAGTGACCATCATTCGTTATGCTGGCTAGCCAATCTCAAAGACCCTTCGGGACGGCTTGCGAGATGGAGCCTTCGCCTCCAGGAATACGACATCACGGTAGGGTACAAGTCCGGCCGTAAGCACAATGACACCGATTGTTTGTCACGTGCACCTGCCGACGTTGCTCCGGCCGAAACGGAGGACGACTTCCCGTTTTTTGCTCTCGTCACGTCGTCCGATATGTCCCGACGTCAACGGGCTGACTCAGAGTTGCGTTCGCTCATCGAGCATCTGGAGGGCCTTAACGTCGCTGTTCCGCGGCTTTTCGTTCGAGGTTTGGGTTCCTACAGTCTCCGAGATGGCGTCCTTTACAAGAGGAACTTCGCCCATAACACGGAAACCTTTCTTCTGGTTGTGCCATCCGAACTCCGCCCAGAAATCTTGCACGCCTGCCACGACGAGCCATCGGTTGGCCATTTGGGTGTTACGCGGACGTATGCCCGCATTCGTGCGAAGTATTACTGGTCAAAGTTGCTCTCATCAGTCCAGCAATATGTGAGGACCTGCCGTGACTGCCAGCGACGAAAGACACCACCAGTTAAACCCGCAGGGCTTCTCCAGCCCATCTCACCGCCTACAACACCTTTCCAACAAGTGGGCATGGACTTGCTGGGCCCATTCCCATTGTCTTCCTCTGGGAACAAATGGATTGTTGTGGTGACGGACTACTTAACGCGGTACGCCGAGACACAGGCGCTCCCCCACGCTAGTGCTGCAGAAGTGGCTCAGTTTTTTATGACATCAATCGTCTTGCGTCACGGTGCGCCATCAGTCGTCATCACGGACCGTGGAACCGCCTTTACGGCGGCATTAATGCAATCTCTCTTCGAACTCACCCACACCAGTCACCGGAAGACAACAGCCTATCATCCCCAAACAAACGGCTTGACTGAACGCCTCAACCGGACGCGTGCAGATATGCTTGCTATGTATGTCGACGTTGAGCATCGTACGTGGGACGAAGTTCTTCCTTATGCAACCTTCGCCTACAATACGGCAGAACAGGAGACTACCCGTCTTACACCTTTCCAGCTGGTCTACGGACGGTGTGTCACTACCATGCTGGATGCTATGCTACCCGCTGCTCACAACGACGGAGACATCGGCCCCTACGCTGACGTTGACACATTCGTCCAGCGGGCTGAAGAAGCCCGCCAACTCGCAAGGTGCCGGATTCGACATCAACAACAACTCGACGCTGGTCGCTACAACCTCCGACACTGATGCGTTCGGTACGAGCCCGGCGACTCTGTATGGGTATGGACACCTGTGCGCCGCCGCGTACTCTCCGAAAAGCTCCTCCGACGCTACTTCGGTCCGTACAAGGTGGTTCGTCGTATAAGTGATGTCACATACGAAGTTTTTCCGCGGGACACGACCTCCTCACCACGTCGGCGCCATCCGACCGAGACTGTCCACGTGGTGCGCATGAAGCCCTACCATGACAGGCTGTAACCCGCCGCTTTACCAGATTAACAGCTCTCTGTATTCTCTGCCGTCCGCCGTCTATACCGAACATTACCTTTGCTGTCCGTGTTCGTTTCCGGCGTCGGGCCGCCGCCTTGATGGAGGGGGTAATGGCGCGTGCTCATGGGAGCGCGCCGACGATGAAGACGAAGCGTGCGCGTGCCGGTGGACAAAGACGAAGTGTGTGTGTGGTTCGGACAGCCATCTTGTGAGTTCCCTGCTGTGCGCTGGACTTCGCTGAGACTGTGATCTGTGCCGGTCCTGTCTTCGTTACAATATAATATAATAATAATCTTTATTTATCTCTTTCCACAGAATACAGAATGAGAGCGGACGTAAGGGTAAAAGCCGCATGCAGCGGCTTGAAAAAGCCCCATTACGCCCCACATGACAGTATGACGAGGAAACAGCTTAGTCATGACAAATGCAGAGAAATACTGGAAACGTTGGAATACATTGCGAATTTTGTGAACGTACAAGGGCAAAAATCCAGTAGGGATAAGAAAATATACGCACAAAATTGACAACAGACAAAATTGACAATTGACAAAACTGACAAAATTGACACCATACATTAATGCAGGAGCGGCAAAACACTAATTAACTTATTTTTGGATATTTCTTCCAGTGAGATGTTATTACGTTCAAGTGTGTTAAGGTAACAGGGAAGTTTATAGGCGCTTGATTGAAATCTGTACACAGTCCGACAAAATGGTGTAGACCAGGCGGTGCAACGGCGTACATTGTACATGGGCACATGGCTTTGAAGGTTGAATAGTATCAACATATCTGCGTTGTTTGTTCTAATAGCATTCTTGTACATAAGAATTAATTTGAAGGCATAAAGATTCTGCACTTGAATGATGTTAAACTCGGAATAATAGCTTTCTGTGTGGGCATACCATGGTATGTTAGCAATTAATCTTATCGCACGTTTCTGAGTAACAATAATCTTGGATAAATTATGCTTCGTACTTGTGCCCCAGACAGTTTGGCAATAGCTAAGTATTGGAACTAAGAAAGCGTTGTAGATTAATAGTTTAATTCTTGTTGATAGCACATACCGTTGACGACATAGCACCCCATTCACTTTGTTTATTTTTGATCGTATGTTATTAATTTGGACATCCGAATTAATCGATTCCGAGAAAGTTACTCCCAGACATTTGATAGTACGCACGATTTCAATATAGTTGTTCCCAAACCTAGGCATAATATCTTTTACAACTTTGTTTTTCGCTCGAAATACTATGGCTTTAGTTTTGCTTGTGTTCACCGTTAGGTAATTTTCCTGCGACCACTGACACATGTATTGCAAAAACTCATTACCTCTAGAGGATAAGTCATCTTCTCTACTACCCGTAATGAGCACCGTAAGGTCATCAGCGTAGGCAGTAAGGTTCACCGGTGGCTTAGTGTAAAATATATCATTTAAGTAAACTAATAACAACAAAGGGCCTAAGATGCTGCCTTGCGGCACGCCCGATTTTATGTATTGGCCACAAATGGGCTTCTACCGCACGAGGCGGATTTAACGTTGTTGACGGCGGAACTTATCGCTGATCCATCAGAGCAACTGTGGTCAAGACCCTTTTCCCAAGCATCTCACCCAGAAGAGCCGAGCACCAGGCCGGGGGAAATCTTGTACCCATTAAAAACCGGTGGGTACCCGGCGGCACTGGGGATCGAACCCAGCACCTCCCGAATGCGAGGCGGATGAGAGCATAAGCTACAAACCGGAGTATTTCCAAACTCCCAGCTTGATAGCAAGTCGCACCCGGAGATTTTCAGCCCCAGGTGCAAGCGTAGCGAGGGCATAGCGGACATGGTCCATATGATAAGAACGTGTCCTAGCTTTGGAGAACCTGACAGAACAAATGAGTCCTAGGATGCACTGCTTCTCGAACACGAATAGGAAAGGTTGTCGGGCTAGTTGGTGGTAATCTATTCTTTTGTTGACAGCGCTTAAAAAACACAAACAGAAGACATAGAAGACGACGTCACTGTTGCTCTGACGGATCAGCGATAAGTTCCGCCGTCAACAATGTTAAATCCACCTCGTGCGGTAGAAGCCCATTTGTGGCCCTTTATTTGCTCAAGGTGGGGTCAAAGACCCATTTGCCAAGCATTTCCCCCTAAATAAGCCGAGCACCAGACCAAGGGAAAAGTTGTACCCATTGTATCCCCGGTGGGTACCCGGTGGCACTGGGATCGAACCCCGCTCCTCCCGCGTGTGAAGCGAATGCTCAACCACTTGGCGCCTGTGACGTCGTCTTTTATGTCTTCTGTTCGTGTTTTTTTGAGCGCTGTGAACAAAAGAATCGAACAGGAAGAACAGGGACACCGTAAAGCGATTCTTCTCGCTCTGGCCACTGCTGAGATTCAGGAGATCCCGTCGACGGTGAAGGGAGAGGACATGACTGCGACCGAGCTCCGCCTCAGATCCCCGTTACCCTTTTGACGGATGCTAATAAACGTTATTTCTCTCTCCCTCTCTCTCGAAATTGTGCGGACTGGGGCCGAGTTTTTCAGCGGGCCGTCGATTAGTTTATCCAAAAAGGAGCTTGAATGATTGGCGCGGACGGCTGCTGCAGGCATAAGTACTGTAAGGCCGCCCCTCTTTTCCAGCTGCATACCTTTGCAGGAAGTGGGACGCCGGCACACGCGGAAACCGCTCCCCAGTATAAGCGAGAGCCACGAGTGCGTACGGGGAACGAAAACGGTACGGTCGCTTGAACCGCAGTGTCCCGCCGGGCCTCGTGAACAAAAGCGTATTCCCAGGAGGGCCGTGACGGACACCTATCATGGCGGACAGGCAGTGCTCACCAAGAATGTGGGAAGACAGGGGCGATCCTTAATCTGGTTTCCCGGAGCAACAGATAAACCCCTTCATGCTTATTAGCTGTGTCCCGCCGCCGGTAGTGCGGCAGCATCGTGGGCCCTTTCGCCCCCTCCTCTGTTGCAGACGGGCGACGCGGACCGATGATGGGTGGCGGTATGCCTGAGGCAAGGATTAGCTCCGAAGGGAGAGCGTGTGGATACTCTCACTTGAGAAAGAGCGGTGGCGTATTTGTTTTTTTATTTAGTTTGTGTTGTTAACAAGACCCTGTGTTCGAGGCTAAGCCCAACCCAATGGGTTGTCCCCATCTCTCATGTTATTTTTGATTGGAGAATTGATGCTTAGGGCGGGTCAGTGAAAAAGACCGCCCTTAGTCCTTTGCTAAGTAAGTGCTTAAAAGCGCATGTAAACGGATGCAGTCCAGTCCAGTCTGAGCTGGGGCTCCATGCTTAGCATGTAACGTGATGCTGCTTAGGCTCTAACCTGCCCGGTCGATGAGTAAAGTAGCGCAGTTTGTTCTTTTGTAAATTTCTGCTTTTTCCAGTTTAACTCTCTTAATATGTATGCTGTAAATATATGCTCTGCTGTCATCATCTACAAGCTCGCCTCCTGTCCATCTTCCAAGCCGAACGACACCAGAGGAAGGGTTTGTGAACCATCCTCGAAGAAACGAACGACCTTTGAAATTCTACTGGCGCAGTCGACAGTATTCGGCACGTCTCATCACCAAGGGCAGGCATCGCAGTAACAACCGCAGGCAATCCGACACGGAGCAGCGAGGAGCTGTCAAGAGAAGACTCCACCTCGGCTGCTGCCAACGCTGGTGGAACGGACGCATCATCCGGGCTCTGGGCGGCAGACAACAGAAGATCTGCGCCGGGTGAGTGGGATTTCTTGCGTTTTGTTGAAGCAGGCATGGTGGTTAGTTTGTGAGGCCCATGGTCGATACGAGGAGAACGTTAGCCGCTAAAGATAGCGAATCTAATCCTGAGAATGAAATGAGGTCGAACACTCGCCAGGAGCAGCAATCGCTAGAGGGCGATGTAGAAACGGGGATGGTTCAAAACGAGAGAGCGACGATGGAGAAAAATTTCAGTCTTAAGAACTCCTTCAGTTCTAAATTCGGCCTAGAATTTAAAACGCTTAAAGATGTTCTCTCAGAGGCAGGACAAACGTCTATTCGCCACCTTGAGTTGAACAGCTAAAAATGCTTGATCTTATTTATGCGGGCGGCGGGCAGCATGGCAATGCGCCCGATTGAAAGCGCAGAGACCATGCACACTAAACACGAATGACACGAGGTGGGAGGTTTATCCGTGTTCGTCCGCTTTAAAACGCCGCATCGCCAGACACGAACACCGGTAAGACGGTGCACATGATACCATAAACACCGAAGCAACACCAGCTAGAACTGACAGTGTGCTAACGAGGTCCGCAATCGTTCAAAAGCCGTCTCTAACGGAGTGGTTGTCGCCATTCGGAACCTTCCAAACGGTGTAGAAAAAAAACACCGTACGGCAACTGAGACGGAGCGAGGTCGAATTCCTGCTGCTGTTCAAAAGAACGCGCCAGTGGAACTGAGTACTTTTATCTGTTTCGCTTAGTTCCGGAACGAAGCAGCAAGTTTTCGTTTCGGTAGAGATGCAATCGACAGCAGGCGGCGCAAAGGATCAGAGGACGGCGAGGGGGTCGCGACTCGTGAGTGCGGACGCTGTGACCGAAGCGGCGTAGGCGCTAGGCCCAGCAGCGCCAGCGGGGCCGTCTCGGATTGCGTCGCAGAATTGAGCGCGGCGGGTTGTCTGGAGCCTCTCTTGGAACGGATATCGTGAGCGGCGACTGTGCGTTTGCCGCTGCTGCTTTTCGATGCGCGACGGAGGAAGGAAAGATGGATGCTTAACCGAGTTCACCGAAGTGGATATCGTAAACGACGGCTGAGCTTGCCCCTCTGGTTTGCGAATGGCGGTATGGCGCCGTTGTGAGCGAATTGAGACAAGCGCTGGCTTTGCCGCGCCCTTGGCCAGCGGGAGAGAAATTTCTACCTCGACACTGCTGCCCGGAAGGATATTTTTGAATCCCTGCCGTCTCACATCCGTCTCGCCGTCATGGTAAGTGATTTT
The DNA here is from genome assembly GCF_052857255.1 of Amblyomma americanum. Taxonomy (NCBI): domain Eukaryota; kingdom Metazoa; phylum Arthropoda; class Arachnida; order Ixodida; family Ixodidae; genus Amblyomma; species Amblyomma americanum. Next base: position 18,378,114 of record NC_135500.1, read on the forward strand.
GCGTCTTAAATATCGTTGTAGGATAAAGACGTGAGCAGGCTTGTGTGGAGCGCTGAAGCACTGTGCTGCGGAATGGAGCAAAACATTGGCGCAGTTTTCTTAACGACGAGCTGCCAGTGTATGGGTTGTTTTATATGACTATGCGCCAGCGCTTGAGCACCTGCATTGTCAGTCAATCCCACTGCCTGTGTTATAAGTTCGCCTTCATTCCGCAAAGCACCGCACGAGCGCCCTGTAGTACAAGTCTGCTTGCGTCTGCACTGCAGTACACCTTGCAAGCGGCTGTATGTTTTCGGCATTGTTATCTTAGTGCCCTCCGAAGCATTTGTGTCATTTTAGTTTGGATATGTGCAGCATTTTTGGCCACTCTTAATTTCATGCATGTTCGCAGAACGAGGTATACGGCATCGCTATTAACAAAAAAAATCAGGTCGCTTTTTCTAAAATGCCATGGTTCCCCCCCAAAAAAACATAATTTCGCTTATCGTGCGCGTCGCAGCAAATTTATGAATGTGCTCAAAGCTTCTGAAGTGCATACTTGTATTCTGCCGTCATAGATTCGGCCACCACTTTTAGAATTCCAGTCTGATTATTTGTTGCTTTCAGTCAATGGCGCAATCTCTTTGTCACTGGAACACGAGTGAAAGCGAGAAAGCAACGGCTGTCAGTTCTTGCCTTATGTTCTGCGGTTCGTTGCGGCATAACTTCGATGGGTGCAGTATAAACGTGCTGCCACTATTTGTGAAAATATAACAGCTGCTTTAATTTCAAAGCATCACATACTTCATTGCCTTGCTCACCTATCATGATTGGAGTCAGTAATTCGAACGACATACTTTTTATTCATAATGATTTGTTTGGTATCAAACCTGACTGGACATTGTTCTATACAGGATCTAATCTATGAAGAACTCAAAGGTTGCATCAGTTTAATCTACAAGCAGTACCAAACAGTTCAGAGTTAATTCGCAAAGAAAGATGCCCCTGCAACACTTGTAGGTATTTTTGTGCAAATTATTGGTCATAGGCAGGAACTGAAATTTTTGTACGAAAATAGCAGCTCAGTATTTATCTGAGCATCTGATGACTACCTTTTAGGCACAGAATTTACTCAAATTTAGTCATTGATGTCACGAGCCTTAGCAAAGCTTGGGTTTTGTGATTATTTATTTTATAATGGGGCTGGCACAAAGCCCTGGTGTTTTTTTTATCTTGCAAAGAGGCGGGATACAAGCAGTGACAGTAAGGAGCTGCTGACCCCCAAGGGATTTTCGTTAAAATTCAGGCATAGTTACTTGTGCAATTAAAAAAAGACAATAGTAGGAATAAGGAGCCAGTGTAACTGCTGCAACTATGCTCAGTTCTGAAAATAGAGTAATTTCATGACTAAACCAGATACAGCGTACTGACACGCTGCTATTTTGGGATTTGCATTGCTACTGTCTCATTTTAACGCGTGTTCACTACTACTCTTTCAACTAACCAATAATCCAATGCTGAGACAGTTGTGGTTTCTTTAGACTTGCACGAAATTTTGGAGAGGCGATCACCATTATTTGCTTTTGCAACTGTGGTTTTTTTAATTTTATTGACAAATGGTAATGAGGCCTGGATACGGTGCAGCTATTTTTTATTTTCAGTTGGGAAAGAGAGTTTTGTGTTGTAGTCTTTGATGGCATCCAATCGTTGTGGAGTGCTACTTCACAAGCTGTGTATAATGGCGATATACACTTTGAACAACACCATACCAGTTTTGTATTTTTAGGTGTTCATTATACACACGCAAATATGATTCATGGGGAGTACTGATTGTTGTTATACGTGCTCAAAATGTGATTCCCTAGAGAACATTTGCTTCTTCGATGCTCAGCAAAAATTCCTGTAGTTGCCATATGTATCAAATGTCACAGATAAAGCAAGAGTGGTAGATTTCGTGTGCAGCTGTACCTTTCGAGTACGCACTTTGTATCACGCTCCCTTATGAGTAGTGGCTCACCATTGTTTCTTTAGCCTCTAGTTCGATTACAGTTAGGCTGTTGCTGCACTGGTTGCAATTAAATGAGATTGAACAGCTCAGTTGTCTTATAGCTAGAATTTGGTTTTCAAATCTTTGGCAGGGATGCCATTGCAGCATTTTGTTTAACTTTTGCATAGTTGTGGTGGCCCACCAAATGTGATCATGGCTCTAATAGACAATTCAAATGTATAGTTGCACCTCTGTAATATGGACACTTTGGTTTCCGAGCAAGATTCTCGCAAAGTGATTCATCCATACTAACGAATCATGAATGAAAAAGTTTTGATACAAAACTTGTCACCAAGGTCTCCTGCACATAGTGGTGGGCAATGAAGTTGAAGGTAGACAGTGTTGATAGCTCCAAGTACATTAGCATGGTTACCATTATCTTTAAAAATCGGTCAGTGACATGTTTGAACCTCGCATTTTTTTACTTTATTCTTGAAAAAATTGGGTTGAGCATGGCTTTTCTATGTAAAATTTCTCACTCTGAGGAGGGGAGACCACCCCCTCATGAATTCATCCCTAGGATAGTGTAGTCATAATGTGCATTATACTGAAATGCGACAGTATTTTTTTGCACTTCTACAAGTGTTAGAAATGTCAGTGATATTTCGTTTTTAATTTTGCCGGACCAAGCACTTACAGCATGCCTCCTCACCTATCAAGGCGCAGTTTTCCTGTTCATTGGCCATCACCTTGTAGCGAAAACCTCATCGCTTCTGTGGGGATTCTGCTGTTTGCAGCCTTCTGGGTGTTCCGTTTGAAAAATCTAAAGAAGGCACTCTGTCTGCTGACATTTCTTGAGAGTGCTTTTAGATATTTGGCTTAAAATAAACCACGCTTCGATGGTTTTGAGCTCATCAGTTTTTAAAAACCACTTCGTCTTTCCTTCACAGCAGCCTCTTCTATCTGCCTGTGCATGTTTTACATGTCTAGTTTTTTAGTACTGTTTGGAATACTGGTAGTGGAACACAAACTGTGCTGCTATAACTTATCAATGTTAACATGATACAGTTGGCCAGAGCGAAGAAAAAGGAAGACAATATCAGCATGAATCTGTGAGAAAACTGGTGTATAGCCTTTGTCAAAAAGTACAGAGCCAAAGGGTTTGGCTTCTAAACCGTGTAATAAGGCTTCTGAGCATCCATGGATGTCCAACATTCACGGTGGTCAGGGCAAGATTTTCTGTACCTTCAAGAGATCTGGAATGCTAGCGATGCACAACAAGGCTCAGAAGCGAATTCCTTGGGCTCTAAACTTCTATAAATGCTGTACTCGCTTTATGTGACAGCATGGAAAGACATGACAAACAGGAACAGCAACATTTTGTTGACCCTAAGAATCATCACCCCAGTGGTTTCTTGTCCCTGCATGGGCTAGTCATGGTTTTTATCTCTTTGCATCTAACTCGCACAGCTTCCTGGGAGCACTGTCAGCATTTTGTAATTTTTTTGTTTTTTAATAGACTTCCCGTTCTGCCACATGACACATTTGCTAGCATTCATACATATCCTTTAATTAGAAAAAAATAATGGTGATAATACATTTGGTGAACAATTAAGTTTTCAAGCAAATATGTGCTTAGACACAGGTCTTCAGAAATTCAATTACTTATTTTATCACAAAGTTACTAGTCCTTAGTCTGATCAGTTGCCATGGGAACTTTTCTAGAATTTTTTTCACTTTGTCCTAACGTGAAGGTGATGAATGCCTTTCTCGCGATCAAAGAATGCCTGTGTCCTGAACGCTTTAACCTTAGCCCGTGTGTTTTTGCTGTGCTTGTAGTGCACACACTCACGTAACGCCAGGTTGACTAATTCCTTGTGTTTCAGCATTAGTCATTACTTGTTAGATAGATTGAAAAGCATGTGTCATGTGTTTCCGTATTCTAACTTTTCCATATAAGTTATGAGTGCGGCATTTTATTTCCGACAGGCTCCTTCAAATCGGTGGCTGACATATCTTTCAGGGCACATAAACTTTCTCTAGAGCATAGGCCTCCATATATTGAGTGTAAGGTTTTGTTTTGTGTTCGTTTTATGTGATTGTGTTAAATTGAATGTATTGTATTCATTTTCTAAGGTTATGTTCATCCTATGTGTTTCTCAAGAACAAACACAAGCATTAGAGGTTGGATACCTGTGATATTTTACTGTAGTTTTAGTGGGCTGCTTTTGGATGTCTGTTTAGTATTTCTTTTACTGTATTTTGTAATCTGCATCTTGAAGTTGTGATGACCCCCATAATGCGCAGGTCCACACGGGACGGAGAGGCAAAGAGACACCGTATGGCTCAGTTTAAATAAACAGGTATATTCAATAATTACACATGATTAAGATTATACATCAGAGGCTGGGGCGTCCGAGCTTACGTGCCGACGACTTCATGGGGGCGATGGAGTGGCTCCGGAGTTGGGCTCGAGCGGTTGCTGGCAGAAGCTGCACGCCGTCGGGCTTCGGCGCTGAAGGCCCTCTTGGCGAACGATGTCGTCCTGAGCGTCCCCCTTCCGTACTGCTCCTCCATTTTTATATCCTCTTCTCCACACTCCCTAGGGTGAGGACGCCCACGCCGGAGGGGAAGGAGGGGGGGCTAGGGCTTTCACTTGGGCGCACAAACATACCACCGCACTTATTGTCTCGCCCCCCTCACGTGTTGAGTCCGAGGGAAAGAATGTTGTCTTCGCGGTAGCGCATAGCCGACGCTGTTGTACGGCGCGCTCTGGATCGCTGACAGTTCCCTTGTCCTGGAATGTGCCCGGGAGGGCCGCCCCTGAAACCGCCACGCCAATTGGGGAGGATAAAGCCTGTTTCCCCGCGGCGGCGGCGGCGGGTCCGGTTGGGTCCGGTTGGGCTTAAACATTCGAGACAGGAATGACACTTCGCACAGTAGTCTCTAACATCCTGTCGCATGCCACTCCAAAAGTACAAACGCTCCACACGCCTGCGTGTCTTCGCTACGCCAAAATGGCCGGCGCATGGCGCATCGTGAAACGCGCGAAGAACCCTTTCTGTCCACGACCGAGGTATGACGACTCTCTCCCAAGCGGTTTTCTCTAATCTCCCTTTCCTGGTTGGCCTCGTGCGCCGACACAGGGTGCCGTCTTTGTCAATGAAATAACCTAGCTGTTCGGGGTGAGACGGTGCGCCCTCTAAGTTTTCGATTATTCGCTTCAGGTCAGGATCTTTGCACTGCTCTGTGCGTAATTCGGCGGGGTCGACTACGGGGACAAACTCATCTATAGCTGCCACGGCAGCTGTGCGGCTGAGTGCATCAGCATTCAGATGTGTCTTTCCTGACTTGTGCTCAACTTCAAAGCAGTATTCCTGCAGGTGTAGATTCCATCTAGCGAGTCGCGAGCTAGGGTCCCTGACACTCATCACCCATTTCAGAGGATGGCAGTCTGTGACTAGCTTGAATTTTCGGCCGTAAAGGTAGCATCTGAAGTGCTTTACTGCCCAGACAACGGCGAGGCACTCCCTTTCCGTAGCTCCGTACTTTTGCTCTGTGGGGCTCAGCTGTCGGCTAGCAAAAGCAACGGGATGTTCTTTGCCCTCGATAACCTGAGATAGCACGGCACCAACTGCGAACTTTGACGCATCTGTGGCCATAACGAAGGGCAAACTAAAATCCGGGTGGCGCAACAGCGGTGCACTCATTAGCTTCCTTTTCAGGGCACCAAAAGCATTCTCCGCGTTTTCGTCCCAGCGAAAGGCGACATTTTTGGCTGGTAAGGCGGTGAGCTGCTTAGCGAGCTTGGCGAACTCCTCTATGTGCCTTCGGTAGTAACCGCCAGGCCACACTCCCTAGGGTGAGGACGCCCACGCCGGAGGGGAAGGAGGGGGGGCTAGGGCTTTCACTTGGGCGCACAAACATACCACCGCACTTATTGTCTCGCCCCCCTCACGTGTTGAGTCCGAGGGAAAGAATGTTGTCTTCGCGGTAGCGCATAGCGTCGGCTGTGGTACGGCGCGCTCTGGATCGCTGACAGTTCCCTTGTCCTGGAATGTGCCCGGGAGGGCCGCCCCTGAAACCGCCACGCCAATTGGGGAGGATAAAGCCTGTTTCCCCGCGGCGGCGGCGGCGGGTCCGGTTGGGTCCGGTTGGGCTTAAACCCCTTCGTTCTGGTTGTCACTCTCAACGAGCATGGCTGGGTAATTGATGATGCCTGTCATCTGGGTCTCCGTCTACGCCGCGCCGTCGAACGTGGAACCTCGTAGCACACACAAGGAATGTACCTCGTAGCACACACAAGGAATGTACCTCGTAGCACACACAAGGAATGTACCTCGTAGCACACAAGGAATGTCACAAAGTTAACCACTTGGAATTAGCCATTGGGAATTGTCTGGTGCGTAACATTTTTTTAGCTAATCTTATCTGACAGCACCAGTTAGCCTGAAGTATTTTTCTGCATTGTTTTTCAAGATTTGCTATTGTATCGTTTTGATTACTTTTAGGTGCTGATTTCAAGTTAGTCCCTATCTCTAATACCTGTCCAAGAATTGTGGTTCCAAATGTTGTTTATTGTCCTCCATTTAAAAAAGTAAAATTGTAATCTACAAGTCTTTGTGACCTTTTCTTTACTTTACGCAGGCTCTTCAATTTCTTTTCAATTGAATAAGCTTGACATGTTAAGCAGCCTTTTAATGCTGGTGGTGTTAATATTTCAGATGTGTGTGTAGGTTAGTAACTGACATTTGTGATAATCCAGTGCTATTTGTAGTGGTGGTCTGTGTAATTTAGTATTTTCGAACATCCAATGGAATGAATGCAAGTCGCATGCACAAGTTAAATTGCGAACAGTGTTTTGAGGACGTGCTAGTAACAATATTCTGTAAAGTGCTTAAAACTGCAGTCTCGAAAAAAAAATGTCTAACAAACTTACACAGCTACCTTGCACTATGAAGGTAAAATCCATGAACTATATTTTTGTTCGAAAATAAAACCACGGAGCACAAGCTATATGCAATGTTTTTGTGTAATCCTTACTGCGAATCCTGCTTTTATCGACTTTGAGGACTTATAGACTGGATGAAAATAGTGCTCGAAAAATATTTTCAATGCTCGAGTGGAGCACGGAATTCCAAATTTTCTTTAAAAAGGTCCATTATGGACTGCAAAAACAAGTAGCAGTAATGAACGGATTTTAAGGATACAATATACAAATGCGTTTTAAAAACTTCTAAAGGCAGAGAGATGGCAAACATTATTTGTCCAATGTGGAGCTGCCCGCAAGTGGCTTGTGCACCATTCAGGTTCTTTAACTTCAGGGATTCGGTTTTTGGACCACAGTGAAGAGATCGTATACTTTTACGAGAAGAAAAATGTGTTGCAGGAATTTGGCACGTAGATCCGTTACCACGGTCTTGTTTTCAGTTTCATTGCCTGTCGTCTCTCCAACTTTGCTTTTCTTGCCCATCGCGAACCACCCCGTCAAGATACTCTCGGCTAGCGCCGGAGCCATGGTTTGTGTATTTTTTTACAGAAGTGCCGTGTACTCAGCGGAGTCGTATTAAAGTTTCCTTGCCGCCACCGCTGGTCTCGTTTTGTTTCCGCGATGTACGGCAGTACGCTGCGACGTGACTGGGACGTCGTGTGTATGCATGGCGCCACGATCGTGCAACGCAGGCATCCAGGAGGAGGTGAAGACAGCGGTCCGATGCACTTTGTACCCAGCGTTCTTGCCCTGTTCCTTACAGTACTACTTCGTAACGGCACGGACGGAACGGGGACGGTTGTTATATCTCAACATTGAAGTTCGATTGGGCTTTGTTCATGATTACAAAGCGCATTCGAACCAGATTATTGTGATTAACGAACTAGCACCGTTCCGCCTATATAGTTAGCAGTTCCAGTAGCCCTGTAAGAAAGAGCAAAAATGCAATATAGAAAAACGGACCCCTGTCATCACCTCCTCCTAGATGCCGGCGTTGCAAAATCGGCGCCTGCATAAACACGACACCGCAGCCACCGCTCAGCGTATCGCCGCGGTTGAAACCTATTGCAAACCGGAAGTGCATCGTATTTATTGGTGTAAAAATCTACACCAAATATACTCCCATTGTCAACCGCAAGTGCTTCGTATTTTTTGGTGTAAAAATTTACACCCAATCTGCTCCCTTCGCCAACCGTAAGTCCTCCGTATTTTTTGGTGCTGAAATCTACCCCAAGTTTAACGGTGTATATCGAACCTCAATTTGGGAGGACGCTAGAGGACAAGCCAAAAACACCCATCTGGGTTGATCTGTGTTTAGTGTGTGCAGACCTACGCCCTGAAGCTCGGAGTGTTGGTGCGGTTATTAGCGAGCTACGTAAAAATTTGGCGGAAGCAGAGTGCCAGAAAGAAGGAAAATGAACGGATTTACTGGCACAGGAAATACCGACAGTCGTGAACGGACGTAATGAATTTGTCCCCGAATGGAAAATTCTTCAACGTGTTACCCTATCAGAAGCAGGGCGGGATATTATTCGCCGCCTTGAATTGAATTTCCGGGAGCGAATGCGACAGATTGAGTGGAATGAAAAAGAAGAGCTGAGGTATACGGGCGGCGGGCAGAATGGCACTACGTCCGAATTAATGGACAGAGACCATGCAGACCTAGGCCCTGATGCTCAGAGCACTGGAGAGGTTCCAACGATTTCCCTAAAGATGTGACGCATGAGGGGCCAGAAGATGCGCATTAGAAGAGCACAAAGACTCGCTCTGCAGAGCAGTGGCGTTGAGCACTCCACAACCTCACCAGCCGTATTGGCTTTTCACCGACGCATCAGCAGCGGCTGCCGGGGCTTCCTTGACACAAATGACGAAAAAGGGCAAAGAAAGACCTATAGCGTTCGCGAGTCATCGCTGCGACTCAGGCGAGGTGGTCAACCATAAAGTGCGAAGCGTTCGCTATTATAGGGGCTCTGAAGAAGCTCGATTATTGGCTCTTCGGTGCTGTGGTCAATGTCGTCTCTGGCCACAACCCCCTGTCATACATGACGACGTGCACTCCACACGGGGCGAAATTGGCTAGATGGGCGCTGCCACTTCAGCGTTATAACATAACAGTGAACCATAGGAAACGCACTAAGAATAGAAACACAGATGCGCTATCCAGGCTCCCCAACTTGACATGGGAGTCGGGTACCACCATGCCAGCCTCGAGAAGGCGTGAATGTTCCCACTCAACCGACGCTCGATGAGCAGGGTGCCGTGTGCTGAAATCGGGCACTTACGAAGAGATTTCTGCCTGGCCTCTGCATAGAACGGTGCCCGTGAGTGTTGTGCGCAGACTTGTGAACAGTGATGAACAATGTGGCTTTGTGTGCGCTTCGAATGTGGACTCTGCGCAGTGCATGACGTTGCTGCCCATTCAGTGAACTGTACAGCAGCTTGCGCCAATGTTGCGCTTTATTTTATTGATTGTTTGCTTTGGTTCTCGAAGTGTCGAGTACCCAGGAGAAACTGTGCCCCCGGAGAGCTGACACTTGTAATGTGAAAGTGTTGCGGCCTCTTTGTTAGTAAGCATAAACGAGCTGAAAGCAAGCTCGGTTTATATACGCCTTTTCACTGTTTACAAACACGCGCCTCTGGCGCTCATTGGCTGCTCCCACTAAACTTCCGGCGAAGAACTTCCGGCAGTGTTTTTCAGGCGGCGCGATACGGAGACCCCGACTATCCGTGCGTGTTTTGAGGCTGTGCTTACGTTCATTGTGCGTCGCTTGTACAAAAATAATGTCAAGTGATTATTTTAGGAAGCTGGACACCGAGGCGCAAGTGCGGTACCGCGCGAAACTTTCGTTCAGAGGTGAGGAGCTGCCTGACGCTCTCGACGACGACGTTGTCCGGTTCGCCTTTACATCGGGCCCACGAAATCTGCCGCCTGTGACAGTAGCAGATATTTATTTATATCTTGTGGAAGGCGTGTGTTTTTACACGAACGAACAGTTTAAGTCTTACAAACTTGAAGATGCGTACAACGCATTCATATGCGGGAAGGTGAAGCAAGTGAAATCTTTCAAGGCGGGAGCGCACGGAGACGGCGTTGTTGTTATTGCGGCGACTGTGGAAGCCAGCCAAACGCTTTCGAAGTCTTACAAGGCGTGGTGCATCGTGAAGGAGGATCGAACCATCGAAAGTGCGCATTGCACTTGCATGGCCGGGTAAGTAGGCGAATCATAATAAGAGCTACAATGCCATGAGCCTTTACCTTGCCTTATTTTTCATTTTTATGAATCAAACCACAAAGAATGGAGACTTTCCCGTTTTCGAAAATTCTGTACTAGTTGCGTTACAGCGCAGAAAAGCGCTACTGTTCGCCTAACTATGCGCGTGTAATGAAATGTTTGCCATACTGCCGTAATTCGTCATTGTAAACTTTGTTTCCTGTGCTAACAGCCGCCCGAGCGCGGCTTTATCGCTTTGCTCGCCGCATGCAGATTTGTCCAGAATTATCTCGTTTTGTTTGTGACACGCTGCCGCATCTGGGCTGTTCTAGATTGTACTTGTCATTTGTAACATGTTATCTGTAACATGTTATCTGTAACGAGAGCGCTTGTGATCACCGACGCATATTATTCATTCGTGGGGCGCAACTCAGCCCAATAATCCGTTTGTTCAGGCAGCTGTTATTGGTCTCCATGCAAGTCTGCTTTATTAAAGCCACTACTTTGCGACAATATTCATGTCATAGTTAGCCAGATCATTTGTCGATGCTTGACTGCATGATGTTGCATTCATCCTAATCGAGTTGCCTTGTGGATGACAAAAATCGTCAAATCTCACCCTCCAGCATTCTTTTGTACAAGGCATTTAAACTTTTTCAAGGGCCACAGTTCTCACCAATAATTACAGTTGTGAAATTTTTATTTCTCATGTTTCCTACTTATTTTTCAGCCTTGGGGAATGCTGCACACACGTGGCTGCACTCTTGTTTAGAGTTGAGGCAACTGCGCAGTATGGCCTGAATGACCCGTCCCCAACTGATGTTGCATGTAAATGGATTTATCCGATCAAAGGGAAGCACAGTAAGTCTTTGTTTTCATTCTGCCATGAACAGAGTTGTGAGCAAAATTGTAATTGATACTGAACTTTCCACAGGCAGCACCAGTCTCGGAGATTGAATTTTTTAAGCCCAAAATAGGCCGTGCACCACCCCAAGTCAGCGAGGCACCAGACTACTCAGTACCAGTGCTCACGGATGAGCAAGTGTCAAGGTTTCTTCATCAAGTGAAGGTAAGGACTTCTCATTAAATAAATTTTGATACATACGTAGAGAAAGGACACACACAAAAATTGCTCACTGTTTGTGCAACTGTAAAGAACCAGATCCACTGACATTGCAAATAGGGCACTAATTCCAATACTGTTTTTTCAGGAAATTGCACCAAACACTTTGATCCTGACTTCAATCTCTGACAGCGAGGACACAGATTCTGCCCCTGAGACAGCTGCCCTGGAACCTGTACGAGTGGGCAGATGCAAGCAACTCTCTGCGAAACCGCCCCTTGCTGAAATATACCAAGACCTCGACATAGACGAGGGAAAAAAAGTGGAACTGACAGCTGCAAATTGAGGAAGCTACTCGAGGCCAAGCAAGGTCACCAAGATGGTTACAAGAACGTCGAGGGAGGATCACTGCCTCTGTAATGCACCGTGTCGCAGCATGCAGCACAGGTGCAGCAGGCCTTGTTGCGGAGATTATGGGATACGTGAAGACGCCTCAAGTTTCCAACCTGCGGTGGGGCTCCGAAACAGAGAAGAAAGCTGTGCAGGCATTTATAGAAATGGAGTCTCAAAAACATGTGGACTTCAGTCTTCGAGACTGTGGTCTTTTTATTGCAAGGAGCATGCCTTTTATTGGAGCATCTCCAGATGCACTAGTGTCTTGTTCATGCTGTCCAAAATCAGTACTAGAAGTGAAATGCCCTGCAACTATGAAAGATGCTTCACTGACGAAGGGCTTAACTAAACTGGCATATCTGAATGAAGACTTGCAGTTCAAGCATAACCATGCCTATTACACACAAATTCAGGCTCAAATGGCTCTAACTGGGCTGTGTCAGGCATATTTTGTGATATTTACAGGTTCCTCTCTAACAAAAGAAATCATAAGCTTTGACGAGACATTTTGGGCAGCTACTAAACTCAAGGCAGCAAACTTTTTTTTCACCTACATATTCCCGGAACTACAGTCAATGCACATCTTCAGTCAAATCGAACGTGCAAAGAAGACATGTCACTGCCGAGGCACCAAGTTGGGCCACATTGTGGAATGCTCACTCTGTGAGGCAACGTTTCACCTCAAGTGTGTAAAACTTAGACGCACACCTCGACAATGGATTTGCACTGCATGTCAACATAATGGGCAGACTGCTGATGAGTAAGGACAAGGCCAGAGGAGCTAGTGCTGCTGCTTTTCACATTCCCTCTTTGAAGTGTACAGGGTCTGTTCGCTTTACTGAAGTCGTGTCCTCCACAACAGCTGAAAGCGTTGCCATTCAGGCAGCTCTCAAGAAGCTAGGGTCTTGTACGGCTCAACCTGTTGTTATCCTGTCGGATGAATAAAAATCTGCCCTTCAAAGATTAGAGTGTGGGTTCCCTACTGATGCTTTGTGTCTTAGCGGTCTAAGTTTGTTGCATAATCTGAGCAGCAGAGGCTTCTCTATACGCTTCCAATGTTCAATGGGTGGCCTCGCATACAGGTCGCGCTCGCGCTAGATTATGTAATTTAGTTACTGTAGGTGCCGCTACGGTGGAGCAATTGTAGGCAGAAACCTCAAGGCTAACCCTGTAGCTTACAGCATCTCAACTTAAGCACAAGCTTTTTTTTTTTTTGCTGAACACTCCAAGTGTTATATTTTATCACATTCGAAAGGCAGATAAACACTGCTTGTTTGACAAAATATGTTCACTTCAAGGACTAATGTCGGATGCATTTGTCGGATGTGCAAACTCAAATATAATAGATTTTAAATACAGTACGCCTTCACGTCCCAAGCAGGGAACATATAAAAAAAACTGATACAGAAGCAAACTGCAAGTAAAAATTTGAACACCTGCTCTGAGGACAGAATAACTATACAAGCAGAAAACAAAAAGCCCAATTCTCAACATGTGAGAACAAGCAACAGGAAATACTTAAAAACTGAGTCAAACAATATGCAGTAATTGACTGCAGAGAGTGCAAGAAAATAGAATAAACAAATGTGAAAAGATCAATGTGGGCAACATCAACAACATGAATTATTGTGTACACACAGTGCAGACACATTGGATGTAGTAGAAGAGATAAATACATGCAATGAAAAGCATGGTCACACACACATGAGCACTTGCTGTTCTATCACAGTGTGTGTACACGTAGTGCAGACACACTGGAAGTAGTCGAAAACATAAGTACACACTATGAAACTATATGCAATGATTGTCAGTATGGTCACACACACATGAGCATTTGCTGTTCCATCACAGCATGTCTGTATTCATGTTTCCTCACAGCACCGCACTTTCGTGGAAGAGAGTTATGAAGCACTTCTGCGCTGAGAATTCTTAATGATAGGGGTTTGCAGATTAACTAAAGCAGAGCACACCACCACCACTTTATCTATGGTTGCGAGGTTCTTGTCGCCAGTCCTCTTCACGAAATTCAAAGGCAGCACAGTCTGGAAAATTCTGAACACTTTCAATCTTTGTATGGCCCTTTCAACATGGATGCGCACGCTAGAGACTTTCCTAGACGTTGTGACCTCAGCACCAGGTAGCTGGGCACGATTCTTAGTCAGTGATGGCATGAGAAGTGTTGCACCTCGTGCAGCAAACATCTCACCGCATCTAAATCCTCGGTCAACAAGAAAAACATCCCCTTCCTTGACCTTGTCTAGGAGACCACTGCGTAGAGTAATCTCCTTGTCAGGCGTCCTGCCTCCCCATGCTTTTGATACGAAAGTTATTGCTCCTGAAGGTGATATTACAACTAGTATTTTTACTGTATTATGGTGTTTGTAATGAGAATATGTCTGGCTCCTTGCTGTCATTAATATCGGCCTTTGTATGAATACTTCAGTACAATCAATGATGCCAGTTACACCATCAAAAAAAGGGTCCTGAAACGCCGCTGGCCGATTAGCTTGAAGTGTCTGTCGGGAAGGCCAGATTATCAACTTTGTCATGTTTGCAGCAAGAACATCAAGCCATGCATGAAAAATTGAACTGACAGTGGCATTTGAGATGCCAAATCTGCATGACAAATCTTGGGTAAGGAGACCCAAACGAAGTCTCATGAGTACCATGATGAGTTGTGTTTCTGCATCAAGCCATGTGGCACATGACGGCTTCCATGCTGACAGCACAAACTGCAGGAAAGCAGTGAACATGGCTGTAGATACAAACCCTGTGTAAAACTTTACTGTTTTGGCTGACTGCATTACCACTTCTTTGGTTATAATAGCATGGTTTGTATGCTTGTTTTCAAGTTCACCAGCCTTTTGCTTAGCTGCTGAACACTCTTCCTCCAGAGAGGCCAAACGCTGCTTAAGCCTGCCATTCTCTTCAATAAGATGGGATATATTCTGCATGCTGAGATCAGTTTCTGTTTCCATGTGGCAATTCTCTACCACGGAAACAGTTGCAGTCGCAGATAGTGCAGTATCATCCGCGTCTTGTCCTGCGCCAGTCGTGTTGAGCCCACAGTCAAGCACACTTGGCCCAGGATTACATGCAGCAGGTCTGGATGCTTCCTTCAATCCATCCTTTCGAGCAGCGCGTTGTAACCTAGAAATTTTCTGGGCCACATTTCCCGAGGCACGATAAGGAAATATGGAGGGGACATAGTCGGGATGTGTGGGGTCAGATGATGGTTTACCTAAAGAAAGAAAAGAATGTTTGAAAATTAGTAGCCACATGTGCACTCCCAAATGCAAAAAAAAACCAAAAAAAAACTGGCTGAAATGCACCAAAGCAATATTGCCCAGGACTTCTCTAGGAAAAGGAAGAAACACTAAGGGTTCCTTGGTATGATTACATACTTTACGTTCTGCATTTGTAAGTAAGAAACTGCACAAAAATATTGAATCAAGCAAGTTGGAAGCATTTCACTCTTTTTACAAGCACTTGCAGGCGATCGAATTAATTTCTCCAGCCGCTGAGAATAGTAGAACAAAAAGTGCATCGAATGATACTCCAGCGTTTTTGGATTTCGTCCCTGTAGAAAAGTTGATGCAGCGAACGGGATCGAACACACGACCAGAAGGTTAGCAACAGACGCCTGAGCAATCGCGCCAGATATGCGCATAAAAGAACACCAACCGAGTTAGGCATTACAACAATAAGATGCTTGGGCCCGCATCGCAGCAAAAACTGCCGCTCATAAACTAAGCATCAACTAAGCGCTCGATTACTAAGCCGGGATACCTGGGTTCGATCCCGGCCATAGCGGCAGAGTTTTGATTGACGCGACACGCGTCTAGAAAGCGACCGTGTGCTGTGCAAATTCAGTACACATTCAAAACCCTCAGGTGGTCTAAATTATTCTGGAGCACTCAACTACGCCGTTTATCATAAGCTGAGTTACTTCGGGACTTTATATGCCCGTAAATCACACACACTCGCATTGCTGCATGATCGAAACTGCACTGCAAGCGTCACAAGCTGGCTAATTGCCCTGGAAATGGCTAAGCGACGCCTTGCACGCACAACTAACCGCAAAACAGTGTTTCCTTACTTCACGGTGCAATTTTTACTGCTAGAGATGCAGCCGCTGATTAGGCGAATGCGGTCGCGACGATTGCCAACCCGCAACGTTCAATCCAGTCAACGTTCAATCTCAAAGCGCACATAAGACGTGCAGGAATTAGCTGCGGCACAAGCAGACATCATAAATCTGTTCTCACCTTGAACGAAATGAGCAGAACAAACATGGGAGCTTTTCGTAGGCATCCATCGGTCCCGCCGAACTGCTGCTATCCAAGCGTTTCTACGCTCGGCGTCTGCCGGAAACCTGAAAGTGCGCACCTGCGACAGGAGGTTGGTTCCAGGTCGCAAGCTGCAACCTGGCACACAACAGCACGGTCCACGTCGTGATGGGGTCACGGAAGATGTTTTTCCACCCGAAAACATAATGCAACAGGGCGACCGCGTCGTACTTTGGCCGTGCTACAAACACAAAAGAAATACTCGCCTCGACCCTGCGGCTCGCTCGCTCGCTTCGCGGGGAGACCGGAAGTTTCCTGGGTGTCCATCCGGTTTGCGGCGCTGTGGCTCCCCCTGGCGGCTATGAGCCCGTGAAAAGGCGTATATGCTCTTAGAGGGGGCGTGTAAGGCCGCCCCTCTTTTCCAGCTGCATACCTTTGCAGGAAGTGGGACGCCTGCACACGCGGAAACCGCTCCCCAGTATTAGCGAGAGCCCCCGAGTGCGTACGGGGAACGAAAACGGTACGGTCGCTTGACGCACGGACCCCCCCACGCACACACACACACCCTAACGACGTGGGCTTCGCCGGGAAGGCAACCTCAGTGTTCCGCCGGGCCTCGTGAACAAAAGCATATTCCCAGGAGGGCCGTGACGGACACCTGTCATGGCGGACAGGCAGTGCTCACCAAGAATGTGGGAAAACAGGGGCGATCCTTAATGTGGTTTCCCGGAGCAACAGACAAACCCCTTCATGCTTATTACCTGTGTACCGCCGCCGGTAGCGCGGCAGCATCGCGGGCCCTTTCGCCCCCTCCTCTGTTGCAGACGGGCGACGCGGACCGATGATGGGTGGCGGTATGCCTGAGGCAAGGATTAGCTCCGAAGGGAGAGCGTGTGGATACTCTCACTTGAGAGAGAGCGGTGGCGTATTTGTTTTTTATTTAGTTTGTGTTGTTAACAGGACCCTGTGTTCGAGGCAAAACCCAACCCAATGGGTTGTCCCCATCTCTAGGGTTATTTTTGATTGGAGAATTGACCATTTGCGGAAAAGCGAGCGCCGCCTGTCGTGCAAACAGAGAAGCTCCGCCGGTACCTTTGGTTGGAAAGGGGCTCTCGAGCAAGCATGCGCAAGGCAGCGTTCAGCAGCTCACGTGCGCTTGTTTTGTTGTTTTAGTGTTGTTTATTGGCCGGAAACGTGTGTCAGCTAACGAAAGATTGGTTTGGTTTATATCGGTTTAACGTCCCAAAGCGACTCAGGCTATGAGAGACGCCGTAGTGAAGGGCTCCGGAAATTTCGACCACCTGGGGTTCTTTAACGTGCACTGACATCGCACAGCACACGGGCCTCTAGAATTTCGCCTCCATCGAAATTCGACCGCCGCGGCCGGGATCGAACCCGCGTCTTTCGGGCCGGTAGCCGAGTGCCGTAACCACTCAGCCACCGCGGCGGCTGTGGCTAACGAAAGAGTATGATGGAAGAGGAGAACATCCCATTTCCGTGTTTAGAAACAGGGTGTAGCGGATTATTTTCGCGTTGTAGCCTGAAAAACGACCATGTGTGGCAATACCTGCACTCTGCTACCTCAACGGAGCGCCGAATGACCAAGTGAAAATGTGCGTGAATGTGCGCCTATGCGCGGGCGAGTGTGACAGTATAATGGGATGCACTTTCCTAATGCACACGGACGTTTACGTTTGCGCTTCCTTGATAGGGCCGGAGTTACCGCTAACTTTACACAACACCTTTTGCCTCAGGGCACACTTAGCTGATTATTAAAGGGCCCGTTGTACTATCTCAATCCCGGCTCGTGCTGATACGGCAGAGCGTTGCTTTGCGTGCTAACGGGCCGCGGGGCCGTTAGAATGCGCGGATATCCGCGAGGCTGCGCTCGGCCGTGCTCCCGCTGTTCACGAAGCACATTGTAGCATTAATGGTGAATGTTCATACTAGCATATATCATTCGGTTTTCCTGCGTCGGTGGCAAAACTCTTCTAGAACGACCGAGCAGTGTGTACTCGGCAGTAAGCGCGAAATAAAGCAGCAACACCCGTTTCGAAACGTGCTGGATGTGCGCATTACTGGCCCCATCAACGGGTTCGTCTTTTGCGCCTTGTATGTCGTCGCGACCTTTATTACGTACAAGTCTCGCTGTTGCAAAACACGTGGTTAGCTTAGATAAATCGCGTTGCAGTTACATGTCAGTTACGTGGAAGTTACAGCTCACATCAGTCGTCGCACTACAGCGCAGGAATGCACGGCTGGCTCATGTTTTCCAACCAAAAACCAAACCGCCCAGAGAGGGCGCTGCCTGCGCCTTCACCACGCATGCGCAGAAACTTCTCCGCAAATGGTCAATTGACGCTTAGGGCGGGCCACTGAAAAAGACCGCCCTTAGTTCTTTGCTAAGTAAGTGCTTAAAAGCGCATGTAAACGGATGCAGTCCAGTCCAGTCTGATGTTGAATTCCAATGGCAGATTGAGAGCGCTCCGCCGGCTCACAAACGGAGCGCGTAGTCCAGGCGGAGGTCACTCCCTCCCATTTTGCCAATGGAATGCATGCGCTCCCGCGGGGGCACTTCAGCGCAAGAATAGCTCGAAGTTCCGGCAACATGGCGGCGCCCATCGAAGCGCGGCCTCTCGCTTCACCAGCGATTCCTCCTTGCCGCCACTCTGTCCCTCACGTTCACGGCAAACAAAAAGCGCACGAAGCTTTCGCTTTGTGTGATGATGCCCGCACCACAAAATTCAAGTGATGAAACGCGCCAAATTTTCAGATTGCTTCCTTATTTACAGAGCTGCTAGGCTTAGAGAGTACGCGTCGTCTGACGTCAAAAAGCGCGGGAGGTTCAAACAAGTCAACGATTTCGGTCTAAAAAGCGGTCACAAAGAATTGACCGCGATGGAATTGACATCCTGTTAAGAATATTTTTTGTTTTAACTTGTGCGGACGCGAACAAAACGAAAAATAATTACATTTGGGACAATTCAATTTAAAAAAAAAGCCAAAAATACTGCTTGTACGTTGCCCGGATCACCGCGTAGCGACGACAGGAAGGCAGCGGCCGGTCGTAACCGGAAGCAGACGCGGGAAACTAAAACGTTGCGCGGGGTTCCGGTCAAATCTGCCGATTTCGGCGGTGCAGATATCGCTGCTCCACGGAGCGATCCGGGATCGACGTCTGATCCCGATCTGCCATTGGAACAGACAACTCGCACTCCCATTTTGCCATTGGAATACGATTGCTCCCAACAGAGCAGAAAAACTTGATCCAGATCTGCCATTGCGAATTCAACATGAGCTGGGGCTCCATGCTTAGCATGTAACGTGATGCTGCTTAGGCTCAAACATGCCCGGTCGATGAGTAAAGTAGCGCAGTTAATAATAATAATAATTGGTTTTTGGTGGAAAGGAAATGGCGCAGTATCTGTCTCATATATCGTTGGACACCTGAACCGCGCCGTAAGGGAAGGGATAAAGGAGGGAGTGAAAGAAGAGAGGAACAAATAGGTCCGTAGTGGAGGGCTCCGGAATAATTTCGACCACCTGGGGATGTTTAACGTGCACTGACATCGCACAGCACACGGGGGCCTTAAGCGTTTTTCCTCCATAAAAACGCAGCCGCCGCGGTCGGGTTCGAACCCGGGAACTCCGGATCAGTAGTCGAGCGCCCTAACCACTGAGCCACCGCGGCGGGGGCGCAGTTTGTTCTTTTGTAAATTCAGTTCTGCTTTTTCCAGTTTAACTCTCTGTATATATGTATGCTGTAAATATATGCTCTGCTGTCATCATCTACAAGCTCGCCTCCTGTCCATCTTCCAAGCCGAACGACACTAGAGGAAGGGTTTGTGAACCATCCTCGAAGAAACGAACGACCTTTGAAATTCAACTGTGTGGAGAACCTGTTTCCCCCCTCCGTTTCGATGCGGCCCATCTTCATCGTCGGCCGCCGGGACGGACCAACGTTTTTAGGGACGGACAGCCCCCGGCTAAGGTGGCTAGATTGGAAAGGTGTGAAAACCGGCCGGGGAAACATGGCCCCGCAGCGCGCCGATGCTGTGCGGCGGCGCTGACGGCAGAGGCGTGGTAAGTCGCGCAGCCAGAATGAGCGCATCGCGTAGGCTAAACTTAACCACTGAAGAGAAAATGAGCCCGTTTTGCTTATCGCGTGTTTTCTGCTAGTGTCAAAGAATGGATCTTTATTATAAAATAGTGTTTCGTCAACTCGGATCATTATTCCCGTGAAATATGCTGCTTCACAAGCCGAGTTTGCATTGCATAGCTGGACTGAAGCGCGTTTCGTGCGTGCACATTTCGAGACGCTGCCCAGGATGTGAGGGACGCCGTTAATGCCGCAGCGGAAGGTTGCGGAATAATATAAATGACATGCACTGACTCTCTGCGTTGCGCCGCCACCGAAGCGCAGCCACTACACGTACGTACTGCGAGAAGAGCAGGTTGTAATGCGTGCCGTAGGACCTCAAAACTGCAGTCGCATTGGCTGAAGGCGAAAATTAAAACTCGTTTTTAGGGAAAGGAAATATCGCAGTATCTGTCTCACATATATCGGTGGACACCTGAACCGCGCCGTAAGGGAAGGGATTATGAAGGAGGGACCAAGAGAAGAAAGGAAGAGTGGCCGTAGTGGAGGGCTCCGGAATAATTTCCACCACCTGGGGATCTTTAACGTGCACTGACATCGCACAGCACATGGGCGCCTTAGCGTTTCGCCTCCATCGATTCGCGGCCGCCGCGGTCGGGTTCGAACCCACGGGTACTCCGGATCAGTAGCCGAGCGCTCTAACCACTAGTAGCCACTGCGGCGGGTAGATAAAGCGCCCCAAAGCACAAACCAGGCGCCCCAACGCACTAACCGGTTTTTGTTGCCGCTTGCGAACCTGTAGCATGTATGCCATCTTGACGCTCATGTAAGCAATGAAGCAGCACATCTGGCCATGAAATCGTTTATTTACAAGTGAGGGGGAAATTTTTCCAGAATTTGATCTACAGCACACAAAGCTTCAGTGTTTTCTGTTGCTTCTCACTATCCTCCTGATTTATACCCTTAAGGAAAAAAAATAATCCTTGTGAGGCAATAAAAACGTACAACTGATGCTGTCAGCGCAACAGAACGCTCAAAAGGACTAATTTTTGGCACATATCACTAACTGACTGTAAATACCTTTTCCGCAGCTTCGACGTGAAAGCGCGTTCGGCTGAACGCATGTGCAAGTTTGTTTTCAAGGATGGTGACAAGACTGTAAAATGATACAGACGGACTTGTCGGCACTTGGGATCGCACGAGACCACTTGGCAAACATTCCCTGGCAGGCAGGGGCACGTACGGAACAGAGGTGTTTTTTTAATGTTTTTCTGTATCCCGTACCACATCCAGGCGCAAAGCACAAATGCTCCGTATTATTTTGGTGTTGAAGGCATCTCGCCCTTGAATGAGAAAACGCTGCTACAGACACTCCAATACAGGTGACGAAACGAACTGAACTAACTGCTACGGGGTGCGCAAGGCCGACGCGGCAGAGCTTACCGCGCCGCTACTAGCAGCGCCACATTCCTCCTGGCGGCATAGGTGTGCAGAGGGGTCACGCTCAGCCGACGCAAAGCGCCGCGCTCTTCACACCTTCCCAATCTAGCCACCTTACCCCGGCTGGGCGAGGAGGGAAGTCTCCCTCATGGGGGAAAGGGAACGGCGACGGGAGCGCCACCTCGTAGGTTACGCGGAATTCTGCGGAACCAGAGAGAGGCCCTTCGGGATCCGGCCAGCGTGGTGAGCGGTTGGAGCCGCACGCTCTCGTCACCTTCCGCGGCAGGCGCACGGGGATCCGTTGTGCCTTGCCGCTGGACTTCTGGTTCCAGGCAGCGAAGCGAGCGCAGCAAACGCGCGCTCTGACCGCCTTCCCCAGCAAATGCTAGGGAATGGCTTTGCCCCAAGAATGCAGCGCGCACGGGAAAACCCGGCCGCCATTATCGGCGCATACAAACGTTCGCCGCCGATACCTCCGAAGTCGCGCCCCTGCCCCAGCCGGTAAGTCGGAAGTCCTTCTTACGTAGCCTTCTATTTCCGAGGAAGGCCTCGTTGATGTTTTGTAGCTAGCTGGCCCACTCTGTGTATTAATTGCAAGTGTAATAAATAGCATATGGGTGTTAACGCTGTGTCGTCCCTTCCCTTTGTCCCTCGAGCACGAACCCCTCCGCGGTTAGCGAGCGGGAACGCTGCATCCGCGGAGTGGGAGTGCGGGCGGGGCGAAAGGCTTTGTTTCGCCCGCATTTCCACAATGGCGCCCCAACGTGTGGCAAGCTCTTGGGACGAGGGACGACAGTCAGTTCGGTTCGTGGAATGCCCGCCCGGATTTGAACAGCGTTAGGCCTGACCCGAATTCGGAGTTGCTAGCAAGGCGAAGATGCTTTCTTGACAGCGAGATGAGCGTAATAGCAGCATGGGAGGATTGCCGTGCATGCTACGCTTTTGATGAGCACTTCATCGGTACACCTGTGGAAGGTGAACCTACGAGGTCCGCTCATGGAGAGCGAGACCGAGACGTCCACGGAGAACAGCAAGCCAGAAGCGAGTGAATGCGGAAGCCTGGAGGGTGGCCCGATTTTTCTTGTACATAGTTGTAAATATTCTCTGTTCTGTCTCTTTGGCTCTGGGAGCCGGGTGCCGTAGTCAGCTGTATTGGATTGCAGTCGTGATTACAGGAAAAGCACCGGGGCGCTGCGACACCGCGAGAAGCGGTAGGCGCCGTTCGCGTTAGGGTCACCTTGGCAGAAACGTATCTCCTCGTGGCGTTGTGTTCTAGCTATTGTCCTTGGCCCTTTGTTGGCACCCGGAAGTGTAAGAGCGAGTAGGCCTAAGGCTCTTCGGGAGCTGCCTGTCGCTTTTGGCAGGACACAGTCGTACCGTGGCACAAGCACGCGCAAACGGGCTTGCTTGTTGTATATTTAACCTCGCTAGAGCCGAGAGGTCTCGCTCAACTACAGAAAGCTGACTTTGTTCGAACGAACTTACTTTTTTGGGCTGCGAAGCGAATTTATAATTTCGCGGAACCAGAGACGCTAACGCAGCTCAAGTGAGCTTAACATCACCATGCCGGAAAGCGAACCGCGAGTGTGCTTCGTCCGAAGAGAGCCAGCTACGTTCAAATGAACCGAGCGTTTGGGCGGTGCCGGATAGGATTGTTTGGCACTTGCATTACTCCGCATTTTACCAAATGGTGAGTTTACGCGGTCTCCATTGTTTTTGCTGCAAACTTTTGGAGATCCTAGGAGCGATATGCAGAGTTGAAGAGAAGCTGCCCCGGCCTGCTGTCCATTGTATGGGTCTCTGCCTGCTGCCTTGCGGCCATGAGTCATCGAGCTGCAGAGTCTCCGGCGAGCAGTTTGCAGCGGCTACGAGAGGGGGGGGCAGCCCCTCTACCTTCCAACAAAGGACGGGTGCCCGGTGACCTTGCTGCTCATCGGATGACCCCGGCACCCCGCCTGTACGAGCTGTCTTGCAGTCATCATCGCAACGCTCGTGGCCCCTTCGTCGATGGCATCCATGGACGGGTTCAACCATAGGCCGACATATAAGGAGGGAGGGATGTGGAGAACCTGTTTCCCCCCTCCGTTTCGATGCGGCCCATCTTCATCGTCGGCCGTCGGGACGGACAGCCCCCGGCTGGGCGAGGAGGGAAGTCTCCCTCATGGGGGAAAGGGAACGGCGACGGGAGCGCCACCTCGTAGGTTACGCGGAATTCTGCGGAACCGGAGAGAGGCCCTTCGGGATCCGGCCAGCGTGGTGAGCGGTTGGAGCCGCACGCTCTCGTCACCTTCCGCGGCAGGCGCACGGGGATCCGTTGTGCCTTGCCGCTGGACTTCTGGTTCCAGCAGTGCTGCCAACCTCGAAAGCCACTTCTCCCCCAAATTTTCACTCAAACTTCCCTAGATTTCTCTAGATCCGAAAAATAAGATTCAGGCATGGAAAAAAGGTGCGTAGTTAAATTGTGAACTCTTTTATTTCGCAGAGACCCTCTTACCACACTTTGGCAGCAACTTTGAATACAACACATTGATTTCCCATGCAAACTCGCGTACCACGTGATCACGGGTAAGGAAAACATTAGTTAATACCAAAACCTAATAAATCCTGGCCTAAGCCCTGAAATGAATGAAAATCTCGCAGTGAACACTTACGCTCACCGGCTGCAGTCAAAGAGCGAGAGAAATCCACTTTGTGCCCAAATGTGGGCGTGAACAAACAAACGCTAAAACATAGGACACGTCATTCGGTTGGCATCCCGACTGAGTTTCGCTCCTGTATATACATTTCTTTTTTTCATGAGGCCAATTAAGCGTTCGTTCACTGCAAAGTCATAACAGTTGGCCCCTCCTAGAACCCGCTTGGTGTGAAGCGTAGCTGCCAGGGTTTGCATCACCAAGCTGTTTCTGGTCTTTGTTTTCATCAGGTTGATCAGAGAGAAAACTCTCTCCACTGTTGCACTGAAGTGCGGCAAACATAGAAGCTTGTAGACGAAGTCGCTCAAGAGAGGGAACATTGGGCTCCCGTCTCCTTGCCTGGCGTCTCTCACTCGTTTCCAAAAGTGTTGAACGCTCGCATCTGCCGGCAGGTCCATTTCTGTATTGCGGAGCAGTCTCCATTCTGCGTCAATTTTGTTCATTTCTCTTTCTGGCACCAGAGAAGGAAATGAGGTGGCAAGTGGGGCTATTGAATAAATCCGCTTTTCGATGACAACTTGCGGGTCAATTGCCTCCAGTCTTTTCATCTGGACGTTGTCCAATGGGAATCTGGTTAATATCTGGCTTGCCGTACCTCGTACCTCCTCCCGGCCCGACCACGCCACCTCGATCCAAACAACGCTTTCCCCTCGTGCACATGGCGCATAGCCAGATTCTCAAAATCAAGGTGGTGAAGAAACAGTGAATAAGGAACCGAGTCACATCGAAAAATAAAAAGGTTCATGCGGAAAGTAAAATTTCCCTAGATTACAACAAAAATCCCTTTTCCCCCTAAACAACGTTCAAATTCTCTAGATCTAGGGGAAAATCCCTAGGGTTGGCAGCACTGGGTTCCAGGCAGCGAAGCGAGCGCAGCAAACGCGCGCTCTGACCGCCTTCCCCAGCAAATGCTAGGGAATGGCTTTGCCCCAAGAATGCAGCGCGCACGGGAAAACCCGGCCGCCATTATCGGCGCATACAAACGTTCGCCGCCGATACCTCCGAAGTCGCGCCCCTGCCCCAGCCGGTAAGTCGGAAGTCCTTCTTACGTAGCCTTCTATTTCCGAGGAAGGCCTCGTTGATGTTTTGTAGCTAGCTGGCCCACTCTGTGTATTAATTGCAAGTGTAATAAATAGCATATGGGTGTTAACGCTGTGTCGTCCCTTCCCTTTGTCCCTCGAGCACGAACCCCTCCGCGGTTAGCGAGCGGGAACGCTGCATCCGCGGAGTGGGAGTGCGGGCGGGGCGAAAGGCTTTGTTTCCCCCGTATTTCCACAATGGGTCGAGCCTCCTTTGAGGTCTAGGCCGTGAACTCCGAGCTCCCGGTATCGCACACCACGCGCGGCCGTTCTCACGGCGGCGCAGCAGAAATGCGAAATAAACACAGCACGGAACAGGACGCTTTGCCCGGGGCCAAACGTTTATTGGGTTCTCCCAAGTCGCTGGCTGCTTGAATCTTGATCTGCGACCCTTGCCGTCTGGCTTGGTCGTGCGGCTGACGGGGCAAGATGGCGACAACAAAGAGGGAAGAAGCGAGGTAATTACCTGACGTCCTCTCGCTGTCGCGGCTCGCTGAAGTCTCCGGCGAGCAGTTTGCAGCGGCTACGAGAGGGGGGGCCAGCCCCTCTACCTTCCAACAAAGGACGGGTGCCCGGTGACCTTGCTGCTCATCGGATGACCCCGGCACCCCGCCTGTACGAGCTGTCTTGCAGTCATCATCGCAACGCTCGTGGCCCCTTCGTCGATGGCATCCATGGACGGGTTCAACCATAGGCCGACATTTAAGGAGGGAGGGAGGGATGTGGAGAACCTGTTTCCCCCCTCCGTTTCGATGCGGCCCATCTTCATCGTCGGCCGTCGGGACGGACAGCCCCCGGCTGGGCGAGGAGGGAAGTCTCCCTCATGGGGGAAAGAGAACGGCGACGGGAGCGCCACCTCGTAGGTTACGCGGAATTCTGCGGAACCGGAGAGAGGCCCTTCGGGATCCGGCCAGCGTGGTGAGCGGTTGGAGCCGCACGCTCTCGTCACC